>NC_089748.1:35594845-35757345 GCF_040412425.1 Macrobrachium rosenbergii
AACATATATATGTTCATACATATACTGTATGTGTATATAATAAACATATATACAGTGAATATATATATATATATATATATATATATATATATATATATATATATATATATATATATATATATATATATATATATATATATATATATATATATATCCACAAGCTTCGATTTATTTAGAACACACAATCCCAAAAAGTCCCCAAGTCCCAGACTTACACAAAACACGGAAAACTCTGATCCCGAGAAAAAATTAAATCCCTAATGATCATTTCAACGCAACGTCAGAACTATTATCTGCTCAAAAAAGATAAAATACGGCTGAAGAATCTGTGATCATCAATCTCTGAGGCCGGCTCGTTTTTCAAATAAAACAATCATCAGTCTCCAAGGCCGGCTCATTTTTAAAATAAAACTGAGAAAAAATTCTCAGTATTACAGTTCTGACGCGTCGACTTGAAACCATTAACGCTTAAGAAAATCCTTCATTATTTCTTTGTAAATGTTGCAATTGCAGCGCTAGTTCTGAATATTCAAAACTTACTTTCCGGTAAAAATGTCAGAGCTGCATTTGATATAAAGGCGAAAGTCTACAGTAAAAAAAGTAACCAACAGAAAAATGAATATAAATATATATATATATATATATATATATATATATATATATATATATATATATATATATATATATATATATATATATATATATATATATATATATATATATATATATATATATATGCAAATACGTGGCCGTGTGGTTTAATGCGTGTCACTATAGTCCTGAGTTCTTGTCCCTCGTGGTTCGAGCCCACGAGACGACGAACGTATTATCAACTAAAAAAAATTCCCCTTCGGATAACATGTATGAAAATATATTATTTCCGAGGTAGAGCGTATTGGTTATTAAAGGACGTTTGTATCGTAATCCTTTATATATATATACGAGTATATATATATATATATATATATATATATATATATATATATATATATATATATATATATATATATATATATATATATATATATATATATATACGATCACGATATTTTAGAGTATTATCTTTTACTGTTGGTGTCATAAATTTACTAATGACTACATTCTAAATATAATGTAACATTAAAAACGAAGAAATAGAAAATCCTCCGAAACACTGGAATTTTCTTAATCAAATTCGTGATCACGTCTTATTTCTTTGAAATTTTCAATTACAAGTAAAACAAATTATCCATTAATTTCCTTGCAAAAAAAAAAATTATGCACATCGAATGAAACCCATGGTGTCATGGAAAATATCTTATTCACTATTCAAACATTTGCAATAATGCTGAAAAAGAAAAAATATGTAATAAAAAAACCAGTTTGAAGTCAAACACAAAATATGCTTTCCGACTGTTGGGTAATTAGGACCTGATTAATTTTAGATCACAAATGAAAAGTTAGTAAAGGACCATTTTCAAATACTAATAATTATGACTTCATAGTACATATGAAAACATATTCACAACAGCGTATTGTCTTAAAGGATCTCAAATAAAACTGACCTTGGATTGATTCAAATACCGATAATTATGACTCTATAATACAAAGAAAAATATGTTTCAAATTACAGTACTGTCTTACGATAACCTGAAATAAAACTAACCATGGATTCGTATGGCCAAAAATACAGTAGGAATACTGTTAACTATTTTTTTCTAAAATACTTTCAACTGTTGCTTCAAATACAAGCCATGAGACAAGCACGACTCTCAATGAGCTCGACAATGACTTGAGATTCGGGTGTACCCAGGTCCCGCCAAGTCCCGAGCATAACACCTGTAACTCGACCACCTATCATTGGTCCTTGGGTCCTACTTGCAGAAAAAAACAAGTAAAAATGCGTCGAAGTTTCTTCGGCGCAATCGACTTTTCTGTACATCGTATAATCAAGGCCACCGAAAACAGATCTATCTTTAGGTGGTCTCGGTATGATGTTGTATGAGCCGCGGCCCATCAAACTTTAACCACGGACAGATGGTGGTCTGGCCTAATTCGTTGCCAGACGCACGATCATAGGTAACTTTAACCTTAAATCTGATAAAAACTACTAAGGCTATAGGGCTGCAATTTGGTATGTTTGACGATTGGAGGGTGGATGATCAACATAACGATTTGCAGCCCTCTAGTGCGGACGGACAGACAAAGCCGGCACAATAGTTTCCTTTTCAGAAAACTTAAAAAAAAAAAAAAAAAAAACCTACGGGTGGTGAAGATTGTGGGAACGCCCCTTCCCCTTCAAATGCCACGGGGCTGATACGACGCCACAAGCAAAGGTCAAACATCATGGGTAAGGTGCTGATGCAGCTGCTTGACCTTCAAAAGCCGTCCTCTCCTGCTACGCATTCCCTCTCTAGGACCTCCCGAAGGATATGGGGCGGCTGCGCGATCAGCTGACTGTCAAACGTCGCTGAAGGATGAGTGCAGGTCTTGTAGCTGTCATTGTTATCCCCCTCGAGAGAAATAATATATTTTCTCCTTTTTAAAAGCGATGACATGGAAGGTGAACTGATCTGGCTAAAACAGGAAGGTGTAGAGCGCATGCGCGCGAGCGTGTGCGTGTGTGTGTGTGTGTGTGTGTTTAGTCTACATGTAGACATGGTTCAGTACACGCTCTCTACGTGTAGACATAGTACAGTTAACGCTTTCTTCGTAGTGTAGTTAACGGTTCAGTTAACGCTTTCTACGTGTAGACATAGTACAGTTAACGCTTTCTACATGCAGACACGGTTCAGTTAAAGCTTTCTAACTGTAGACATAGTACAGTTAATGCTTTCTACACATGTAGACACGGTTCAGTTAACGCTTTCTACTTGTAGACATGGTTCAGTTAACTATAACTTCAAAAGAGAGACGGAGACAGAGATTAACAATTTCTATAAAGTACTATATAACAGATTATTATTACTATTATTATTATTATTATTATTATTATTAAAAAGTACTCATAGCAGCATGAGTCTTAAAATGGAGCAGCAAATCCACAGTTATGTATATGTACATATATTTAAGGATAAATCTGTCCAGAGAGCTTTTGGGAATCTGTTCGATTGAAAAGGGGAATCGAACAGATTCCCGAAAGCTATCTGTACAGATTTATCCTTAATACATATATGTACAGTACATATACATAACTGTTATTTTTTATTATTATTATTATTATTATTATTATTATTATTATTATTATTATTATTATTATTATTCCCTATCTCAGTCATCCTATTGGACTGGGTGGTTTATATAGTGTTGGGCGGTTCCGGGTTGCATCCTGCCTCCTTAGGAGTCCATCACTTTTCTCACTATGTGCGCTGTTTCTAGTAGCACACTCTTCTGCATGAGTCCTGGAGCTGCTTCGGCATCTAGTTTTTCCAGATTCCTCTTCAGGATCTTGGGCTCGTGCCGAGAGTTCCTATGATTCAGGGGACAATTTCCACTGGCATATTGCGATTTGATTATTATTATTATTATTATTATTATTATTATTATTATTATTATTATTATTATTATTATTAAGAGGTCACTCAGCGCTGAAAAGGAAAGAGTAAAAAGGTTTGAAAGGTGAGACAAGCGAATACCTCGCAGTTGCACCACGACACAACTGTTGGTACAGAGTGGAAAAGTCAGATGGAAGAGAATATGAACGGAGGTCCAGTCAAAGGAATGAAAGAGGCTGCACCTAGGGGGCCTATAAGGAAAGGACGCTGCAAAGACCCTCCTCACGTAACGCCTACAGTGCACCGCGTGGGGTGCACTGACGGCAAGACCTCGTAATGGGCTTTCATTCCAGACGTTTTCTGAATCGCCTCATCTTCCCAGAAGCACACAGCACCTTCACCTCCCAAAGTCCGGAGCGCCTTGCTCGCCTTGATGTACTGCTGTGATTCACAGCGGCTGTCAAAGCAGCTGACATCTCTCACATATCGCATCTTCAAAAGCGAAAGTGTGACGGGAAATGAGACTCGTTGGAGAAACCTCATTTCTAATCATTTTTACAGTCTCTGGTCCATAGAGATTTCAACGGTTGAAAATGAGCTTAGTTTGGTTGTTCCTATATTACAGCATGTCAAATAAACGTAAGTTAAATGTATATCATTCTATTTTAAGTCTGATAATATATATATATATAAATATATATAAATTCAAAATAGAATTAATATATACATATTTATATATATATATATATATATATATATATATATATATATATATATATATATATATATATATATATATATATAAATTCAAAATAGAAATATTAATATATACATATTTTATATATATATATATATATATATATATATTATATATATATATATAATCAACAGATACTCCTCACATCTTCCTCAACCTCCAATCATGCATGATACAAGTCACAAATGATTGATCAATTTACTCTAATAATTAATACATACGCCTTATGGAGTAATTCATCTAACGTGTACATTACTGAAATTCACGCTAAGCGTCTTTTCAGAAGATTATAATGAGAATTTTCCTTTCAGCAACGAAATCATTCCCCGCCTTCCGCCCTCCCCTCTTTGGCCGATTCAAAAACCCAGTTATTACTCGCTCACTTGAACGCCATTCAATGAGCAACAAACTCAGGGGCATAATTATCGAACTGAATTGAATATAGAATTTAGGCCAAAGGCCAAGCACTGGGGCCAATGAGGTCACTCAGCGCTGAAGTGGAAATTGACAGTAAAAGTTTGAAAGGTGTAACAAGAGGAAAACCTCAAAGCAGTTGCACTATGAATCAATTGTCAGGAGAGGGTTGAGGAGATTAAGATGGAAGAAAGAGAATATGAAAATCAAACGGAGAATTCCCAGCATGAAAATAAAAATGAATGACAAATTTACTATTATGATTAAAGTATATTTTCATGAATACCTCATAGGATAGGCATATTTTAGCAGAGTTGAAATAATTATAACAAACAGTCTATAGGAACACTGTTTACACGACAAAACCAGATATTTCGATTGACAATCGGTAATCCTCGTCACATGCAGCAGTGATCGGGGTTTAAGGCGGTTGATCGAAATATGTGGTTTTGTCGTGTAAATAGTCTTTTGTTATAGACCTTTTAAACTTCATAGAGCATTATTAGATTACATTAAAAGATATTCATGTAATATATATATATATATATATATATATATATATATATATATATGTATATGTATATATATATACATACATAAATATAATTATACATATATATGTATATATATATACATATATATGTATAATTATTATTTATATATATATATATATATATATATATATATATATATATATATATATATGTATATATTTATATATACCTGTATGTATATATATATAAATATATATATACACATACATTAATCCTTTCAGTTCTCTACTGACCAAATAAAGGTAAACAAACAACAGGAAAGATGAAATAGTCAAATACTTCTTCTTTTTCTTCCTCTTCTTCTTCTTCTTCTTCTTCATAATCATAACGACCATAATTACAGCCACCTATCGTACCTGACATTTAAAACCAGATAAAGAACCTCTTCGTAACATCTGATAAGCAGTTGACATCATGAAGAGGAAGGTTCGGGGGCAGGGGGGGTGGATATCCCCCACCAATCACCATACAAGCACCTTACAACACGGAGGAGGGGGGGAGGGGGTAGGAAGGGGGAATGTACAGTGATAACCTGCCCTCCGTACAGTAGTCTACACCCAGGGTAAAAGGTCGAAGAGGTGGAACGGGAGGAGGGTCTGACTAATTGCCTCTCCTCCTCCTCCTCCTCCTCCTCCTCCTCCTCCTCCTCCTCCTCCTCCTCCTCCTCCTCCTCCTCTCCCTAAATCGAATCCAGAACAAATAACATGTCTGTTACCGAGGACTTACAAGGCAATTCCATATTGTTAAAGGTCTTCACGCCGAAGCTGAATATCGGAACGATTGCATCACGCAAACACGACTCCTTAAGGTGATGTGAAGTAATGATCTGACGTATTGTGAAATCTTAATAGCTTGGGATTTCATATATGAGGAGAATATGATTATCCGGGTTATTTTATGTTATAATGAGTCTAACAAAAGGAATAGGATGCTTGACAATAATGTCGAGAGAGATTCTGTGTTGCAAATCTGACATTATACTTCACTATATGCAAAAACGTTTATGCGCATATTGACAGCATGGCCTTTTCTACAGACAATATAGCTATAAAGGAGTATGTAATTTATATCATACTGCTATAAAGAAGTATATATCATATGGCTATAAACAAGTATATACATACAGCTATAAAGGGGTATATACCATATAGCTATAAAGGAGTATTTATCATATAGCTATAAAGGAGTATATCCCATATAACTATAAGTATATATCAAATAGCTATAAAGGAGTATACACCATACATCTATAAAGGAGTATATCCCATACAACTATAAAGGAGTATATATCATATAGCTATAAATAAATCTATACCATATAGCCATAAATAAGTATATATCATAAAACCATAAAGGGGTACAAGGCTACTGGCCACACATCAACAGCTCACCGGGCTATGGTATCACCCAAATTACTGTTTCTGGGTAACTTACAACCCTCGGAAGTTGGAACAACTTCTGTCCGTCCGCACTTTTCTGTCCGCCCTCAGATCTTAAAAACTACTGAGGCTAGAAGGCTGCAAACTGGTATGTTGATCATCCACCCTCCAGTCATCAAACACACCAAATTGCAGCCCTCTAGCCTCAGTAGTTTTTATTTTATTCAAGGTTAAATAATCGTGCGTCTGGAAACGATATAGGATACGCCACCAACGGTAGAATGCTCATACAGCATTATACCGAGACCACCGAAAGATAGGTCTGTTTTCGGTGGCCTTGATTATACGCTGTACAGAATACTCGATTGAGCAGAAGAAACTTCGGCGCATTTTTTACTTAAATGTAAATACAATTATGAATCATAATCCTGGGCTATCACAGACGGATAAAAAAATACTTTAAAACATTTAGCTTCAAAGCGACAAGCATCCAAAAACCACAGGATTTACAATGACTTGTACAAACATTTTTTCTGGGAACGTTCGAACAATTTCTGCATTGAAATATATACCTAATCCAAATGGTATCTCATCCAACGAGAGAGAGAGAGAGAGAGAGAGAGAGAGAGAGAGAGAGAGAGAGAGAGAGAGAGAGAGAGAGCCAAAAGATGAGTCTCACCCAAGAGAGAGAGAGAGAGAGAGAGAGAGAGAGAGAGTCAAAGGAATTTCTATAATGACATACATAAGTCTCAGTCTCTCATCCAACGAGAGAGAGAGAGAGAGAGAGAGAGAGAGAGAGAGAGAGAGAGAGAGAGAGTATCATATACATAGTCTGTCTCTCACCCAACCCAGAGAGAGAGAGAGAGAGAGAGAGAGCCAAAAGAATTTCTATAATGACATATACATAAGTCTCAGTCTCTCATCCAACGAGAGAGAGAGAGAGAGAGAGCCAAAAGAATTTCTAGAGAGAGAGAGAGAGAATGAATTTCTATAATATACTTAAGTCTCTCACCCAACAAGAGAGAGAGAGAGAGAGAGAGAGAGAGAGAGAGAGAGAGAGAGAGAGAGAGAGAGAGAGAGAGCCAAAAGAATTTCTATAATGACATGTACTTAAGTCTCTCGCCCAACAAGAAAGAGAGAGAGAGAGAGAGCCAAAAGAATTTCTATTATGGTTCGAAACGAACAACTTTTTCCGCGTCAACGGTACCATGACATCTGCACTTCTGCCTCGCGACAAACCAGTTACTAATTGAGGCCCCTTAATCTCCAGCAAAATCAAAAACGCAGCGCATGTACTACAGGAGTAGCCAGAATGATAATGACATTGGAAACACCATATTATTTCGTCGCTGTCACCAATTCGACCTAAAGAGGCCGGCGATCACAGAAATATAAGAAGATGTCAAAACAATCTTGATTGGTATAAGATTTCAATGCACCCTGTCAAAACAATCATCTCTATGGGCAATGCAGCCTGTCAAAAAACAATCTTGATTGGTATAAGATCTCTATGGAACCAGACTGTCAAAACAGCCTGTCAAAAGCCTGTCAAAACAATCTTGATTGGTATAAGATCTCTATGGGACCAATGCAGACTGTCAAAACAACCTTGACTGGTATAAGATCCTTTGGGATCAATGCAGCCTGTCAAAACAGACCAATGCAGACTGTCAAAACAACCTTGACTGGTACAAGATCCTCAAAACAATGGAACCAATGCAGCCTGTCAAAACAATCTTGACTGGTATAAGATCCTATGGGACCAATGCAGCCTGTCAAAACAATCTTGATTGGTATAAGATCTCTATGGGACCAATGCAGACTGTCAAAACAACCTTGACTGGTATAAGATCCTTTGGGATCAATGCAGCCTGTCAAAACAATCTTGACTGGTACAAGATCCTATGGAACCAATGCAGCCTGTCAAAACAATCTTGACTGGCATAAGATCCTATGGGACCAATGCAGCCTGTCAAAACAATCTGACTGGCATAAGATCTTATGGGACCAATGCAGCCTGTCAAAACAATCTTGAATGGCATAAGATCTCTATGGGACCAATGCAGCCTGTCAAAACTTCTGACTGGCAAGATGGGACCAATGCAGCCTGTCAAAACATCTTTTAAGATCTTATAGGACCAATGCAGCCTGTAAACACAGCCTGTCAAAATGCCCCGATTGGGAGAGGAGGTCACCTCTGGAACACGAAACGATCTTGCTTGGGGATGTGACACAAGATAAATAACCACAAAACATCCACAAGGCGACAGCATCCCGTACACAAAAACGACGGTCGTTTCGGCAAAAAACACAGGACCATGACCACATTTACTGCAGACGCTTTTACAGGTACACACTCACGCGAGATTGTCGGCGGCGGCGGCGGCGGCAATTTCTCAAGGGTTCCCCAAAATCGACGAAAAAGAGGACCGCGCCCCGAACCAATTGCGTCAGATCTTGCTCCTGGATAAAGGTCAGTCTCACGAGATGAAAGGCATGTTACCGAATTCCGTCTTCTATTTCACTAACATCAGTAGGCATCATTAACAGCCAGTGCATCGAAACGATTTGATTATTAAATATTTCACTATAGATGAGACGGCTACCAATTTTTTTTCGTACGCGACTAAAGAAAAACATGCGGTTTTCAAACTTCTTTCAAACTACTGAAGTTTGTCTCGGCGTACAATATGATGGTTGTGAAAAGACAAATTCAAATTAGAAAATTTCTTATAACGGATCAATCCTGATACATATATATCGAAAGGTTCGAAATTTACGGAATATATTTATATATATATGGTATATATATATATATATATATATATATATATATATATATATATATATATATATATATATATATATATATATATATGTATACACATATATATACATATATACACATATATTATCAACTGAGAAGAGAAAAACTAATAAGATGGTCTTGCAAAAAAAAAAAATGCAAAACACGAAAAAATTTATAACTGAACAAATATAAACAGATTTTGGCATTTTCAGGCAGAACTACAGTTTCTGCCACTAAAATAATCACAATAACGTTGCACAGATGGAACCTGCCTGACTCAGGGTCCAGGTATATCGAAAACAAACAAAAACAGTCCATTCTGAGGTTTTTGCTGGACTGGATTGTAATAAAAAAAGAGAAAAAAAATATTAAACTCTATCTTGCGAGGCAACTTTGCAGAAACCTGGAAGCCTCTATACAAAAAATTTCGTTCCCACGTCTCGGCCCTGTTTCCAACTTTGAAGTTTTCTATTAAAAAAATTGTCAAAATTATTCCAAGTAGAGATTTGGAGAAAATGAAGAATCAAATTAGACAAGAAAAATATAGGTCAACAAATTATGGTTTTACTTATAACAATTATATATACACTATACTTTATGATACAGGAACCAAATTACATGACTGAGCAATTTCAGACTTGCAGCCAGAGAGAGAGAAAAAAAAACCTTACCAATGTCAATAACACCTGCTGCGAGACAAGGTCAAGTCAGACGGCGAGATTCTTAGTCTAAAACATTTATCTAAGTAACCTATATTCCTTTATTGGAAAGTCTGTATTCTGAATAATGAATATAGTCTTTAGGCCAAAAGCGCTGGGACCTTTGAGGTCATTCAGCGTTGAAAGGGAAATTGACAGTAAAAAGGTTTGAAAGGTGTAACAGGAGGAAAACCTCAAAGCAGTTGCATTATGAATCAATTTTTAGGAGGGTGGAGGAACGTAAAATGGAAGAGAATATAAACGGAGGTACGGTAAAAGGAATGAGAGGTGTTGCAGCTAGGCGCCGAAGGGACGCTGCAAAGAGTCTTAAGTAATGCCTACAGTGCACGGCATGTGGTGCACTGACGGCACTACCACTCTACAGGGAAGTCTATTCTGGGTGACATTTTTGCCTATACTGTTATCGAGCGAGATTGGACTCTCATCTATCGCCTCTAGCCAGCCAGGTTCGGTCATAAGGTTCCCAAGAAATGCCTAATTCGTTCACCCTGAGGATGCTGTACACAGGAACCTCGAAAGTTCAGGCGAAGGTGTCACGCATTACTACCTTAGAGCGATTCTCCTTGTATTTTAATAATTCCCTTACATTTTTATCCATTTATTTATCAATTTAACTTATTTTTTCCTTTTCCAATTAGTGATCTCTTCTTTCTGTTGCTTCTTTCAAATAAACACCTTAATATTCTTTGGAAGTTTGAATTTCGAGTTAATGACCCCTTTGGTGAGCTTGTTCCGTATGAATAGGATTCAACTTCTGAATAATAATAATAATAATAATAATAATAATATCTAATAAAAATAATTTTGTAAGTACCAAGACCTGAAAATCGTAAATAAGAAGGAAATGTAAATATGCCAGTAAAATTAACCCATAATCCTAGGAACACTAGGCACGATCCCAAGATCTCTGAGAAGGAATCTGGAAAAACTGGAGGCCGCAGTAGCTCCAGGACTCATGCAGAGGAGTGTGCTACCAGAAACAGCGCGCACAGTGAGAAATACAAAACCCTCCCAGTCGAATAGAATGACTGTGATAGACCAATAATAATAATAATAATAATAATAATAATAATAATAATAATAATAATAATAATAATTAGAGGGAAGATTTCTCAGGACCAAGACATTTTTAAAAATGTAGACTTGAAAAAATACTTATATAAACAGCATGAAAAAAAATAATTTCAAAATCAAATGCATTTGCCATTTCATCATACCTATTCAGCAAAGATCAATTTTATAATAAAACGCATTTGCCATTTCATCAAAGTAAGCCTGCAGTGGTCAATTCAGGTCATCAAAGACTGCAGTGGTCAATTCAGAAAAAAATTAATAAAAAAAAAGTGAATTGAGCTAAAATCTAAACAAGATTTACTCTAGAAAGGTCGATACTTCATCAAAAAAAAAAAAGTTATAAATAATTCCCAAGAAAAAATAAATAAGACGCCTGACAAACAGCCGTAAAGGTTGACATATCGGAGAAAAATTTCTCATTTACGAGATCATGACCAAAATTGATGAAAGGGGCAGGGAAGAAAATTAATAATGGGTTCATCAAGTTCAGCATAAATTAGCGAGACGGAGAAAAACAAAGTCAAGGATGGGGACAATCATTGGAAATTTGCAGTTCTCCCGAAACTCTGCGAAGGTTGACATAGTGAAGTCCAAGAAACGGAAGGAGCTGTCTCTCTCTCTCTCTCTCTCTCTCTCTCTCTCTCTCTCTCTCTCTCTCTCTCTCTCTCTCTCCCTCCGAAAAAAAACTCATAAAGGAAAAATAACTGAAATGGTATAAGGCCCAATATTACAGTAAAGATAGACATATTCTCTCTCTCTCTCTCTCTCTCTCTCTCTCTCTCTCTCTCTCTCTCTCTCTCAAATAGAGAAGAAAATAATTTCTCCTAGAAGAGGAAGAAGAGCTGAAATGGGTACAAGGCCCAATATCGCAGTAAGGATGGGCTCTCTCTCTCTCAAAAAAAAAAAAAAATCCTAGACTTGAAGGAATAGCTAAAATGGGTCTCTCTCTCTCTCTCTCTCTCTCTCTCTCTCTCTCTCTCTCTCTCTCTCTCTCTCTCTCTCTCCTCATAAAAAAAGGACGAATAGCTGAAATGGGTACAAGCCCCAATAAGGATGGGTTCTCTCTCTCTCTCTCTCTCTCTCTCTCTCTCTCTCTCTCTCTCTCTCTCTCTCTCATAAAAAGGAAGAATAGCTAAAATGGGTACAAGCCCCAATATTTCAATAAGGATGGGTTCTCTCTCTCTCTCTCTCTCTCTCTCTCTCTCTCTCTCTCTCTCTCTCTCTCTCTCTCTCTCATAAAAGGGAAGAATAGCCGAAATGGGTACAAACCCCAATATTTCAATAAGGATGGGTTCTCTCTCTCTCTCTCTCTCTCTCTCTCTCTCTCTCTCTCTCTCTCTCTCTCTCTCTCTCTCTCTAAAAAAGGACGAAAGCTGAAATGGGTACAAGCCCCAATATTTCAATAAGGATGGGTTCTCTCTCTCTCTCTCTCTCTCTCTCTCTCTCTCTCTCTCTCTCTCTCTCTCTCTCTCTAAAAAGGGAAGAATAGCTGGAAATGGGTACAAACCCCAATATTTCAATAAGGATGGGTTCTCTCTCTCTCTCTCTCTCTCTCTCTCTCTCTCTCTCTCTCTCTCTCTCATAAAAAGGACGAATAGCTGAAATGGGTACAAGCCCCAATATTTCAATAAGGATGGGTTCTTCTCTCTCTCTCTCTCTCTCTCTCTCTCTCTCTCTCTCTCTCTCTCTCTCTCTCTCTCTCTCTCTCATAAAAAGGGAAGAATAGCCGAAATGGGTACAAACCCCAATATTTCAATAAGGATGGGTTCTCTCTCTCTCTCTCTCTCTCTCTCTCTCTCTCTCTCTCTCTCTCTCTCTCTCTCATAAAAAAGGACGAATAGCTGAAATGGGTACAAGCCCCAATATTTCAATAAGGATGGGTTCTCTCTCTCTCTCTCTCTCTCTCTCTCTCTCTCTCTCTCTCTCTCTCTCTCTCTCTCTCATAAAAAAGGACGAATAGCTGAAATGGGTACAAGCCCCAATATTTCAATAAGGATGGGTTTTTCTCTCTCTCTCTCTCTCTCTCTCTCTCTCTCTCTCTCTCTCTCTCTCTCTCTCTCTCTCTCTCTCTCTGAAAAAAAAGGAAGAATAGCTGAAATGGGTACAAGCCCCAATATTTCAATAAGGATGGGTTCTCTCTCTCTCTCTCTCTCTCTCTCTCTCTCTCTCTCTCTCTCTCTCTCTCTCTCTCTCTCTCTCTGAAAATTTAAAAATGTCTCTTCTTCTTAATGTTATCATTGTCTTTCTCACCTGACTCTTGTCTTTCTTAACTCCCTCCACCTGCAATAACTGGCATTAATTCCACCCAGAAATGACTGTGCAGTAATATCTATGTAACAATAAAGGTCACATTTGCTTAACTTTAAATATACATATGCTTAATTTTAAGCATATGTGTAGAGATCACTTCTATAACAAGTAAAAAATGCGGCGAAGTTCCTTCGGCGCAATCGAGTTTTCTGCACAGCCGCTACAGCGTATAATCCAGGACACCGAAAACAGATCTTTCTTTCGGCGGTCTCGTTATAATGCTGTACGAGCCGAGGCCCATGGAAATTTAACCACGGCCCGGTGGTGGTCTATCCTATATCGTTGCCAGATGCACGATCATGGCTAACTTTAACTTTAAATAAAAAAAAATTAAAAACTACTAAGATTAGAGGGCTGCAATTTGGTCTGTTTGATGACTGGAGTGTGGATGATCAATATACCAATTTGCAGCCCTCTAGCCTCATCAGTTCTTAAGATCTGAGGGGAGACAGAAAAAGTGCAGAGGACAGACAAAGCCGGCACAACAGTTTTCTTTTACAGAAAACTAAAAATGTATGTACATAGGCCTATGCACGCATATTACAAACACAGGTAAAGACAGATCAGGCCCAACATGACTCTTGTGATGATAAAAAAAAAGGTCAATGTTTTCCTTCTCTTTACATAAAAAAAAATAAAAAATTATTTCTAAATGTTAGGAAAATCCAAAGCAAGGTTCGTCTGGCTACAAATCGATTTGATACAATCCCTACTTTCCTCATTACCGTTCACTTCAGTATGTTAATCAACCGGAAGTAAGCTTTGCTTTTCATTTTAAAAAAAACTGTGAGAATCCCTCAGAGTTTTTTTATTTTTTTTTTTTTTTATTTTTGCTAACAGAAGATTTCTTAGTTTTTTAGTTTTCCGTAAAACTATTGAGATGGCTATTTGTCTGTCCGTCCGCACTTTTTCCTGTCCACACTTTTTCTGCCCGCCCTCGGATCTTGAAAACTGCTGAGGCTGGAGGGCTGCAAATTGGTATGTTGATCATCCACCCGCCAATCATCAAACATACCAAATTGCAGCCCTCTAGCCTCAGAAATTTTTATTTTATTTAAGGTTAAAGTTATAAATGACCGTGCATCTAGCAACTCTATGGACAAGCCACCACTAAACCGCAGCTGAAAGTTTCAAGGGTCGCGGCTCGTTTCTTTGGCGTATTTTCTACTTTTTTTGTATCTAATAGTTGGCGATAATGACAGTATCATATTTACTATTCCCGTTCCGTAATTTCAAGGTACATTGGCTCTGCTAAGTTCTTGAATGGGTGACCATCCTATAACGTTAATGCTCCGGCCAATCAACTTCCCGTTCCTACGGAGTCACCCTAGCGGGGTAATGGGGGTTGCAGGAAGGGAGGGGTGACCGAACCACCAAATTTATTCCCTGTAGACACGGTGTTTTGGAACCGGTAATGCCACGCCCAAATCTCGGTCGTCTCCAGATTCTGGATGTCCTTTAACTAATAAACATTTGAGAATGTCTCCCAAATATAACAATTTACAAAACAGAGTAACTAATAAGCATTTGAGAGTGTCTCCCAAATATAACAATTTACAAAACAGTATCTAATATACATTTGAGAATGTCTCCCAAATATAACAATCTACAAAACAGAGTAACTATTATACATTTGAGAATGTCTCCCAAATATAAAAATCTATAAAACAGTAACTAATATGCATTTGAGAGTGTCTCCCAAATATAACAATTTACAAAACAGTAACTAATATACATTTGAGAATGTCTCACAAATATAACAATCTATAAGACAGAGTAACTATTATACATTTGAGAATGTCTCCCAAATATAAAATTTACAAAACATTTGAGAATGTCTCCCAAATAAAAAATCTATGTAACAAATTTGAGAGTGTCTCCCAAATATAACAATTTACAAAACAGTAACTAATAAGCATTTGAGAATGTCTCCCAAATATAAAAATCTATAAAACAGAGTAACTAATACGCATTTGAGAATGTCTCCCAAATATAACAATTTACAAAACAGTAACTAACATACATTTGAGAATGTCTCCCAAATATAACAATCTATAAAACAGAGTAACTAATACGCATTTGAGAATGTCTCCCAAATATAAAAATTTACAAAACAGTGACTAATATACATTTGAGAATGTCTCCCAAATATAAAAATCTATAAGACAGAGCAACTGTTATACACTTAATAATGTCTCCCAAATATAACAATCTATAAAACAGCGTCTTTATCAACCACTAAAATATAAATTTTCTTTCATGGCAGAATCAACTACACGAGAAGTCTTGTCTTAGTAATTCTGATTCTGTTCCTCTCAATGTTAATGTATATTAAACTCTATACAGTTATCAGGATTTGCACCAAGAACTACAGACAAGAACACGTTTCGAAGGAAAAGGGAGAAGGAGAATAAAGGCCTGGTAAAAGTAGACTTAAGAAACCAGATGTCAGTTACCATGAGAGAGAGAGAGAGAGAGAGAGAGAGAGAGAGAGAGAGAGAGAGAGAATGGTATAAGAAGACTTACCAACATATGACTTAGAGGAAAAAGAACAATATATTGTCAACTTATTCTAACTATTACAGTATATTCTTAAGAACCAGAGGTCAATGAGAGAGAGAGAGAGAGAGAGAGGCATGGTAAAAGTAGACTCATCAGCATATGAGGTACAGGGAAAATTCCAAAGTATTGTCAACTTAATTCAACAATGAAAGTACATTCTTAAGAAACCAGAGGTCAGTTACCTTGAGAGAGAGAGAGAGAGAGAGAGAGAGAGAGAGAGAGAGAGAGAGAGAGAGAGAGAGAGAGAGAGAGAGAGAGAGAGAGAGAGAGAGGAAAATAAGGGTATGGTAAAAGAAGATTTATCAGCATATGACTTGGAGGAAAGAGAACAAAGTACAGTATTGTCAACTCAATTCAACAATAATAAAGTAAATTCTTAAGAAACCAGATGTCAATTACCATGAGAGAGAGAGAGAGAGAGAGAGAGAGAGAGAGAGAGAGAGAGAGAGAGAGAGAAAGTCGTAAGTAGAGAATTATTGCCAGGCTATATGACAATACCCCAGTTACTGTCAGGCTGTGAATGAATCAGGCACAAGGGATCATCTATCAACTGGGTGTGGGCACTATCCATATTGCTAGTCCAAGGAGAAAGTGAATAATAATAAAAAAATCAGACAGACATCGAGGTCATTTTCAAACTGCAGAGCACTAACGGTGAGACATTCAAGTGCAGAGATATCATATTCTTAAAGCAACAGGAATCTGCTGCTCTGCCCTAAAATGGAAAACTGCAGTGTCTGCAAAATTTTGGAAATTGAGATATGCCACCTATTGGGCTCGTGAAACACTAATACACAAGTTACTGCAGCTTCAGAATGATTCTTCTATGCTTTCCACGAGTATTTAGGGGGTCCCTTTTGCAGTGTCTGTAAAATTTTCGAAATTGAGATATGCCACCTATTGGGCTCCTGAAACACTAATACACAAGTTAGTGCAGTTTCCGAATGATTCTTCAATGCTTTCCACGAGTATTTAGGGGGTTCCATTTGCAGTAACTGCAAAATTTTCAAAATTGAGATATACCACCTATGGACTCGTGAAACACAAAATACACAAGCTATTGCAGTTTCAGAATGATTCTTCAGTGCTTTATTTAGGGGATCCCATTTGCAGTCCCTGCAAAATCAGTAGTAAGGAAAGGGAGCATCTACCATTTTTCTCAGTTTTGTATTTTGCAGATACTGCAGTCTTCTATTTTTGGGCAGTAATGGTGAGACGTTAAAGTACAGAGATATCATGTTCTTAAAGGAACAGGAATCTGCTGTTCATACATATGAATGCAAATTAGGAGGAGAGGACTGAACACAATTCGTCTTAACTCTTGCTTTCTCTGTCCATTCGATCATCTACTATAAATCTGGCTCAAGTCAAGAATCATTATATTATTAGCACCATGTCAGTATTCTGCCCTAAAATGGAAGACTGCAGTATCTGCAAAAATACAAAACTGAGAAAAATGGTAAATACTCCCTTGCCTTGCTACTGATTTTGCAGATACTGCAAATGGGACTCCTTAAATGCTCGTGGAAAGCATTGAAGAATCCTTCTGAAACTGCAGTAACTTGTGTATTAGTGTTTCACGAGCCTAACAGGGGGCATATCTCGATTTCGAAAATTGTGCAGATACTGCAAATGGGACCCCATTTTAAATATTCGTGGAAAGCATTGAAGAACCGTTTTGAAACTTTTGTAACTTCTGTGTATTAGTGTTTTATGAGCCCAATAGGTGGCATATCTCGATTTTAACTTACTCTTATTTTCCAGATACTGCGTGCGCTTTTTCCATTTTAAATTACAGCTTTACAAATTAAGACCGTTTTGTTATTTTTGTTCTATTCTGCTCTACATAAAGTTACTGTTTTATGTTCTCACTTATGCAGTTTTGCAAGTCATTTTTAACTTACTCTTATTTTCCCAGTACTAGATACTGCGCGCGTGCGCTTACTTTACGGATCCTAAAATTAACATGTCTTTCATCAAGGAAGTTTCTGGACTGCTAACTATTTAATGTCTTTCATTATCAAGCTTCTGGGTTGCTTTCGAAAGACTTTCATTCGTGAATTCCTTACTATTGAATGCTTTACTATTGAAAGTCTTTCATTCCTAAAATTTCCGGTCTTTCATCAATCAAGTTTCTGGACTGGATGTCTTTCATTGCTTAAGTTTTCGGACTGCTTACTATTGTTCGTCTTTCATTACAGAAGTTTCTGGACTCCTTATTAATTAAAGTCTTTCATTAATGAAATTTCCGGACTGCTTATTAATGAAACTCTTTCATTTATCATGTTTCCGGATTGCTTACTACCTGAATGTCTTTCATTAAAGAAGTTTCTGAACTGCTTACTAATGAAAGCCTTTCATCAATAAAGTTACTGGGTCGCAAATTCCTGAGATGCATGCTAGTATTGCACTACCCCGGGATTTTTTTTTTTTTTTTTTTTTTTGCCATGCCCCTAGGTTAGATTAGATTGGGTTTGGGTTGGGTTGGGTTGGGTTAGGTTTAGGTTTAGGTTGGGTTATGTTATGTTAGACTAGATTAATTAAAAGTAGTTTGGGTGTTGGAAAATAACGAGATAATTTTCAATAAAACTCTACGGTTAGTTTTTAAGACATGGCGTCCCGCTTTTTCCAAAAAAGTTAAGTGTACCTTAGTTTAACCAGACCACTGAGCTGATTAACAGCTCTCCTGGGGCTGGCCCGAAGGATTAGACTTACTTTACGTGGCTAAGAACCAATTGGTTACTTAGCAACGGGACCTACAGCTTATTGTGGAATCCGAACCACATTATAGCGAGAAATGAATTTCTATCACCAGGAATAAATTCCTCTAACTCTTCATCAGCCGGCCGGAGACTCGAACTAGGGCCTGGCGAGTGCCAGTCCACAGCTCTACAAACTCGCCCAACCCGCTTTTTCCAGGGAAAGGTCCCGGTACTCGGTTACGTCCCGGGGAAAATGATTCCGGGTCACACCAGAAACTTGAGTAGCAACTAGCGGCTTCGAGTGAGTCGCCAAGAGGGCTGACTCCTCCTGATAGGCCTACACAAAGATTAGATTACTGGCTTACAATGTACAACAGTCCTCGTCTAAATACTGGTGGTGGTCGTCAGGCACACACGACCTTTGGACAAAAAACCTTAGGCCTACGCCTGAGGAGCTTCTGTTTACTGATTCCTTTTTCTATTATCTTTTCCTCGTCCGAGTTTTGCTTTCGTGTTCATTTCATATAATGGAGCTTCTAAGCCATTTGCTAAAGGAGAAATTTTTTTTAAATTACTTGATAAACGAAAAATGCTTCTTCATAATTTTAAAAAATTGAATATACAAATAGTACGGAGTTCAAAGTCATTTGTATTGTAAACTAAAATTTTTGTTAATACATTGTATAAAATTTTGATAAATTAAACAAAAACAACTCATATGCTTTAAAAAAATAGAATATTCAAACAGTACGGAGTTCAAAGTCACCTATATTAAAAAATATATATATATATATATATTATTAACAAAAAATCACTTGATAAATCGAGCAAAAACGGCAGCTTCATACATGCAAAACATTTGAAAATATACATACCATATGCAGTTCAAATCCTTTTCTATTCCAAACTAAAAACAATTATGCAAATATTTTGTTACTTAAAAAAATCACTGGTCAAATCAAGCAGAAAAACCCGCTTCACATTTGAACAAGTAAAAAATGAGCTGAAGTTTCTTCGGCGCAATCGAGCTTTCTGTACAGCGTATAATCAAGACCACCGAATATAGATCTATCTTTCGGTGGTCTCGGTATAATGCTGTATGAGCCGCGGCCCATGAATCTTTAACCACGGCCCGGTGGTGGCCTGGCCTATATCATTGCCAGATGTATGATTATGATAACTTTAGCCTTAAATAAAATAAAAACTACTGAGGTTAGAGGGCTGCAATTTGGTATGTTTGATGATTGGAGGGTGGATGATCAACATGCCAATTTGCAGCCCTCTAACCTCTGTAGTTTTTAAGATCTGAGGGCGGACAGAAAAAAGTGCGGACGGACAGACAAAGCCGGCACAAATAGTTTTCTTTTCAGAAAACTACAAACATACGAAAAATATCAAATCCGTACGCAGTTCAAAGTCCTTTATATCTCAAACTAAAAATTAAAACATTCAAATACATTAACTTATCCTGAACACTTCCTCACATAAGCCAAAAAGAAAAAAAATCCTGATAAAAAAAAGTCCATCCTATTACTACGCAATTATCTATTAGCAGAACGTTTCAGGACGTAGACAGATCACAGTCAGGTTTAAAAAGTCATATGACTGTGATTTTAGTCCACTTCGAATACCAAGCCCTAATTCCCGGGCAGTGGTCCAAGAGGTACCCAAACGGAGCATGTGCCCGCCATTAATATTCGTCATACCCAAGAAACATCAACAGGGTATTCATGTAATACATAATATATACATATATATATTTACATATGTATACATATGTGTATATAATAATATATAAATAAATTTGACTCACATCGGGCGATTCGAACCCAGGTCTTTCAACTGGAAGATAAGGGCGCTTCCCACTTCTTTTATGACTTGCGTGGTTCAGTTGGCAGCACCCTTGCCTTCCAATTGAAAGACCTGGGTTCGATCACGATGTGAGTCAGAATTTGATTTTTCTGTTCCACACGTGACTGTGTTTACTTCTATATATATATATATATATATATATATATATATATATATATATATATATATATAGCAACATGAGCCACTTCTCTCAAGGTTTTGCGCCACTCTAGTGAGAATCACCCAAGTCTGGTAAAGAGCATGGGTCTAGCAACCTCACCCTCTCCCCAACAGTATGAGATAATCAGAAGCCACCCCATATAATGCTTTAGAGTACAGGCGAAAATAAACGAAGGATCCAACCTCATGCTTTCTGCCTGTCCAAGCAGAGGCACAGAAATCTGACAAACAAATCACTGTTGCAAATCTGAACAAAGATTCTGAACCGTTTCAAAGCTAGAATTAGACCGAAACTATAAGGTCTGCACAGAAGATTTCTACGGACACTTATTCACAATCATCGTCATTGTCGCGTTTCTTTTGTTTCAAATTAAGCAAAATGAGTCGAAAATATAACAAAAGATTAATGGAATCGGTATTAGAGAAGGGACAAACATGAAATGGCTTGTGCACTCTTTGACGCTATTAGTGTAATGTTAATTTCGACGGTATCTGTGTAATGTTAGGTTTTACTCTAAGACAAACTGGACCCTTTTTTGAGTCGGTATTTGGTGGTGGTTCTGGGAGGGGGGGCGGTTAGCAACACCGAATGGCGGCTATTAGACTATCCACTATCAAGGTTCAACTCCAAATGTGCGTCTACAGAAGTTACTTTCAACATTAAACCCCCAATTACCTTTCAAAAGACGATTCTTATACATTGTACCGTAACAAAATGTTTAGTTTCGAATTATACAATTCTACCGCTAAACGTAATAAAACTAAATCATGTCGCAAGAGATTAATACATCAATAATCTGGTATTCATTCTTCCACTTATTCTTTATAAATATTAAAAGTAAAAAATGAGCCTAAGTTTCTTCGGCGCAATCGAGTTTTCTGTACAGCGTATAATCAAGGCCACCGAATATAGATCTATCTATCGACCCATGAAACTAGAACCACCACCCGGTGGTGGCCTATCCTACATCGCTGCCAGATGCACGATTATGGCTAAATTTAACCTTAAATAAAATATAAACTATTGATGCTAGAGGGCTGCAATTTGGTATGATTGATGATTAGAGGATGGATGATCAACATACCAATTTGCAGCCCTCTAGCCTCAGTAGTTTTTAAGATCTGGGGGCGGACAGAAAAAGTGCGGACGGACAGACAAAGCCGGCACAATAGTAAAAACCACGAAACGAAAATCTATCCTGGAGAGCTGAAACCATAATCCTGTCCCCTAGGCAGACTCTAGTAAGTAAAGAGATGAGTAGAGTCCAAAATAACTATAACTGAGCAAACACAGTTGGTCGAAACACCTGCTAGCAACGGAGACCTTTAACCCTAAACGCTGTGGGAAGCCTGCAACCTGCATACAAGCTCAAAACACCTGGAGAAACATATGCCTGGTTTCAAACATCATTGGAAACGGAGTTATATTAATAGACATGTATGGTTAGCGAGAGAGCTTTCCCGAACGCACCACGTGGGCCACCGAGAAATGGGTGTAATTCATTAATGTGATCCCGTTCTATCCCGTTTTTCTTCGCCGGCTCAAGTTACGGCTGAGGAAAATTAAATTGGTGTATCATAACTAGGCTACATGCAGTAACAGTAATGTTGCTTATTGGCTACAGTTACAGAAAAAAAAAAAACTACAAGAAATGACCAAAACTTCCTTATTTACATTTAAATTATTGAACACACCTTCAGCAGCGGGTCGATAAATGAGATGAATCACTTTAAAATACTTTTTTGAGATGGAAATCTAACATGGATTCTGATAAATTTGATCGTAGACTCATATTTCTCGTACTACTGAGAGTGCGCGTGTGTGTGTGTGTGTGTGTGTGTGTGTGTGTGTGTGTGTGTGTGTGTGTGTGTGTGTGTGTACAAAAACGACATAAAACATCACACATCGTTACAGAGCCATGATTTGCCTTAAAACTTCCCGTGAAGGAATACAAAAGCACCCATTGCCCAGTAGTACTACAGCTGTTGCTATCGGGACTGCTCAGCGCTGTTCCGCGTTCTTCAGTGCTATCCACAACGGAATATCGCTCCTCCCTATAACGTTCTGACATAGGCTAACGCAACACTACACCATGTTCTTTTCGATAGGATATGTGTGTCACTGCAGACTTAAGTATTCCTAGGGCATGAGCCACTATTATTCTCGTTGGTAATAACCCATAATCAGAGATGAGTCTCTTCATTTGATCTCTGTCACGGCTGTGTCATTTCTGCTTCTCCACTGACGGGTGGTATGGCGACCATATCGATGTTTCTCCATCACTTTTTTTTATTCTTTTTTTTTGGCGTCTTGTTCCGTATGGATTTATAATCTGCTCCCGGCATTCCTTGTAAAAGGACAAAAAGACAGGATAGTAATGTTTATGACTCTCACATTGTCTGTGCTTTTCATTACGGTGGATAGTAAAATGCAACTGCTTTTTCAGCCAATAAGTGTACAAGCCATTCAATTAAAAAAATAAACACCGACACACACACACACATATATATATTACATATGTATATATATATATGTATGTATATATATATATATATATATATATATATATATATATATATGTGTGTGTGTGTGTGTGTGTGTGTATATATATGTGTATATATATATATATATATATATATATATATATATGTGTCGAAAGGCCTAGCACACCGAAACACACATATATATATATATATTACATATGTATATATATATATAAGTATGTATATATATATATGTGTGTGTGTGCGTGTGTGTATATATATACATATGTCGAAAGGCCTAGCACAACTCAGTTGTTTCAATTTCCTTCGTGGTATTTCCTTTATTTATATATTCATCACGTTCCATAGTTTCGTGATTCAGTTATACATACATACATACATACATACATACACATATATATATAGGCCTACATATATATATATATAATACATATAATATATCTTACAGGTCTCACATCTTACAGACTTTCTTAACCAGATCTAGTTGCTTGAAACAGAACGTAGCAATCATGAGATGCATACCAAGTGCAACGCGGAAGTTCAAGAGCAAACTAAAGATAATGCAATTGACGCGCATACAGCGTCAACATGCGGGAATCAAGTCACTCATATATAATGGACATAACGGAATTACATTACCGTTATCGAAATATATTTGAATTCCATCTCTATTACTAGCAATACGCTAGTAGCAGAGAACAGGAGGAATAGACGCGAGAGAATGTATTAATCATTCCACTCCAACGAAGCAATAAAATTCAAGACCAGAAATAAATTGAACATCACGCTCCGCGGACATATGTTAAATTGGTTCTCCCGCTATTTAGCAATAGCCTACTTTGCTGTGTGTGTGTGTGTCTGTGTGTGTGTGCGTGAGAGTGAGTGTAAGGATGAGGTCGGGTCTGGTGGCCAAAAACCTTCGAAGTACAGTACAGTACTCAGGCTACAAAAAAGGGGTCTAGTACCACACCATCAAGTACAGTAGTTTAACTTGAGCTACAAAAAGGGTTCTACTGTAGTACTAAGTTCAGTCATTTGAACTGTGCTCTTGTTATAAAAATTAAAGAAAAAAGCAATCACATTCCACCTGGAGGTACATCTGTTGAAGTAACCAGCACACGAAGGTTCCATAAACACGTCAGTTAGAAGTCTTCAGTGGGATATTGCAACAAGTTCAAGCTACTCCACCCTTAGAAACTGTTGTAAATCTGGTAACCCAAAACCCAGCGTTTTACATCTGGACTGGTTTGCTTACTGATGCGTTTGACGACTTTTTTAATATATATATATATATATATATATATATATATATATATATATATATATATATATATATATATATATGTATGTATATATATATGTATGTATGTATATATATATATATATATATATATATATATATATATATATATATATATATCTCTCTCATAAGACTGGCTCAGTACCACTTGCAACTTTAAGTACGAATGCTCAACCCGTGTCTGTCCGATTTACTAATGCTGAATTAATAAGATATTAATGCAACTGCACAAAGCTTTGTTCGTTTTGCACTTCAACTGATTCTTCATTTGCTATGACAGAGAACTTAAAGAGCTTAGATTCTCGTAGACTTAGGGCCGCTTCAAAGGCGTACTCTGAGAAAAGACGGAGTTGTTATTATTATTATTATTATTATTATTATTATTCAGATGGAACCTATTCATATGGAACAAGCCCACCAAAGGGGTTACAGACTTGAAATTCAAGCTTCCAAAGAATAAGGTGTTCATTATGAAGAAGAGGAAGTAAAGGGAAGTACAGAAAGATGGAACTGGGAATAATGTTTTCAAGACCAAAATAAGACCTTCGATAAACATAGCTGGGTCTATGGGGCCAGTCCAGCTCACCCCAACGGGAATGTAGGCCTATTGTAGCAACTGTGTGGATATTGCCGATTATCACCTTTATACTTTTATCTTGTGCATCTACACTGTGTATATTACATCGTTTCTACTTTGTATATTCCATGTATATGGCTCTGAGCTAAAATAGAGAATATTATTATTATTATTATTATACACTAGGCATATTTCCTGTCCAAGCACTGTCAGCTAACGGTTCGGAAAGATCTAGTGACATACTTTGCTTCGTTGCACAAACGGTTTTTTTTTTTTACTTTATTACATGCTCAATAAATGAGAGAGAGAGAGAGAGAGAGAGAGAGAGAGAGAGAGAGAGAGAGAGAGAGATTCTTTATGCTCTGTAACGTAATCAAATGATTTATCATATTTGAATGAAAACAAATCTTATCTCTCTTACACGAACGAATGATAATGCAGGTACTCTAGTAATTGAAAAGATATGTAGTACTAAACACGGCGGGAGCTTCTTGGGACGCCGTGTTTAGTACTAGCCCCTCGGGATCAAAGTATTATACACCCATTGTGGTCGACAAATTATAACAATAAACGATATCTCCGTGCGGCCGTCGACTTTACATTTACCATACGGTGTTTAGTACTAGATGACGCACCGATAACAAGCCAAAGTAGCAGCCATGATTCTATGCTGAACAGTTTGCGAACGTCAAAGGGACAATAAAGTAACTAAACAAATATGGCAACATTCTTCCGCATTGCTGTTGTTGCGGATTCCTCAGCGGAATGAAAAAACGTGGAGAATTTATGGACAGTTAATCTCTCTCTCTCTCTCTCTCTCTACGTAAATAGTGGTCCTTCCCAATTTTGGTAGCGCTAGCTGGGGTAGCAACACGCCCACAGAACACGAGAGAGAGAGAGAGAGAGAGAGAGAGAGAGAGAGAGAGAGAGAGAGAGAGAGAGAGAGAGAGAGAGAGCGTACCAATGAAATGGAGATATGACTCCTCTCTGAAACCATTTGAGAGAGAGAGAGAGAGAGAGAGAGAGAGAGAGAGAGAGAGAGAGAGAGAGAGAGAGAGTACCAATGAAGTGGAGATATGACCCCTCTCTGAAATCATTTGAGAGAGAGAGAGAGAGAGAAGGGGGGGGCTGTATCCCAGTGGAATGGGGAAATGTATTCTCTCTGATTCCATTTTCTAGAAAGAGAGAGAGAGAGAGAGAGAGAGAGAGAGAGAGAGAGAGAGAGAGAGAGAGAGAGAGAGAGAGAGAGATTTCTGGTTATAACTGGTGTTAGCCATAGGCAAGCTATCTAGTCCTTTAGAAGACGGATTAATTACCTAACCCACCTCCTTGTATTTTACAATTTTCTTACATTTGTATCTACTCATTTATCAATATAATTCATTTCTTCTTTTCTGATAAACTATCTCTTCTTTTTGTACATCATATTAATTTCTGTTACTTCTTTCAAATGAACACCATAATGTTGTTTGGAAGCTTGAATTTCAAGTCAGTGGTCCCTGTGGTGGGCTTGTTCCATATGAATATGGTTCATCTTCTGAATAATAATAATAATAATAATAATAATAATAATAATAATAATAATAATAATAATAATAATAATAATAATAATAATACTTAAAAACTGGTGCCATACTGTTACGCTAACCGAATTTGATAACAATTTAGGTTTCCGGATGAAAACTCGTTATCTATAAAAATTCTAATTGGAACACGGCCAACCAATTATAAACAAAAGTAGAGCTTAATTGCACATATGTGATACATCTTGGAGCAACGTACTGTATTATTATAATTATTATTATTATTATTATTATTATTATTATTATTATTATTATTATTATTATTATTATTCTGAAGACGAACCCTATTCATATGGAACAAACCCACCAAAGGGGTCACTGACTTCAGTTCAAGCTTCTGAAGAATATGGTGTCCATTTGAAAGAAGCGACTGAAAGTAATGGAAAAGACAGAAAAAGGTAAATAGGAAATAGAAAAAAGAGGTAAACAGGAAATAGAGAAAGGATATCAGTAACAATTGTTGTTTGTTTGTTACTGCTCATATTATATAGGTATTTCGTATAGCACTTATAATACTGAAAAAACGTTAAGTCATATTTACTTTCATTTATTTCTATCACGAAATACAAAAAAATTTCCAAAATAGCTACCAATTGCATTCTGGTCAGCTGCTCTTGAAGAAAACGTTCTGAAAATGGCTACCGTCCACACATAGCCAATATCAATGAAGCCATATGTTCACAGTCTTGTACAACAAAGTCATTCAAGTACAATCAGATTGACAAGAATCCTTTGGCGTAGCCTACATACGAATGGACAGCCCATGTCGTTTACAAAATGTCACGTTAAAATGCAGCTTATCTGACAAGAATCCTTTAGAGTAGTCTATATATGTTTGGCTAACCCATGTGTTTACAAAATGGTATGTGTTAAAATGCAGTTTGTTTGACAAGAATTCTTTAGCATAGCCTACATGTGGTTGAACGGCCTATGTGTTTACAAAATGGTATGTGTTAAAATGCAATTTGACAAGAATCCTTTAGAATAGCCTGCATGTGGCTGGACAGCCCATGTGTTTACAAAACGGTAACCCATATGTTTACTAAATGGCATCTGATAAAATGCAATCAGCCTGACAAGAATCCTTTGGCGTAACCTACATGTGGCCGGATACCCCTTGTGTTGACAAATTGGTATCTGATTAAGACTGAAGAACACTCGTTCGATATGGATGACGCAAAAGAGGTTCAATTGAACCGACCACTTTCTGCGTTCCTCGCGACAGAATTGACGACGAAAGACCCCTTTCAATTAACGAATGACATACGGCATCTGCGCTTATCAGAAGTATTTCTGACCCCAAGAGACATATTTACGACGCAATAAACGGATGGAAATGGAAAGTTCAGTCTGAGGTCCGTCACCCCAATAACATTACGGCGTGGTAATCGTTAATGAAATTCGCTGTTCGACAGTACTGGTCCTTATCTTATCCGCCTTTGTTACCGTGTCGATTGTGGGTCACTCAGTCAAGTCGACGAAGGTGCTACGTAATAATGCCCTTTTTATCAGGTACTGAGGAGATTACAGGAGAAAGTTAATAAGCCTCGTCAATAAAATATACCACCATACAATGGCAACGATTATATGTATACATATATATTTTATCTTTCTCTGCATCTTTTTCCACATCTATGTGGGTCGAGATATATATATATATATATATATATATATATATATATATATATATATATATATATATATATATATATATATATATATATATATATATATATATATATATATATAACCTTCAGGAGCAAGTCTTGAATGTGGAAAAAGGAATATGGTAAGAAATATTGATTAATAAAAGATACACATACATATATTTAAATCTACACTATCAATTGTAAGTTTAATATCAATCTACATTTATCCGTACAAAGCACATGATTGGCAACGAGAATTGCACCGTTTCCATACTACAAATCATTATTCTATTTTGAAGGAAATAATAATAATAAAAAAATCAGAGATGAAAAAACACTATTATGTCGAAGAGTTTACTGAAAAAAATAAATAAATAAGTAAAACTAGGTTGTACTTGTAAATTTGCGGAAACCAAGTATATAATCCTTAATACCATATGGGGAGGTTCCCAAGTAGGTGATTTTTGGCCAAGTCGAATTCAGCAATAAAATCATCTTCAGCAGAGCTGGAATCATGACCAGTGTGGGACGGCCGTGAATTGAACTGAATATAGAATTTAGGCCAAAGGCCAAGCACTGGGGCCTATAAGGTCATTCAGCGCTGCAACGGAAATTGAGAGTAGAAAGGTTTGAAAGGTGTAACAGGAGGAAAACCTCAAAGCAGTTGCACTATGAATCAATTGGTTAGGAGTGGGTTGAAAGTCAGATGGAAGAAAGAGAATATGAAAGGAGGTACAGTAAAAGGAATGAAAGGGGTTGCAGCTAGGGGCCGAAGGGACGCTGCAAAGAACCTTGAGTAATGCCTACAGGAAGCAACATACATCTACATACACACACACACACACTCACAAATCGTAGTATAAGTTCAATGTAAGCTTATTTTGTGTAATAATAATAATAATAATAATAATAATATTGTTATTATTATTATTATTATTATTATTATTATTATTATTACTATATAATAATAATACATTTATTGTTATTTATTGTTGTTATTATTATTATTATTATTAATTCTATAATAATAATAATAATAATAATAATAATAATAATAATAATAATAATAATAAGTATCACGACCCGAAAATCGAAATAAGAAGGATAAGGAATATGCCAGTGGAAATTGTACCCATAATCATAGGAACACTAGGCACGATCCCAAGATCCCTGAAAAGGAATCTGGAAAAACTAGGTGCCGAAGTAGCTCCAGGACTCATGCAGAAGAGTGTGCTACTAGAAACAGCAAACAGTGAGAAAAGTGATGGACTTCTAAAGAGGCAGGATGCAACCCGGAACCGCCCCCCCCACACTATAAAAACCACCCAGTTGAATAAGATGACTGTGATAGACAAAAAAATTATTATTATTATTATTATTATTATTATTATTATTATTATTATTATTATTATTAATGTGAAGAGGAATAAGCAACATTTACAACAAAAATAAAAACAACTGGAAAAAACATCAATAAAAATCTACAAACACAATCCACATCTAACTCTATCATTATTATTATTATTATTATTATTATTATTATTATTATTATTATTATTATTATTAATGTGAAGAGGAATAAGCAGCAGTAACAACAAAAATAAAAACCACAAAAAACATCAATAAAAACTTACAAACACAATCCACATCTAACTCTAAAACCCTTAGGAAAAATTTACACAACAAAAATCAACCACGAAAGTCCTATCACCAGGTACGGCCATAGATTAGTTTTGTAACTACGGCCCAGATAAGCGATTATCCACATAAGCCACCCCAAAACGACAGCTAATATACGTAGAGAGATTAAAACTACTTAATGCCTATCTCCCTCAATTATCACAATTATCAACTGAGAGGATTGCGTTCGGATGAACACACAAATGGCTCATTCAAACGCGATTAGATTTAAGGCAAAGAAGGTGACTCGGCCGGAATGGGATTTGAGACGAGGGATTTCTCCGATGGATATTTGGCCACGAGTTCAATAATGGAATGGAATATACAATTTAGGCCAAGGGCCAAGCGATGGGAGCTATGACGAGGTGAAAGAGTAACTGAGGGTAAAAAATGGTTTGAAAGGCGTAACAGGAGGAAAACCTCTCAGTCGCACTCAGAAACAACTGATAAGAGAGTGTGGAGGAAGGTTAGGATGGAAAAGAATATGAACCGAGGTACAGTAAAAGGAATGAAAGGGGGTTGCAGCTACGGTCCGAAGGGACGCTGCAAAGAACCTTGAGTAATGCCTACAGTACACCGCGTGAGGTGCACTGACGGCGCCACTTCCCCACAGGGATAAGTTCAAGAACGCGATTATTCAATCCTGAAAGGATGAATTCATGAACGCCTCCATCGAGTCCTACTCCTCATGGTGTGGCAAGAGTCTTGCCAACATCATAAATATATATTTATATAAATACTAACCGAGTGTTAGTCGCTAATGCCTTATTTTCTGTCCTCCAAAGGACACACGTGATTAAGACTTACTGACGTATTAATATTCAGAAGGAAATGGCTAAAGTTACCTTCAAAAGTCGTTCCAGGCTGATGATTTGATTCAAATGGCGTCGTTACCGCTAAAGACGCTGATATGAGAGAGAGAGAGAGAGAGAGAGAGAGAGAGAGAGAGAGAGAGAGAGAGAGAGAGAGAGAGGCTGATTTTAGTAGGAACATTTCCTCCAGAGAGAGAGAGAGAGAGAGAGAGAGAGAGAGAGAGAGAGAGAGAGAGAGGATGATTTTAGTAGGAGCACTTCTTCTTCTTCTTCTGAGAGAGAGAGAGAGAGAGAGAGAGAGAGAGAGAGAGAGAGAGAGAGAGAGAGAGAGAGAGAGACTGATTTTAGTAGGAACACTTCCTCCAGAGAGAGAGAAAGAGAGAGAGAGAGAGAGAGAGAGAGAGAGAGAGAGAGAGAGAGAGAGAGAGAATACACTTCCCTCAAGAACTCTTCCGCATGTGAATGAGACTGCATTTGAGATAAACACTACCATTACCATACACACAACACTTCGTATGAGGCAGAACAGAATACAAGTGATGTTCGAGAGAATTACTGGTGGATGTAATCTCACAAATCAATTGAGTGGAACGCCTCACACAACAAGTATCACTGCTACTACTACTACTACTACTACTACTACTACTACTAATATCACAAGTAAAAAATGCGCCGAAGTTTCTTCGGCGCAATCGAGTTTTCTGTACATCGTATAATCAAGGCCACCGAAAATACATCTATCTTCCGGTGGTCTCGGTTTAATGCTGTATGAGCCGCGGCCCATCAAACCTTAACCACGGCCCGGTGTTGGCCTATCCTACAACGTTGCCAAAAGCACGATTATGGCTAACTTTAACCTTAGAAAAAATCAAAACTACTGAGGCTAGAGGGCTGCAATTTGGTATGTTTGATGATTGGAGGGTGGATGATCAACATACCAACTTGCAGCCCTCTAGCCTCAGTAGTTTTTAAGGTGTGAGGGCGGACAAAAAAAAAAAAAAAAGCGCAGACGGACAGACAAAGATTGAACAATAGTTTTCTTTTACAGAAAATTAAAAAACAGCGCAAAAATGAAATATGTACAACGACAGTAAAATACCCATCATCCACGCGTGAAATAAAAATGCAAACAACGCTTGGGCATAAATCCAGAATTCGCTCTCAGAATACAAATCAAGGTGTAAAATGAAACCCCGTAAATGGGCAACACTGCGTCTAATTCTCAATGATAGTAGACAGGGAGGGGGAGGGGGGGGGAGACAGACATCACACGCTGGAATTCCAATTGTTCCTTTCATTGCCTTGGAATATCCACCTCAAGGAATGCTAAGTTTTAAAATTGTCTTGGAATCTCTCTCTCTCTCAAGGAATGCTAACACTTTTAAAATTGCCTCGGAATCTATCACTCAAGGAATGCTAACAGTTTTAAAATTGCCTTAGAGTCTATCTCTCACTCTCTCAAGGAATGCTAACAGTTTTAAAATTGCCTTGGAACCTATCTCTCAAGGAATGCTAACAGTTTTAAAATTGTCTTGGAATCTCTCTCTCTCTCAAGGAATGCTAACACTTTTAAAATTGCCTCGGAATCTATCACTCAAGGAATGCTAACAGTTTTAAAATTGCCTTAGAGTCTATCTCTCACTCTCTCAAGGAATGCTAACAGTTTTAAAATTGCCTTGGAACCTATCTCTCAAGGAATGCTAACAGTTTTAAAATTGCCTAGGAATCTATCTCTCAATGCTAACAGTTTTAAAATTGTCTTGAATCTCTCTCTCAAGCAATGCTAACAGTTTTAAAATTGCCTTGGACTCTCTCTCTCAAGGAATGCTGACAGTTTTAAAATTGCCTTGAAATCTATCTCTCAAGGAATGCTAACAGCTTAACAAGTCGTTCTTTAGCTTAAAATCCGCCTTTCTGGTGGTCACTGGTATCTTTCTTAGGCTCTATATTTTGGAAATTACCGTTCGATAAACCTAACGAATAACTTACGATATGGTTTTATTCATAATCTATCTGAACAACCCAAGTCTTTTTGGTTCTACTCACATCCAGCGATCAAAATTCTCCACCATACGAAAAGGTTTAGCTCAATAACATGCGTCCCTCTTCTGCCAAAATTTTTCAGAACTCTTTTTTTTATTTTATTATTCCACCATTCCATTCACAACAGAAATCATCATTTAAAACTACGTGCCCTACGTTTATCTCGACAACCTTACTCTTCCCAGCATTCAATTACTCAACTTTCTCTTTTTTTCGAACTCTTTCTCCAGCCTCTGTAACTTCTCCTTACCCTTAATCATTGCAATCACTGATCTATAAGTCACAATTCACGTGCCAACTTCATACGACCTTACATGGAGATTTTTTTAAACTATATTCTTTTTATTTATTATTTATCTAAGCATTTTTACTCGTGGAATTTTTGTACATTAATGGTAAGAGAAAATAAGCAAAACTGGAATTAACTATGGTAACTGGAAAGAAGTTTTTATTTATTTATTTATTTTAGTTAAGGACCAATTAAAAAAAATATTCCATTTAGTTGTTGCTGTAGATTTTGGCAACTAAGAAGTGTCGATTAAATTTCAAAGTTATTTTCTCCTCATACCGTATTCGGAAATGTGAAAAATATGAGAAATAATAATAAAATAATGTTAATTATTTGAATGATGTTAATGATTTGAATGTTTAGCCCCATTCCCGATTCAACCGCACCCTACCTCTCGAAACTGAGCTTACAAATATCAAACGACTTTAGCAACCAATAACCTAAACATAAAAACAAAACCAGTAAAAAACGCGCCGAAGGAATTGAGTTTTCTGTACAGCCGCTACAACGTATAATCAAGGTTAGCGAAAACAGATCTATCTTTCGGTGGTCTCGGTGTAATAATGTATGAACCGCGGCTTGGTCGGTGGCCTGTCCTATAACGTTGCCAGAGGCACGATTATGTCTAGCTTTAACCTTAAATAGAATAAAACCTACTGAGGCGGCTAGAGGGCTGCAATTTGGTATGTTTGATGACTGGAGGGTAGACGATCAACATACCAATTTGCAGCCCTCTAGCCTCAGTAAGTTTTTAAGGTCTGAGGGCCGACAGACAAAGCCGGCACAATAGTTTTCTTTTACAGAAAACAAAAAAGACTAATATAAGGTCCCTTAAATTCGGTAATAAACAGCCAATGTGAGAATAGCCAAGTCAAAAGCTACACCCTAGAGTAACCTCTACCTAATCTAACTAACCACATAATGCTTGAGGGAAGCAACGGCGCCAAGGTTTCCTTTGAAAAGCAAAATGCTTGCCTTAAAACAAGCAATATTAATCAGTCTACAAATTTGATGCCACGAGGATAATACGTAAAGAAAGCAATTTGCCTTCGTTAAGAAACATAGAGAAAGCAATTTTCTTCCGTGCACGGACACTACCAGTTCCCAGGAATTGAATATATATAGAATTTCGGCCAAAGGCCAAGCGCTGGCACCTATGAGGTCAATCAGCGCTCAAAGGAAAACAGCAGAAATGTTTAAAAGGCGTAACAGGAGGAAAACCTCAAAGCAGTTGCACTATGAATCAATTGTTAGGAGAGGGTTGAGGAAAGTAAGACGGAGAAAGCGAATATGAACGGAGGTACAGTGAAAGGAATGAAAGGGGTTGCAGCTAGGGACCGAAGGGACGCTGCGAAGAACATTAAGTAATGCCTACAGTGCACCGCATGAGGCGTACTGACGGCACTACCAACCAACCACCACCACCCCGCCTACCGGAACCCGTTCCCAGACCTCAGCGCGCTTTCGTACAAATCTCTCTCTCTCTCTCTCTCTCTCTCTCTCTCTCTCTCTCTCTCTCTCTCTCTCTCTCGAGCACTGGGTGAAATTTCACCGGCGTGCGAGCGAGCTTTCTAAGCGCACTTGTCAAAAAAAAAAAAAAAATTCAGACGAGGTTTTTGTTTACCACAAAGGGTGTTTACGAAGACGTCAGGCCGGGAATTGAGGTCATTTCTGTCACTCAAAAATAAATTACAGTTTTCGTATCGTGTGAAATGAGGAACACACTGACCGCAACTTGAAAAATCTTCAGAGCTAAGTACTCACCTACAGTCAATTCGTCTCATTATCCACACTCACTCATCAACTGAATTCTCACCTGGAATCAAGAGAAAAAATTAATATTATTTTCTTTGATCATTATTTCAAAAACAGTTACAAATTCTATGCCGGAACCCAAACAGCTGACCATGGCCAGTGCACTTTCACTGCAGAAAATAATAACAAAAATAATAAAGTTTAGGAATGGTTCGTGATTTATGAAAATTAGGCTGTCAGACGCCGGAGCAGTTTCGGCCATTCAGTCCTCAAGACAGCGATAAGGGGGAGCTGAAGTGGTTGGACAGCATAAGACCTTGAAAATAAATGGGATAACGTACGAAGACTTAAAGGAGGAAGTAGGAGAAAATTCGACAGGGTTAACTGTGAAATATTTACTATAATTATTAATTTGCCAACAATTTCAAAAGTAATCCTTTCAGCGGTTTTGCTGGACGTGTGTGTGTGTGTGTGTGGAGGAGGAGGAGGAGGAGGAGGAGGAGGAGGAGGAGGAGGAGGAGGAGGAGGAGGAGGAGGAGGAGGAGGAGGAGGAGGGACGGAGTTGAAATTTCTGTTCCACAAGAATCTGAATTTACGTCACGGATCCTTCTTAATTTATGTTAACTGATTTGACTTTAATGTTAACTTACTTAAATTTATGTTAAAGGATTTACGTTACTGGCGTCAAACAAACACTATGGTCATCCATGTCCAGCTGGTTCTAATAAGCAGCCTGTTTCGAAACTCCGCCTACGAAAATGCCACTATGGAAAGTTAAGCTGTGGAGATTAACTCCAAGAAGGCTATAAAATATAGCTAAAAGCACCCATTCTTCTTTTAACTGGCCTTCATATCTGTATATGATTTGTTCTATTATTCAACGCAATTTGCTTGATATTAATATGACATACTGAGCAATAACGAAAGGAGTACTATAGAGTTTAGGCCAAAGGCCAAGCACAGGGTCCTATGAGGTCATTCATCGCCGGAAAGGAAATTGGGCGTAAATTGGCTTGAAAGGTGTAACAGGAGGAAAACCTCAAAGCAGGTGCACTATGAACCTTAAGTAATGACTACAGTGCGCCACTGACGGCACCTAACCCCCCACAGGGTATATAATGGTAAAACTTACGCGACAAAAACACGATAAAAAGACAAATTCAAAGAATACTGGTCAGAAGTAATATTTGTAAAATAAACGAGTAACATTATTTTGGAAGCTCAAAATAATGAAACCTTCCAGCAATTAAATTTCTAATGGAAATTTCCTAAGCTAAAGAACAGACCTAAGCGAACATTATGCTATCATACTTAGCACGTATTCAGATCTACACTGCCCTAAAATGAAAGACTGTAGAATCTGCAAAATTGCAAAACTGAGAAAAATGGTATATGCTGCAGTTTTCCCTTGCCTTACTACTGATTTTGCAGATACTGAAAATGAGACCCCCTATATACTTGTGGAAAGCACTGAAGAATCATTCTGAAACTGCAGTAACTTGTGTGTTAGTGTTTCACGAGCCCAATAGGTGGCATATCTCAAGTTCGAAAATTTTGCAGAAACTGCAGTTTTCTATTTTAGGTCGGTATATCCCTTACATTTTCTAAGCCTGGGTATTTCGCAGTGCTCTGAAAAATTCTACTTCCTCTGCATGTTAGTGATTGGTTGTCAATGTCCCCACCCCATAAAATATATTGAACAAAATATAATACAAATACACAATTAAATGAATGTGAGGTGTTCTGTTGCAATTTATTTCCTTTCGTGTCTAAAGAAATATTTTCTTAGCGCCACCTTATTTCACGAAGTTAACCAAAATGTGCAAAAGCAATAAAAAACAAGTAAAAAAATGCGCCGAAGTTTCTTCGGCTCAATCGAGTTTTCTGCACAGTCGCTACAGCGTATAATCAAGGCCACCGAAAACAGATCTACCTTTCGGTGGTCTCAGTATAATACTGTATGGGCCGCGGAACATCAAACTTTAACCACGCGCCGGTGGTGGCCTGGCCTATAGCGTTGCCAGATGCACGATTATGGCTAACTTTAACCTTAAATAAAAGAAAAACTACTGAGGCTAGAAGGCTGGAATTTGGTATGTTTGATGACAGGAGGGTGGATGAACAACATACCAATTTGCAGCCCTCTAGCCTCAGTAGTTTTTAAGACTTGAGGGCGGACAGAAAAAAGTCCGGCACAACAGTTTCCTTTTCAGAAAACTAAAAAATGACGCAACCTACTGTCTTAAACTAGCCTAAATTTTAAGAAAAATTGAGAGGAACAAAAAGGCTTTTCCTTGTACAAAGGTAGCGCTGAACGAGCTATACAGCACAGAGAAAGAAATTCAATGAACCCAGAAATCCGGGGCTTGCAAAATGTGTTATCTTGACAGGTGGAAAATGGTTGGTCGAGATGAATTAAGACTTCTACCCAACAGGAAGAAGGCTTATAGTAGAGATAGAGCAGCCAACGAAATATTATTATCGAGAGAGAGAGAGAGAGAGAGAGAGAGAGAGAGAGAGAGAGAGAGAGAGAGACTTATAGTAAAGATAGTGCAGCCAACGAAATATTATTATCGAGAGAGAGAGAGAGAGAGAGAGAGAGAGAGAGAGAGAGAGAGAGAGAGAGAGAAAGAGGGGCTTATAGTAAAGACAGAGCAGCCAACGAAATATTATTATCGAGAGAGAGAGAGAGAGAGAGAGAGAGAGAGAGAGAGAGAGAGAGAGACTTATAGTAAAGATAGTGCAGCCAACGAAATATTATTATCGTGAGAGAGAGAGAGAGAGAGAGAGAGAGAGAGAGAGAGAGAGAGAGAGAGAGAGAGAGAGAGAGAGAGTTTATAGTAAAGATAGTGCAGCCAACGAAATATTATTATCGAGAGAGAGAGAGAGAGAGAGAGAGAGAGAGAGAGAGAGAGAGAGAGAGAAGATTATAGTAAAGATAGAGCAGCCAACGAAGTATTATTATCGAGAGAGAGAGAGAGAGAGAGAGAGAGAGAGAGAGAGAGAGAGAGAGAGAGAGACAGCCAATCAGTAAGCAGGAGAGGAATATTCCATATATATATACAGACTCGGAAAGGCACTAACATTCATCAAAAAGAAATGTCTACATTATTTCCAAAATTATTTTACGTAATTCAAGACAAATGAGCAATAAACTCCATACTAAAAGATTTGGGTGGAATTTTAAAGAGATACAGTTGGTAAATTAAGTATGGGGTAAACAAATAAAAATGGGAATGTGTGTACGAAACGTGAATATGAATGTTAGGTACTTGAGCCGCCACGTTACAAAGTTTTGGCCGAAAGTGCAAAAACCAAAGTATACCGTATTTAAGAATAACTGGATTGAACACAAGATTTACAGTAAAAGCGACCAATACGACACCGCCTGACTATGAGAGCGCATGTCACACTGTCCCAAATATTCAAGGCTGGAACGCGTCAACGCTTTTGAGAAAGCAGCTCTCTACAAACCTTATATAAAATTGCAAATATGATCTTGCAGCGATATTGGCACTTCTACTAAGTAAGCTGAGGCGCAATGTCAACACAACTCAATTCTAATCGGCCGTAAACGACATCCTTCCTTTACAGATTAAGATCCTCTGAGCTAACAGCTTCTCAACGTATCAAAAGGTGAAGTCGACCATACTGCCTTAATGGCGTCTCCACATATCAAGCGTGACTGATCTACTGAGTGATAAAAGAGCAGTAGATTTACACAGTAACTGAACTGAACTGAATGTAGAAGATTTACACAGTAACTGCACTGACCTGAATGTAGAAGATTTACACAGTAACTGCACTGACCTGAATGTAGAAGATTTACACAGTAACTGCACTGACCTGAATGTAGAAGATTTACACAGTAACTGAACTGAACTGAATGTAGAAGAGTTACACAGTAACTGAACTGAACTGAATGTAGAAGATTTACACAGTAACTGCACTGAACTGAATGTAGAAGATTTACACAGTAACTGAACTGACCTGAATATTGAAGATTTACACAGTAACAGAACTGAACTGAGTGTAGAAGATTTACACAGTAACTGAACTGAGCTGAATGTAGAAGATTTACACAGTAACTGAACTGAACTAAATGTAGAAGATTTACACAGTAACTGAACTGAACTGAATGTAGAAGATTTACACAATAACTGAACTGAACTGAATGTAGAAGATTTACACAGTAACTGAACTGACCTGAATGTAGAAGATTTACACAGTAACTGAACTGAACTGAATGTAGAAGAGTTACACAGTAACTGAACTGAACTGAATGTAGAAGATTTACACAGTAACTGCACTGAACTGAATGTAGAAGATTTACACAGTAACTGAACTGACCTGAATATTGAAGATTTACACAGTAACTGAACTGAACTGAGTGTAGAAGATTTACACAGTAACTGAACTGAGCTGAATGTAGAAGATTTACACAGTAACTGAACTGAACTAAATGTAGAAGATTTACACAGTAACTGAACTGAACTGAATGTAGAAGATTTACACAGTAACTGAACTGACCTGAATGTAGAAGATTTACACAGTAACTGAACTGAACTGAATGTAGAAGAGTTACACAGTAACTGAACTGACCTGAATGTAGAAGATTTACACAGTAACTGAACTGACCTGAATGTAGAAGATTTACACAGTAACTGAACTGAGCTGAATGTAGAAGATTTACACAGTAACTGAACTGACCTGAATGTAGAAGATTTACACAGTAACTGAACTGAACTGAATGTAGAAGATTTACACAGTAACTGAACTGACCTGAATGTAGAAGATTTACACAGTAACTGAACTGACCTGAATGTAGAAGATTTACACAGTAACTGAACTGAACTGAATGTAGAAGATTTACACAGTAACTGAACTGACCTGAATGTAGAAGATTTACACAGTAACTGAACTGACCTGAATGTAGAAGATTTACACAGTAACTGAACTGAACTGAATGTAGAAGATTTACACAGTAACTGAACTGACCTGAATGTAGAAGATTTACACAGTAACTGAACTGAACTGAATGTAGAAGAGTTACACAGTAACTGAACTGAACTGAATGTAGAAGATTTACACAGTAACTGCACTGAACTGAATGTAGAAGATTTACACAGTAACTGAACTGACCTGAATATTGAAGATTTACACAGTAACTGAACTGAACTGAGTGTAGAAGATTTACACAGTAACTGAACTGAGCTGAATGTAGAAGATTTACACAGTAACTGAACTGAACTAAATGTAGAAGATTTACACAGTAACTGAACTGAACTGAATGTAGAAGATTTACACAATAACTGAACTGAGCTGAATGTAGAAGATTTACACAGTAACTGAACTGAACTAAATGAAGATTTACACAGTAACTGAACTCAACTGAATGTAGAAGATTTACACAGTAACTGAACTGAATATTGAAGATTTACACAGTAACTGAACTGAACTGAATGTTGAAGATTTACACAGCAATTGAAACTGAACTGAATATAGGATTTAGGCCAAAGGCTTAGCACCGGGCCCTATGAGGTCATTCAGCGCTGAAACGGAAATTGCCAGTAGAAGGTTTGAAAGGTGTAACAGGAGGAAAACCTCAAAGCAGTTGCACTATGAATCAATTGTTAGGAGAGGGTTGAGGAAAGTAAAATGGAAGAAAGAGAATGTGAAAGGAGGTGCAGTAAAGGGAACGAAAGGGGTTGCAGCTAGGGGCCGAAGGCACGCTGTAAAAGATTAATCTTGTGGAACAGAGGTCGTAGGATATAAATGATACACGTTGTCAAAATATAACATGAAACATATAAACCATAAAAACTGGTTAAGCAGAACTGTGAAATATTATATATATATAAACAATAAAAATCAATTAAGCAGAACGAATACATGTAAGAAACAAGGCTGTAACATTTATGACCTAGACACCAACAAAATATATGAACAAAGAACACTGATGATGATGATGATGATGATGATGATGGAGAAAACGACGTTGTTCTTCGTGCAAAGTTAAAATCTGAGATCGAGACAAAGCCTTTTATTCCATGTTTTAAAAATGTCGCTAACTGTACTACTTTGATCTCGGTTACAGAAATCAATAACGTCATGACGTAGTATATAGTGACCTGAATAGACTGCTGTTCTACTAAGTATTATTATTATTACTATTATTATTATTATTATTATTATCAGAGTCCAGCATTCTGAACAATAAAACCGACCTTATTTTTCATTGGCTCCCACAAAACCGACCCTATTATTATTATCATTATTACTATTATTATTATTATTATTATTATTATTATTATTATTATTATCATCAGAGTCCAGCACTCTGAACACAAAAACCGACCATATTTTTCAATGGCTCCCACAAAAACCGACCCTATTATTATTATTATTATTATTATTATTATTATTATTATTATTATTATTATCGAAACAGAACAACTCTTCTCCCAAGCATCTCTACCCAAGCGTAGGGCGTTTTAAACTGGAGGGACAACTGAAGACATTAAAAATACTTTACTCCTGTGGCTTAATGGCACAACAGACCTTGAAAGAATTTTCTCTAAGATGTGGCAAAATCAGCGCACGATAAGATATTAAAGTATAATGTGATTGTACTGAATTGAGCTGAATACAGAATTAAGGCCACAGGCCAAGCACTGGGACCTATGAGGTCATTCAGCGCTGAAACGGAAACTGACAATAAAAAGGCTTGAAAGGTGTAACAGGAGGAAAACCTCAAAGCAGTTGCACTATGATTCAATTGTTAGGGGAGGGTTGAGGAAAGTAAGGTGGAAGAAAGAGAATATGAAAGGAGGTACAGTAAAAGGAATGAAAGGGGTTGCAGCTAGGGGCCATGGAAGGGACGCTGCAAAGAACCTTAAGTAATGCCTACAGTGCACCGCATGAGGTGCACTGACGGCACTAACCCCCTACGGGTTATAATCTGATTGAGAGAGAAACTACAAGTCGCAGTTAGAAGCCGAACTAATTTGTGACAGAAGATTAATCACACAATTCATCGTGAATTACTGAAGTCCTTTAGATTTCTGTCAAATTCTGAATGAAAGAGTCCCTTGAATATTACATAGAGCATTTCGTTCAGTCACGGCATCTTATTTTACCAGATACATATGTAATTGCAATAGCCACAATGCCCTCTTAACGTCTCGAATTCTCCGCGTTTTTTGGATAGGCTTGTCACTACAAAGCCTTAAGATCCAGACGCAAGAAATATAAAGAAATGATGATGTCCGGTAGCGGGAAACGAACCCGGGTTCCATAATCACAACTAGGTCACTCCACGTCCAAGAAATGTGAAGAAATGATGATATCCGGTAGCGGGAATCGAACCCAGGTTCCATAATCACAACTAGGTCACGTTGCCGACCTGACCACGAGATGGATAAAAGTCTATGGCCTTTCGTACATACATATACATGAAGTTTTCAGATATATTTATTAAAAGCTGAATAGACCTATCCTCACCATTGCAGCCAAGTGGATCTTTTAAAATCTGTTAGCCTTATAAGCTTCTTACTCCGTTTTAATTTTCAAAAATTCTTTTTTTTTTTTTTATTTTTAAACCTAACGACTGGAAATGACTTTATAATCATTGAAAGTATATCAGTTGTACCCCATCTAAAATTCACCAAAAAAATTATTCTTTTTGTATAAATTACTTACATTTTTACATGTTAATTTATTTTTCTTTAATAATAACTGATCTGTTCTTTATGTATTTCCTATTACCTTCTGCTACTTCTTTCAAATGAACGTCATATTCCTTGGAAGCTTGAATATCAATAAAATGGCCCCAATGGGCTTGTTCCATATGAACAGGGTTCATCTTCTGAATAATAATAATAATAATAATAATAATAATAATAATAATAATAATAATAATAATAATAATAATAATAATCTTCTATGTTTTGACGTGCTTTTTCCCATTTTTTATATGGTGTAAGCATGATGCCTTCTTTTGAAGGACTTTGATTTGGCGTTGGGGTAGGCAGTAGCCTCGATCGGCTGCCCTGCCTGACATCACTTAGACCCCGGTAGTGAATGTGTACATGTATCGTACCAAATCCCCAGCTCCCTTTCTCCCAGCAGCAAGGAGAACTGAGCAGTTAGGTCGACAGTTCGAGATGTGTGAATAATAATAATAATAATAATAATAATAATAATAATAATAATAATAATAATAATAATAATAATAATAATAATAATAATAATATTTTACCATATCTTTTGGAAGCTTCAATTTCAAGACAATGACATAATAATAATAATAATAATAATAATAATAATAATAATAATAATAATAATAATAATAATTTTACCATAGCTTTTAGAAGCTTCAATTTCAAGACAATGACATAATAATAATAATAATAATAATAATAATAATAATAATAATAATAATTTTACCATGGCTTTTAGAAGCTTCAGTTTCAAGACAATCACATAATAATAATAATAATAATAATAATAATAATAATAATAATAATAACAATAATAATAATAATAATAATTAACCATATCTTTTGGAAGCTTAAATTACAAGACAATGGCACCTGTGGGCTTGTTCAATATTATTATTATTATTATTATTATTATTATTATTATTATTATTATTATTATTATTATCATCATCATCTTGGGAATAACCTCTGGCCAAATCGGAAACTTCCAAGACGCGGCAAATAAGGATTTCAGACTTTCTTCCTCAAATCCTTCATGGGGATTGTCGAAGGCACTGGCTCCCAAGGAGCCTGCTCCTTTCTTCGCCTTGACCCGCGGGGTCCTTGGCGTGTCGTCAGGGTTCCTCCGAAAGGTCAGGTATTCCCCGACTTTCATGACGGGGTCAACTGCTAAGGAGAGAGAGAGAGAGAGAGAGACTTTTGCTGGGAGAGGCTGATTTTAGTAGGAATACTTCGAGAGAGAGAGAGAGAGAGAGAGAGAGAGAGAGAGAGAGAGAGAGAGAGAGAGAGAGAGAGAGAGAGAGAGACGTGCTATGAGAGGCTGATTTTAGAAGGAACACTTCCTCCAGAGAGAGAGAGAGAGAGAGAGAGAGTTGTGCTGAGAGAGGCTGATTTTAGTAGGACCACTTCCTCCAGAGAGAGAGAGAGAGAGAGAGAGAGAGAGAGAGAGAGAGAGAGAGAGAGAGAGAGAGTGCAGTCACAATTACTCCACGTGAAACACTTCTCCATATATATATATATATATATATATATATATATATATATATATATATATATATATATATATATATACGAGAGAGAGAGAGAGAGAGAGAGAGAGAGAGAGAGAGAGAGAGAGAGAGAGAGAGAGGTCAAAACTAAAGTAGCCTTTCGCTCACTCCTCCATATCAGGAGGCCGTCAGACTTCCCAGTGGAAGTGAATTGAAGTCTCGCTAAATAAAGTTCTCTGCAATGCGATTCACCTTCATATCAGGCGACAAGCCAAACCCTTTGAAAACTGGAATGCATTTCAAACTGACAGAGGGAGTTAGAGTGGCTGGACAGCAAGATGGGAGAAAGGAAGGGGATTGGAATATGGAATTCAGGCCAAAGGCCAAGCGCTGGGACCTTAAGAGGTCATTCAGCGCTGAAAGGGAAATTGAAAATAGGAAGTTTTGAAAGGTGTAATAGGAGGGAAGCCTCGCAGCTGCACTGTGAAACATCTGTTAGGAGAGGGTGGAAAAGAAAGGAAGGGGGAACGGAGGATAGTAAAAGGAATGAAGGGGGTTGCAGCTAGGGGCGAAGGGACGCTACAAACAAGCCTTAGTAATGCCTACAGTGCAACACGTGAGGTGCACTGACGGCAATATTCCCCCTACGGAGACTACCTATCTATCTATTACAGTATGATGGTTGCAAAGGATCGAGTTTCCTGTACAGTGTATAATGCCGCATGAAACTTTCAGCCACGGCCCACGAAACTTTTAGTTTCGGCTCATGAAACCCTGAGCCATGGCCCGGTGGTGGCCTGTGTTGTTAGTACCTATAGCGCTGCCAGATGTATGAATATGGCTAACTTTAACCTTAGATAAAATAAAAACTACTGAGGTTAGAGGGTTGCAATTTGGTATGCTTGATAATTGAAAGGGTGGATGATCAACATACCAATTTGCAGCCCTCTAGCCTCAGTAGTTTTTAGATCTGAGGGCGGACAGAAAAAGTGCGGACGGACAGACAAAGCCGGCACAATAGTTTTCTTTTACAGAAAGCTAAAAATAACATACATATAACAATAAATACAACACTAAGTAAAGAAAAGGGTAAGACAAAAACTCCATGTGGTTTAAGCAATAACATATTTTTTCGTGGTACCTAGTTTCATAAAAACCGAAATATCAAAATGCAAAGACCGACATGACGAATTATTATTATTATAAAATTAAATTCCGTAGATGAAACTATTCACATGGAACAAGCCCACCAAAGGGGCCACTGACTTGAAATTCAAGCTTCCAAAGAATGGTGGTTTCAACCTCCCACTGCAGCAGATCCCACACTGCAGCAGTAACTGGGGGAGACGCGAACCCCCTGCGATATTTCTGAGTGGCATGCCACGACACTAACAACTATGCCAGCGGACCAGCTAAATAAAAATAACAAATGTGGAAAGCGAGCTAGAATTATGACAAACTTAACTAGTGGAGACCAATAGCTGTCTCCAAAGTCTAAGACTGGTGGAGACCAAAAGCTAAGTCTCCAACGTCTAAGACTGCTGGAGGCTAAGTCTCCAACGTGCTAAGTCTCCAATGTCTAAGGCTGCTGGAGACCAACAGCTTAGTCTCCAACGTCTAAGACTGCTGGAGACCAACAGCTAAGTCTCAAATGTTTAAGACTGCTGGAGACCAACAGCTAAGTCTCAAATGTTTAAGACTGCTGGAGACCAACAGCTAAGTCTCCAACGTCTAAGACTGCTGGAGACCAACAGCTAAGTTGCCAACATCTATGACTGCTGGAGACCAACAGCGAAGTCTCCAGCATCTAAGACTGCTGGAGACCAACAGCTAAGTCTCCAGCGTCTAAGACTGGTGGAGACCAACAGCTAAGTCTCCAGCATCTAAGACTGCTGGAGACCAACAGCTAAGTCTCCAGTGTTTAAGACTGCTGGAGACCAACAGCTAAGTTGCCAACATCTATGACTGCTTGAGACCAACAGCTAAGTTGCCAACGTCTATGACTGCTGGAGACCAACAGCGAAGTCTCCAGCATCTAAGACTGCTGGAGACCAACAGCTAAGTCTCCAGTGTCTAAGACTGGTGGAGACCAACAGCTAAGTCTCCAGCATCTAAGACTGCTGGAGACCAACAGCTAAGTCTCCAGTGTTTAAGACTGCTGGAGACCAACAGCTAAGTCTCCAGCATCTAAGACTGCTGGAGACCAACAGCTAAGTCTCCAGTGTTTAAGACTGCTGGAGACCAACAGCTAAGTCTCCAGCATCTAAGACTGCTGGAGACCAACAGCTAAGTCTCCAGTGTTTAAGACTGCTGGAGACCAACAGCTAAGTTGCCAACATCTATGACTGATGGAGACCAACAGCTAAGTTGCCAACGTCTATGACTGCTGGAGACCAACAGCTAAGTCTCCAGCGTCTAAGACTGGTGGAGACCAACAGCGAAGTCTCCAGCATCTAAGACTGCTGGAGACCAACAGCTAAGTCTCCAGCGTCTAAGACTGCTGGAGACCAACAGCTAAGTCTCCAGCGTCTAAGACTGCTGGAGACCAACAGCTAAGTCGCCAGCGTCTAAGACTGCTGGAGACCAACAGCTAAGTCGCCAGCGTCTAAGACTGCTGGAGACCAACAGCTAAGTTGCCAACGTCTATGACTGCTGGAGACCAACAGCTAAGTTGCCAACATCTATGACTGCTGGAGACCAACAGCTAAGTTGCCAACGTCTATGACTGCTGCAGACCAACAGCTAAGTTGCCAACATCTATGACTGCTGGAGACCAACAGCAAAGTTGCCAACATCTATGACTGCTGGAGACCAACAGCTAAGTTGCCAACATCTATGACTGCTGGAGACCAACAGCTAAGTTGCCAACATCTATGACTGCTGGAGACCAACAGCTAAGTTGCCAACATCTATGACTGCTGGAGACCAACAGCTAAGTTGCCAACGTCTATGACTGCTGGAGACCAACAGCTAAGTTGCCAACATCTATGACTGCTGGAGACCAACAGCTAAGTTGCCAACATCTATGACTGCTGGAGACCAACAGCTAAGTTGCCAACATCTATGACTGCTGGAGACCAACAGCTAAGTTGCCAACATCTATGACTGCTGGAGACCAACAGCAATTTGGTATGTTTGCCAACATCTATGACTGCTGGAGACCAACAGCTAAGTTGCCAACATCTATGACTGCTGGAGACCAACAGCTAAGTTGCCAACGTCTATGACTGCTGGAGACCAACAGCTAAGTTGCCAACGTCTATGACTGCTGGAGACCAACAGCTAAGTTGCCAACATCTATGACTGCTGGAGACCAACAGCTAAGTTGCCAACATCTATGACTGCTGGAGACCAACAGCTAAGTTGCCAACATCTGACTGCTGGAGACCAACAGCTAATTTTGCCAACATCTATGACTGCTGGAGACCAACAGCTAAGTCGCCAGCGTCTAAGACTGCTGGAGACCAACAGCTAAGTCGCCAGCGTCTAAGACTGCTGGAGACCAACAGCTAGATCCAATGTCTAAGACTGCTGGAGACCAACAGCTAAGTCTCCAGCGTCTATGACTGGTGGAGACCAACAGCTAAGTCTCCAGCGTCTATGACTGGTGGAGACCAACAGCTAAGTCTCCAGCGTCTATGACTGGTGGAGACCAACAGCTAAGTCTCCAGCGTCTATGACTGGTGGAGACCAACAGCTAAGTCTCCAGCGTCTATGACTGGTGGAGACCAACAGCTAAGTCTCCAGCGTCTATGACTGTGGAGACCAACAGCTAAGTTGCCAACGTCTATGCCTGCTGGAGACCAACAGCTAAGTTGCCAACATCTATGACTGCTGGAGACCAACAGCTAAGTTGCCAACATCTATGACTGCTGGAGACCAACAGCTAAGTTGCCAACATCTATGACTGCTGGAGACCAACAGCTAAGTTGCCAACATCTATGACTGCTGGAGACCAACAGCTAAGTTGCCAACATCTATGACTGCTGGAGACCTACAGCTAAGTCGCCAGCGTCTAAGACTGCTGGAGACCAACAGCTAAGTCGCCAGCGTCTAAGACTGCTGGAGACCAACAGCTAAGTCTCCAACGTCTAAGACTGCTGGAGACCAACAGCTAAGTCTCCAGCGTCTATGACTGGTGGAGACCAACAGCTAAGTATCCAGCATCTCCAAGGAAGTGTAAGAATAAGCGCCTAATTGTTGCACACCTTCCAGGAAATCTACAATCAATTAGAAGTCTGGACTCGTGCCAATTACCACAGTCGTATCGAATATAATTTGAGAAATGTAAAACTGCTTCACTAATTACCAGGGTGTTTCCTACACGTATACTGGACGGATATCGGTAAAGATAAGCCATCGGAAACCTTCGACGGACCTGACAGGACGGAGATTGATCTGTAATTAGCGCTATCTGCAATCATACTATTTAAGGGGCGGGTACATAATTACCTCAGTGTTTAAGTATTTACGTTGGGAAATGCTTCGTCTAAATTGAAATCGACGCCTCGAATCCAGTTCAAGGGAAAGCATCCGAGCCACTCCTAATTATTTTTGTTGCCTGACATATTATTATTTATTACACCTAAACTAAAAGTTATACAGAATGAGTTTCACTGGTGGCGGTCATCTGACTGTCCGGCATCAAAGCGCCGAAGTACATAAATGTCATCAAAAGTTGTTCACCAGTCTTACTCAATTGTGAAGAAGAATATAGACTCTAGGCCAATGGCCAAGCACTGGAACCTATGAGGTCATTCGGCGCTGAAACGGTAATTGACAGTGAAAGGTTTGAAAGGCGTAACAGGAGGAAAACCTCTCAGTTGCATTATGAATCAATTGTTACGAGAGGGTGGAGAGTAAGATGGAAGAAAGAGAATAGGAAAGGAGGTACAGTAAAAGGAATGAAAGAGGTTGCAGCTAGGGGCCGAAGGGACGCTGCAAAGACCCTTAAGTAATGCCTACAGTGCACCGCGTTTTCTAAATCAATACACACACACCTCTTATTTAACATTGGTTTAGCAGATATTAAACAAAAATACTTGCAATTTTTTCATCATTCTAGATCCATCTACAAGATTAATTAAGCCCTTGGCAATTACTTGTCCAGTTTTTCATAGTTATCTTTAAAATGGAATACATTTAAAACCTTGATAGTGTCTGATCTCATTTCTTCATAGTATGATTGATTGACTGATTGATTATGAAATTGAGGTCTTGACGACCAAGCGCCGGAACCCATCAGGATTAAGTTAGGTATACCTTAGTTTTACCAGACCACTGAGCTGACTAACAGCTCTCCTAGGGCTAGCCCGAAGAATTAGACTTATTTTACGTGGCTAAGAATCAATTGGTTACCTAGCAACGGGACCTACAGCTTATAGTGGAATCCGAACCACATTGTAGCGAGAAATGAATTTCTATCACCAGAAATAAATTCCTCTAATTCTTCATTAGCCGGCCGGAGACTCGAACTTGGGCCTAGCGAGTGCTAGTCGGCAACTCTACCGACTCTCCCAACGAGGAACTACCCATCAGGATTATTCAGAGACCGGCACCAATTTCAGTTAAATCTGCGACCAACATACAAAACCGAGTGATGAAACACATCATGTTAATCACGTTTCACAATTGTCCTAACTATTTTTAGCATCACTGTTCTAAAAATAATAATAATAATAATAATAATAATAATAATAATAATAATAATAATAATAATAATAATAATAATAATAATGATAATAATAATAATAATAATAATAATAATAATAATAATACAAGCCACGCCCTCAACTGAATTGAATTGGATATAAAATTTAAGGCAAAGGGCCAAGCACTGGGACCTATGAGGTCATTCAGCGCTGAAACGGAAACTGACAGTAAAAGGTTTGAAAGGCGTAACAGGAGGAAAACCTCAAAGCAGTTGCACTATGAATCAATTGTTAGGAGAAGGTTGAGGAAAGTAAGATGGAAGAAAGAGAATATGAACGTAGGCACAGTAAAAGGAATGAAAGGGGTTGCAGCAGCTAGGGGCCGCATGCACGCTGCAAAGAACCGTAAGTAATGCCTACAGTGCACCGCGTGAGGTGCACTGAAGGTACTATACCCCTACGGGGGCCATGCCCTCAACGTATAAAAACCTGCTGCGGGGCAAATAACACACTAAACTATGGAACCCCACTTGATTTCACAAAGATTTCGGCGCAAGCAGGGAAATGTTTCTCGGCTGAGACAAGACCTTTTCAATAAAAGAAAACTAAAAAGTCGGATCAGCTCTGCTTGGCAAAAGCTAATTTATAAACAGGAATCCCGAAGCAAATTTATATGCAATATGAACCCAGGTCTTTCAATTGAAAGACCTGGGTCTGATCCTGATGGGAGTCAGAAAAATATATATATATATATATATATATATATATATATATATATATATATATATATATATATATATATATATATATATATATATATATATATATATATATAGCTTAATGATAAATAATATTGCCAAGACCAGGAAGAACATTCTTTATTGTACGAGCTTTTGAGGTATAAAACCTCATCGTCAGGCTGAAAAAACCGACAAGGATGAGAATCAATAAAATTACAATAAAATGAATTGTCATAATAAATCTTCAGCAAAATACTAACGAAATATATAAAATGGACAAGTAAATACAAACTAAAAGGGTGAGACGTAAAATAACGAAAAATTAAAAACACAAACATAAAAATATGAAAATAAAACTAAGGTGAAATGTAAACAAACTACCACTCACAAAGTAAAATATTTAACGACCTAATTGAGTACCTACTAAGAAATTACACGATAGCTAGTTGAATACCAGACGAGTTGTTGTTCAATCCCGGCTTCATCTTTTTAATAGTCAGCGACTCTGAAATCAAAAGGTCCAGTCTATTTGAACAAAAAGACAGTACCCGAAAATCCAGGTCAGTGAAAGGATGGTCCTGTGCTAAACTGTGTTCTCTAATGGCAGAAAAGGGTGGTTTGGAAAGGGGAAACCTAGTTCTAATAGAAAGACCTCTGTGTTCCAAAATTCTGTGTCTGAGCCAGCGGGAACTGGATCCCACGTATCGCAGACCACACTGCGAACAAGTGAACAAGTAAACGACACAGGAATTAAGGTCCACAGGCAGAGTAGGCTTCTCTCTCAAAAGTGATCTTATTGTAAAAGGATTACAGAAAACAAACCGGAAACTAATTTGAGGGAAACAATGCTTAAGTGTTTCTTGTAACTTTTTTCGGACCATATAGCTACTATGACCAAGGTAAGGCAATTTAATGTACTTTACATCTTTACTAGCAGTACTGTACACCGGTCTGGGACAAAACTTTTCATTTAAAAAATTTTTCAGAACTTTGTAAAATACAAAAATGGGATACGAGTTTTCAGAAAAATAATTCTGGAGGAAAACCATATCTTGATGAAATAAATTAAAATCATAAAAAACATTGCAATCTCTATTTATCAAATTTGTTAAAGAATTATGCTCTTTCAATTTTAACCAAGATGTTGTAATGGCTAGTTTCGATGTAACCTCTCTTTTCACCAATATCCCATTAAAAGAAACAACCGACATTATTCTTAATAAGATATGTGAAAACCATTTATCAGTGTTTGGACTTAATAAAATAGACTTGCAAAAATTATTACACTTAGCAACTGCTGATGGCATTTTTACTTTTGATGGTAAATTATATAATCAAATAGATGGAGCAGCTATGGGAAATTCCCTTGGACCTGTATATGCGGATTGCTTCATGGGTTATTGTAAAAGGATTTGGATGTCTGAACGCCCTAGTGCTTTCAAACCTTTGTATTACCGTAGGTATGTAGATGATACTTTCCTTGTGTTTAAGGAATTATCACATGTTGATTTGTTTTTTGAATATTTTAATTCTCGTCACCCTAACATTTCTTTTACTTGTGATATGGAACAGGATAACAAGTTGTCATTTTTAGATGTACAGGTATATAGAAATAGTGGCAAATTTGAGACCTCTTTTATAGGAAAAGTACTTTTACTGGCTTGGGATTGAATTACCTCAGTTTTTCGACAAAGTTGTATAAGATGAACTCAATACGCACTTTGATAAATAGAGCCTACAATGTTTGTTGTGATTTTAATTTATTTCATCAAGATATGGTTTTCCTCCAGAATTATTTTTCTGAAAACTCATATCCCATTTTTGTATTTTACAAAGTTCTGAAAATTTTTTTAAATGAAAAGTTTTGTCCCAGACCGGTGTACAGTACTGCTAGTAAAGATGTAAAGTACATTAAATTGCCTTACCTTGGTCATAGTAGCTATATGGTCCGAAAAAGTTACAAGAAATACTTAAGCATTGTTTCCCTCAAATTAGTTTCCGGTTTGTTTTCTGTAATCCTTTTACAATAAGATCACTTTTGAGAGAGAAACCTACTCTGCCTGTGGACCTTAATTCCTGTGTCGTTTACTTGTTCACTTGTTCGCAGTGTGGTCTGCGATACGTGGGATCCAGTTCCCGCTGGCTCAGACAGAATTTTGGAACACAGAGGTCTTTCTATTAGAACTAAGTTTCCCCTTTCCAAACCACCCTTTTCTGCCATTAGAGAACACAGTTTAGCACAGGACCATCCTTTCACTGACCTGGATTTTCGGGTACTGTCTTTTTGTTCAAATAGACTGGACCTTTTGATTTCAGAGTCGCTGACTATTAAAAAGATGAAGCCGGAATTGAACAACTCGTCTGGTATTCAACTAGCTATCGTGTAATTTCATAGTAGGTACTCAATTATGTCGTTAAATATTTTACTTTGTGAGTGGTAGTTTGTTTACATTTCACCTTAGTTTTATTTTCATATTTTTATGTTTGGGTTTTTAATTTTTCGTTATTTTACGTCTCACCCCTTTAGTTTATATTTACTTGTCCATTTTATATATTTCGTTAGTATTTTTGCTGAAGATTTATTATGACAATTCATTTTATTGTAATTTTATTGATTCTCATCCTTGTCGGTTTTTTCAGCCTGATGATGAGGTTTTATACCTGAAAGCTCGTACAATAAAGAATGTTCTTCCTGGTCTTGGCAATATTATTTATCATTAAGCTAAGATTTCAAGTAGCCGCCCAATTACTGAGACTATATATATATATATATATATATATATATATATATATATATATATATATATATATATATATATATATATATATATATATATATATATATATATATACATACATACATACATTTGACAAAATATTTTCCTCATAAAAGATCACTGTCTGCATTTCCTAAGCTGCAATAATAATAATAATAATAATAATAATAATAATAATAATAATAATAATAATAAAACTGAGCCCTCCCTCTTAAAAAAACGAAATAATATTTCCAAAGTACACTTTTCTGCTTTCCAGACTTTTTCCAGAACTTTAAATACTTCCACGAAGTACCAGGCAGACGATTACATATGAAAATCCATAACCTGCATTATTTCGGTCAAATTCATTTTGTGTGGTTTTTCATATCTTCAAAGGCAAAGCAATGGTCTTCGTTTTCTCGTGAACTGAACAATATCACAAGGGTGACTATAGTACATACTGATTAATTAACAATGCTTGCCTATTTATCGACGAGATAACGCCTAACGCACGTCACTGAACAATAATAATAATAATAATAATAATAATAATAATAATAATAATAATAATAATAATAACAATAATCAGGTGAACCGCTTCAAAACAATGCCGAGTAGTTTTCGGTACTGTTATAAGGAGATATCAAAGTTGCTTCCTAAATGTGCTTTGATGCTAACTCGTGAAAATGACGATATAGTGTAGGACACATGAAAAAAGTGTATATATATATATATATATATATTGAAAAACAGTGGCGAGTAAGTAAGGTGTACATAAAACTTCGATTTAAAGTAATGTAAACTATACATACATACATACATAATATAAAATTCATATAGGTACATATACATACATACATACATGCAGCTAGTATAACTTCATTTTAAAGTCATTTAAACTATATATATATATATATATACATACATATATACATATAGAGTATACATAAACATCTAAAAAAATTCAAACCTCTGACTACGTAAAGAAGTGCAATCTAATTTTACGCAAAGCAAAATCCCAGCACACTGGCAGTGAAAACATCCCTTTAACAGAAGAAAGAGAATGATGGCATTGCAGGTAACACCGCTTTCTGCTTAGACCGTACACTAGAACTAACAGTCACTGTGTTCAAGGTAGCGCAATGTGCATATCACACACACAATATGAAAAACAAGGCGTGCCGTCCACAATCTTCCCTTGTATCTACACGCAATTCTACCTTAATTCTCGACTCCTTTCTACAAAAAAAGTGACCTTGGGCTAACGTATAAGGAGGGAAGCTAGAGGGAGGTGGACAAACTAGTATGGACAACGGCTAGAAGCTGCTGTTCAGCTTATACTACTCCACTTGCCAGGGGGCCGAAGTGATGATCAACACGTCGCTAGACTTATGTATATCCGTGTTATTACAATTAATCCAAGTGAGGCTTCACTCGCAAAAACAAGAAAAGAAAGATAATACCACCAACATTACATCCATAGTTTAAGGCTACCATTATAAATGAAAGAATGAGGGGAGAATATCCAAGGGTGTATGAATAAACGCGAAAAACAAATAAAATTCAGTAAGCGAAACAGTTGGTGAAGCTCCGTTAAGACTGTCCAGCTCACGGGCACGTAACAGTTATGTAACATTATTTTCAAAAAAGGAAAATATATGCAGGAAACACGAACGTAAAACACAGCCACAGGGAGAACACAAACACACACAAACACAAACACTCTCTCTCTTTTTAATAGACACATTTACGTTCATGTCTGTCCAATCTATAGACCGACCTCCCTTAGTCTAAGAATGAAACTGAATTAATCGTTCAAGGGAAAAATTAATAAAAGCCTATATTGTCTCTCTCTCTCTCTCTCTCTCTCTCTCTCTCTCTCTCTCTCTCTCACAGCCAACTAATTAACAGGACTCAGCAATCGACCTGAAAAGAACGAAACCAACAACATCCTCCCTCGAGCAACCTCAGGGATCCCACGAGGGAGAGACGACGGCCCATGACGAACGCTTCGCCTGCATCTCGACCAAGGCCGGGCGGGGAGACCCCTAATCGCAGAATCAACATTCCTCGTGAATATTTGCATCTAATACAGAACGCTTCTGTTACCTTGAGTCTGGAGGTGCGTTTTCCAAACGCCGCCACTAACACACCGCCAACTTACGCTCTCTCTGGGACGTGCCCCTTGGGGTGGGGAAAGGGGGGGGGAGGAGGAGGTCGTTTTCATTCTGGGTTCCGTTTTCTTTCCACACGACCCCACAGTTCAGTTCTGTTCTTTTCCGGTTGATGGCTAATGTGAGAGAGATGCATTTTCTAGTCTTCTTCTTTTTTAACTGCTCTTGAGAACTTGGTCACTTTTCATTCGTTAAAATGTACGCAGATTTATTTACTTATCTATTTACAATACGAGCTTATACATGGTGTAGAGATTATACACAACCTGCATGTGTAGTTATGCCATTTAGTACGTGACTTATATATGGTATTTGACTTTTATTTAATGATAACTATAACTATGTGACGGGAGGGTGGAGAGACTGGTGTGACGTTTGTGGAAGTGAAAGCATAGGATATATACGAGAGTTGCGGAACTTCATAGAGGTCCTCTGTCGTTCGGTGTATAAATATATTATTATTATTATTATTATTATTATTATTATTTTTTATTATTATTATTATTATGGAGAAGCAAATCCACAGTTATGTATATATGTGTACATATATTTAAAGATAAATCGATATAGATAGCTTTCGGGAACTTATTCGGTTCCCCTTTTCAATCAGTATTATTATTATTATTATTATTATTATTATTATTATTATTATTATTATTATTATTAAATATCTTTAACTATACTATATATACTGTATATATAACTATAATAAATATATATATATATGACAGATGATTTCCCGAACAACCCAACCAATTTCGAAGAAACTGCGCAAGATTAATTCACAAAACTTTATCAAGAAATTACGTTAACTAAGCAAAATTCAAACTATTAAGATTTACTCCAAATTTGAAAAAGAAATCTTTACAAATGAACATCAAAACAAGCATGCCAAAGGCCAAGTTCTGGTCTATGATGAGGTCATTCAACGCTGATAGGGAAATTGAGAGTAAGAAGGTTTGACAGGTGTAACAGGAGGAAAACCTCAAAGCAGTTGCACTATGAAACAACTGTTAGGAGAGGGTTGAGGAGAGTAAGATGAAGAAAGAGAATATGAACAAAGGTACAGTTAAAGGAATGCAAGGGGTTGCAACTTTGGGGCTGAAGGGACGTTACAAAGACCATGAAGTAATGCCTACAGTGCACCACGTGAAGTGCACTAACGGTACTACCCCACCACGAGTGTCAAACCTCATTCCATCGACGGATGGTCTCTTGTTTGTCAATTTTTCATAAGTCGTGTGCTATCACAGTCGATCCCCGGTCCATTTTTCCTGCCTAGAACCACCAGTGTGCAATAAATGTGCCTCGCTGTCGAACCTCTCAGTCCCAGGGGCTTTCATTCCTCACACCGCTGGGCTGTGGAACAGCCTCCCTACTGAGGATGTGGTGCAATTTGAACCTCGAAAGTTCAAGCGAAGATGCAATGCATTTCTACCCTGAAACAATTCACCTCGTATTTCACTTGTCTATTTATATTTTTGCCTATTTATTTATTTATTTATTCTTTTCTAATAACTGATTTTTTTGTATTCCTTATTTCTTTTCTTCCAAATGAACACCTTAATATTTTTTATGCTGGAATTTCAAGTCAGTGGCCCCTGTGGTGGGCTTGTTCCATAAATAGGGTTCATCCTGAGTAATAATAATTAATAATAATAATAATAATAATAATAATAATAATAATAATTAATAATTAATAATAATAATAATAATAATAATAATATTATTATTATTATTAATATATTATTAATAATAATATTATTAATTAATATTATTATTATTATTTTGGAAGCTTGAACTTCAAATCAGTGGCCCCTGTGGTAGGCTTGTTCCATATGAATAGGGTTCATCTTCTGAATAATAATAATAATAATAATAATAATAATAATAATAATAATAATAATAATAATAATAATAATAATACATCTACCAATTTTGTGAAAGCAAAAGACAAAAAATCCTGCAAATGCTCTTTTTTAAATAGTGAAGCTACACAAATAATAATAATAATAATAATAATAATAATAATAATAATAATAATAATAATAATAATAATAATAATAATAATAATAATAACATATCTACCTGCCTTTCGTGAATGCAAATGACAAAAAGAAAATCCAGCAAACGCCTTATTTATTTTTTTTTAAATAGTTTAGCTTTGCATGGGGTTAGAGGGTCCATACCACACTGCAACAGCGGCATACTCTGAATATCCAGGCGTCTCAGACTATGTTACTCCCGCCCAGCAGAAGAAGAAAACGTCATTGAATTTTTACCTTCTGAAGCTTCAAGATCATCTCTACTATTTTTCCTACTTAATTTCAACGTCTTGCTTAGAATTCTCTAAAAATCTTTTAACGTCCTTTTATTGGTTTCTGGTTTCTGTCGAATGGCCTTGGCATGAGATATGACAGGAAACGATATGACGATCATTTTCACGTTTAGTTTAGTCTTCTCTTATAGCCTTGAACACAAAAATAAAAATGAGAAGAGTTTCCTACAATAGTAGATGACACAATTGCGTCCGCATTCAACGAGAATTGCTGAACAGAAAATCTGGAGCAAATAAGTGTTTGTGTGAGTGAGTATGTATATGTATTTGTATACATACATACATATATGTATGTATAAATATATTATATATTTATATATAATATATATTTATATATATTATATATACATATATATGTGTGTGTGTGTTTTCCACTCATCTCCAGCCGCCATTCTCATAGTTCTCATCTAACTAATTCAGTGTCCTCCAATTCTACTGGTGCCTACAGGACCCCAGCTCACAATGCCACGCGTTCTTCTCCCAGAAGCTGTTCGAAGGACATGTCCAAGCCATCTTCATCTTCCTGTCACCATTATCTAAATATGGAGCTTCCGAAATTTCTAATGTAATACCATTTGTAATCGATCCTGCCATATGACTCTAATATAGAATTGACTTGAATAAAGAATTTAGGCCCAAAGGCCAAGCACTGGGACCTATGAGGTCATTCAGCACTGAAATGGAAGTTTTATCTTCTGACAATAATATACTTTTTCAAGCTTTATCTTCTGACACTAATGTACTTTTTCAAGCTTTATCTTCTGACACTAATGTACTTTTTCAAGCTTTATCTTCTGACACTAATGTACTTTTTCAAGCTTTATCTTCTGACAATAATATACTTTTTCAAGCTTTGTCTTCTAACTCTAATATACTTTTCAAGCTTTTTTCAAGCTTTGTCTTTTCTAACTATCTTCTGACATATACTTTTTCAAGCTTTGTCTATCTTCTGACCTGCTTTATATACTTTTTCAAACTTTATTTCTGACTCTAATATACTTTTTCAAGCTTCATCTTCTGACTCTGTAATACTTTTTCAATCTTTATCTTCTGACCCTAATATACTTTTTCCAGCTTTACATTCTGACTCTAATATACTTTTTCAAGCTTTATCTTCTGACTCTAATATACTTTTTCAAGCTTTATCTTCTAAATCTAATATACAATTTCAAGCTTTATCTTCTGACTCTAATATACTTTTTCAAGCTTTATCTTCTAAATCTAATATTTTCAAGCTTTATCTTCTGACTCTAATATACTTTTTCAAGCTTTATCTTCTAAATCTAATATACAATTTCAAGCTTTATCTTCTGACCCTAATATACTTTTTCAAGCTTTACCTTCTGACCCTAATATACTTTTTCAAGCTTTACCTTCTGACCCTAATATACTTTTTCAAGCTTTACCTTCTGACCCTAATATACTTTTTCAAGCTTTACCTTCTGACCCTAATATACTTTTTCAAGCTTTACCTTCTGACCCTAACATACTTTTTCAAGCTTTACCATCTGACCCTAATATACTTTTTCAAGCTTTATCTTCTGCCACTAATATACTTTCTCAAGCTTTATCTTCTGCCACTAATATACTTTCTCAAGCTTTATCTTCTGCCACTAATATACTTTCTCAATCTTTATCTTCTGCCACTAATATACTTTTCCAAGCTTTATCTTCAAACCGAGAGATAATCTTGTAGATATAGTTTCATTGTCCTACCACGATTCACGGCAATAATATAGATCATATTAAAACTGAATTTAAGTTTACTTTCGAGAGCATTTCTTGCCCATTTGATTGACAAAATTTATTCTTCAGCTTTTCATTGATTTTTATTTGCCTTTTTGAGTTTTTCACCAGATTCCACCTCAAGAGAACTGAATCTGGATATATATATATATATATATATATATATATATATATATATATATATATATATATATATATATAATTATATATATATATATATTTATATAATACAATTTATGTAATTTATATAATAAAATTTATGTATATATATTATTCATAGACATATATACATACATATATAAATACATATATATTCAAAAGCATACAAACACAACGCATATAAATACATACACACATATATACAAATATAAATAAATATATATAAATATATAAATATTTTTAGAAAGAAAGAAAAAGATTCCTCCACCCTCTCTCTCTCTCTCTCTCTCTCTCTCTCTCTCTCTCTCTCTCTCTCCTACCGGACGGACGGCGAGAGGAGCAGGAGGGCGGCAAAAACTGGAAGATCAACCTCGTTAAACAGGCCGACCTCATCACCGGTAAAATCCCCGAGTTCTGCCTGCCCCTGGGGTCCGCCCGGGGTAGGTGCCCCTGTCGGGTGTTGGGGGGTGGGGGGAGTGGGGGGGGAGGGTAAAAGGAGTGAATAAAGGGGAATGAGAAGGCAGCAGGTGGAAAAACGACGGAGGGAACGGTGCCACAAACTGACCTGAACGAACTCAAATTTAGGGATGTTTTGGTTGTAATGGGACATAAGATGTTCAGGTATCTTGAGAAAATCGAGGCGCTGGAGAGAGAGAGAGAGAGAGAGAGAGAGAGAGAGAGAGAGAGAGAAAGAGAGAGAGAGAGTTAGAAATAACACAAAGAGAGAGAGTTAAAAATTAAAGAGAGAGAGAGAGAGAGAGAGAGAGAGAGAGAGAGAGAGAGAGAGAGAGAGAGACAGACAGACAGACAGACAGACAGACATAGAGAGAGAGAGAGTTAAGAAATGACACTTAAGGGGAGAGAGAGAGAGAGAGAGAGAGAGAGAGAGAGAGTTAAAAACGACACTTAGAGAGAGAGAGAGAGAGAGAGAGAGAGAGAGAGAGAGAGAGAGAGAGAGAGAGAGAGAGGCACTTACTTAAGGGGAGAGAGGAGAGAGAGAGAGAGAGAGAGAGAGAGAGAGAGAGAGAGAGGTAATCAAGAAGAATAGTAATAATATCTTAACATGCAGAAAACATTCAAACCCTCGACCCTTGTGAACCGATTATGAAATACGAAAAAAACAAGAAAAGAAAAATAGCAAATTAACACCTATAAAATTTAAACTCCCCCAAGACCAGTGAACCGACTATTAATATGTAAAACACACACTCACACACACGACGGAATATATGAATAAAACACACACACTCACACACACAATATTCAGCTCTCGAATCGTTTTTAACAACTCGGTCAAACTTCTACGCAACTGGAGTTACTGACGGGGTGAGGGTGATGAAAATTGTCAGCACAACTGACAATACCTGATGTTTAGGTGAATAAGGGGGCTAATGTTTAGGTGCACGAAGGGCCTAATGTTTAGGTGCATAAGGGGGCTAGTGTTTAGGGCACGAATGGGACTAATGTTTAGGTGCATGAAGGAGCCTATTGTTTAGGTGAATGAAGAGCCTAATGTTTAGCTGCATGAAGGGGGCTAATGTTTAGGTGCATAAACGGCCTAATGTTTAGGTGCACAAAGGGGCTAATGTTTATGTGTATAAAAGGCCTAATGTTTAGGGGAATGAAGGGGGGCTAATGTTTAGGCGCATGAAGGGCCTAATGTTTAGGTGCACGAAGGGGCTAATGTTCAAGTGTATAAAAGGGCTAATGTTTAGGTGCATGAGGGGGCTAATGTTACGCGTATAAAATAGCTAATGTTTAAGCTCAAAAAGGGGCTAATGTCAAGGCACACAAAAAGGTGCTAATGTTTAGGTGCATAAAGGGGCTAATGTTTAGGTCATAAAGGGGCTAATGTTTAGGTGCATAAAGGGGCTAACGTTTAGGTGCATAAAGGGGCTAATGTTTAGGTCCATAAAGGGGCTAATGTTTAGGTGCAAAAAAGGGCTAATGTTTAGACCCATAAAGGGCTAACGTTTATGTGCATGAAGGGGGTTATGTTTAAGCACATAAAGGGCTAATGTTTAAGTGCATAAAGGGGCTAATGATTAGTTGCATAAAGGGGCTAATGTTTAGGTGCATAAAGGGCAAATAAACAAATAAGTACTAAGCAAAGAACGTTCGATTATACAAAACTCACAAATGTATCCGCTCTCCTTTGTTATTCCACTTCCGAGCATTTTCATTCTACGGAGGCTTATATAAGTTCAAGGTCTTTTAGGCCTCATTTCAAATGAACGTTTACACATTTCGAACAATAAGTCCCACCGCCTAATCAACCACGAACTGCCATCTAACGTCATACCCCTCCAAGCGTTCCCACCCCGTACAATATCCTAAGGTAATGAGAACTAAAACACGTAAAAAATGAGCCGAAGCTTCTTCGGCGTAATCGAGTTTTCTGTGCATCATATAATCAAGGTCACCAAAAACAGATTTATCTTTCTGTGGTCTCGGTATAATGCTGTATGAGCCGCGGCCCATCAAACTTTAACATGGCCCAGTGGTGGCCTGGCTTATATCGTTGCCAGACGCACGATTATGGCTAACTTTAACATTAAATAAAATAAAAACTACTGAGGAGGCTAGAGGGCTGCACTTTGGTATGTTTGATGATTGGAGGGTGGATGGTCAACAAACCAATTTGCAGCCTTCTAGCCTCAGTAGTCTTTAAGATCTGAGGGCGGACAGAAAAAAGTGCGGACGGACAGACAAAGCCGGCACAATAGCTTTTTGTCAGAAACCTAAAAAAACCCTCTAAATAAATTACTTCATAAAAAAATATTCATGGGGAAAACGACAAAGAATTCAAAAGGATGTAAAGAAAACGTAATCTAAGCGATAACAAACCAGATTTAATCCAGAATACAAGAAAAAAACATTCAGAATAAATAAGGAAAGACTTTAATGCAGAGGAAAATCTTCGCATAATCCAGAATCGCGTGATCATGAACAGGCAACTGGAGTAGCTTTACCGGTTCGTCTACAAAACTGGATTCATTACAAGACCGGCACAAAAAAAACCGAAGCAAAAATGTAATACAAAAGTATCCTACTTAGATGGTATAGCCCCGGGTGTTACCTTTCAGTTGTATAATGCAGCCAGGACCACGCCAATTATACATACATAACAATGGATCGTGGTCCACATTACACGGATTATGAATTACGTAATTGGTCATAATGAGATTTAACAACAGTGGGGCTTCCTCGTCTCCTTCCTCCAAACACTGCTGAATTATACATTATTAAGATACCTATCGCTCCCAGTTTTCCCACATGGCCATGCCATCTCAAAATGCTCTAATATGGCTGTCTACCTGTAGTATAAGTTTCTTACGACATATTTTACTTATCTCCACATTTCTAATGCTTTCAGGTGTTCTTACGATTCATATTGAAAGCTTCAAACTTCTTCTTTCCACTCATTGGCAGTCAACATTTTCGTATGTACACACATTTCACAATATATATATATATATATATATATATATATATATATATATATATATATATATATATATATATATATATATAATATATATATATTTGTATACATATATACAGTGAGCATAATTTTATATTTAATTTTATATTTATAAATATATATATATATATATATATATATATATATATGTATGTATGTATGTATACAAGAATAAATATATACTGTAAATGTATATATACAGGAAAGATCAAACAGAAACACTTCTCTGCAAACCTTTGCTCCAATTCCGACCGACAACAAAAGCACCAAAATAAACAACCCTGATTTTGACATGCAATAAATAAGAGAGCGCTCTCTCTCTCTCTCTCTCTCTCTCTCTCTCTCTCTCTCTCTCTCTCTCTCTCTCTCTCTCTCTCTCTCTCTCATCTGCCAAAAAAGATGTGGCAAGAGAGGAGAAGAGAAACCTTTATATCCTTTAAAAGTTCTAACCCCCGCCCCCAAAAAAAAAAAAAAAAATCGGAAGGTCCCCTCTTTCTCTTTCTTCCGTAACGTCCAGAAAAACAGAATAAAAAAAAAGTCGAAATCGGCGACTCATCCCTTTTAAGAGTCACATTAGCAGTGGTGATGATGACAGCCCGGGCGTTACAATTAATATAATTCCCGTCAGGTTAATAATTAGGATTCAGGTGTACGAATCATTTGCCTGTATGTGCGTCCTTGCGACATTTGGGCGGATACCTGGAATGTCCTTCGATGTACTCAACGTTTTATATATATATATATATATATATATATATATATATATATATATATATATATATATATATATATATATATATATATATATATATATGTATGTATATATATATACTGATACAGATAGATATAGATTATAGATACACAATTGCATATGTACTAAAAATATTGCTACAACTGTTATTATTATTATATTATTATTATTATTATTATTATTATTATTATTATTATTATTATTATTATTAGTAACATATAAATATTTATATGCACATATATATACACTGATAGACAGATAGATATAGATTATAGAGACACAACTGTGTATGTACTAAAAATATTGCTATACTGTTATTATTACTATTATCATTATTATTATTATTAACATATAAATATTTATATAAATATTTATATATATATATATATATATATATATATATATATATATATATATATATATATATATATATATATATATATATATATATATATATAATATACTGATAGACAGACAGATATAGATTATAGATCCACAACTGCATACATGTACTAAAACTAAAACTATTATTACAACTATTATTATTAATATTATTATTATTATTATTATTATTATTATTATTATTATTATTACTACTAACACCTAGCACCAACTGAAGAAACTTCAGCAATAACAAACGGACACCGGAAACAGCCGCAGCATTTAAAATAAGACGAAAACGTCACGAAAAAAAAAAATAAAACGAGACAAACATGAAACTGAAAATAAAGACCCACGACAATTATTATTGTTATAAGAACCATAGGCCGAAGGAACGCGAACACCCCAATTTAAGTGAAAGTCGAGCAAAACACCCAAAAGGAGGAGGAGGAGGAGGAGGAGGAGGAGGAGGAGGAGGAGGAGGAGGAGGAGGAGGAGGAGGAGGAGGAGGGGCTGGTAGCAGCCACCAAGAAGGTAACAGAAGGCGATCGCATAAAAACTAGCGTTAGGTCCATTGTAAACTGCGCCGGTAAAATCCCCGGATCGGATGATTGGCGGCAGGGGGTAGGCGGGAGCGCTGCCTGCCTGCAGGTGGGAGGTGGGGGGAGGGTGATAGAGCCCTGGATGGACCAGGGGTGGGCGGGGTCCCAAACAGAGAGAGAGAGAGAGAGAGAGAGAGAGAGAGAGAGAGAGAGAGAGAGGTACTTCGGCGTCGTGAGGGAACAAAACTGAGGTCGAGGTTTTGATCCTGCATTTCGTTACTTGGCTGGTGCGTGTGTGGGGGGAGATGGGGGATGGGGGGGTGACGCCCCCGCCATCATCATGAGGAGGAATTCGGCTTTACGAAAGTCATTCTCCGGTGGACCACCCTCCAAGTGTCACTCTTAACATAATGCCTGACTGCTTCTTACGGAGGCGCGAGCAACGACGCCTCAGTCATTTGTTTACAAGATATGAAAAGTGACCTTCCTTGCATCACCGTGAATTGAATTGAATATACATTTTAGGCCAAAGGCCAAGCACTGGGACCTATGAGATCATTCAGCGCTGAAACGGAAACTGACAGTGAGAGGTCTGAAAGGTGTAACAGGAGGAAAACCTCAAAGCAGTTGCAATATGGATAAATTTTTAGGAGGGTTGAAGTAAGTAAGATGGAAGAAAGAGAATAGGAAAGGAGTTACAGTAAAAGGAACGAAAGGGGTTGCAGCTAGGGGCCCAAGGCACGCTGCAAAGAACCTCAAGTAATGCCTACAGTGCACCATATGAGGTGCACTGGCGGCACTACCCACCTGCGGAGTCCATCACTGTGCCAACTGTATCAGTGCTTAATGCTGCAAAGAAAGTTGGGAGTAATTTCTTCAAACGATCACATAGCACTACAATATTCCTATCCTTGGAATTGGAATATAAAATCTAGTCCAATGTTCAAGCACTGAGACCTAAGAGGTCATTCAGCCCTGATAATAATGCTGAAACAATTGTTAGGAATAGGTGGAAAGTAAGATGGAAGAGAGAATATGAACGGAGGTACAGTAAGAGGAATGAAAAGGGTCGCAGCTAGGAACCTAAGGGACGCCGCAGCTGCAAAGACCCTTGAGTAATGTGGACGGAAAATCTTAGACGGCAGATATATATGAAAGTGAACCATTCAGTTTAAAAATCCCGAAGAAAAAGAGATAGAGTGAAATCCCTCGTAGATTTTACAAAATTCCTAGAACAAAATTTTTTATTACTGTCTGCTTAACAAGACAATTACATTCAATATGCTCACTACTGCTGCTAAATTATTATTATTATTATTATTATTATTATTATTATTATTATTATTTCAGTAGACGAAACCTATTCACATGGAACAAGCACACCACAGGGGCCACTGACTTGAAATTCAAGCTTCCAGAGAATGTTGGTTTCAACCTCCCACCGCAGCAGACCCCCCAACACTGCAGCAGTAACTGACCACGATACAGAGCCTGTGATTTTTCATCGCCCAGGGGGGGAGACGCGAACCCCCCCCGCGACATCTGAGTGGCATGCCACGACACTAACCACTATCCCATCGGACCGGTCAAGACAAAATTTTTTATCATTATTGCTCAATGCTGTTCAGAAGTACACAAGTGAATAGGGCTTCACCAATAAAGGCATAAATCTTGGACGGTACATTTTTAATCTTTTTAAGTTAACAATATAAAGGATTGAATCCAGAATTTAGGCCAAAGGCCACGCGCTGGAACCTACGAGGTCATTCAGCGCTGAAAGGGAATCTGACAGTAAAAGGTTTAAAAGGTGTAACAGGAGGAAAACCTCGCAGCTGCACTCTGAATCAATTGTTAGGAGAGGGTGGAATGCATCCCATTGTTCTCCCTTGTGAAAGAAAAATCCAGTTGCAATTTATTACATCTGACAAAAGGTTTGGCTTTCTATGTGAATGACAAAAAGGTGACTTACAGCTGCGTCCAGCTTGCTAAGGTTGTGTTTCTGTAGAGTGAAAATTGCGCCCCATTATTTTCAGCAAATATAATAGAATTATTTTAGTATATATTTCCTTTGGTAGTTGTTAACACTTTATTCTCTCCTTTCGATTAGGTTTTAGCTACTTCCTTCAATCAGTCGATAAAAGATAAATACGTGAATTTTATCAGCAAACAATTTGTCAAATGTATCTTTGAAACAAAACCATTAATCCTGATGGAAAGTAGATTCATGTATCACCCAATCACGCAAGAACTGTATGTATCATGTTTAAGGGGCTTCTATGAAAAAAAAAAAGTAAAAAATGCGCCGAAGTTTCTTCGGCGGTATCGAGTTTTCTGTGCAACCGCTACAGCGTATAATCAAGGCCACCGAAAACAGATCTCGGTATCATGCTGTATGAGCCGCGGCCCATGAAATTTTAACCACGGCCCGGTGGTGGCCTATCATATATCGTTGCCAGAAGCACGATTATGGCTAACTTTAACCTTAAATAAAATAAAAACTACTGAGGTTAGAGGGCTGCAGTTTGGTATCTTAGATGACTGGATGGTGGATGATCAACATGGCAATTTGCAGCCCTCTAGCCTCAGTGGTTTTTAAGATCTGAGGGCGGACAGATTAGAGTGCGGACGGACAGACAAAGCCGGCACAACAGTTCTCTTTTACAGAAAACAAAAACAAAAAAAGTGGCAATTTTCTTCTTACACTGGTCGTAAGGATTGGTTTAGCTTAACCCGGCTTAGTGCTCACGAACTAAAGAGGTTAAGAGGCTTGACGTGGACCTCTGAACTCTGACCCACAAGACAGGACAAAAGGACCTTGCAAAATGTCACCGGTCCGAGTGAAGTCATCGACTTCTCAAGGTCAGAAAGGACAATGAGTGCACATTCTCATGGAACACACGTTAAAAGACCATGAACCTACACTGAATAGAATGTTAACGTGAGAGAACTGGAAGAAAACGACCAAAGAATGACGAAGGGGTAACAAAGAACGTAAGACAAATAACCACTGAATAAACTGAATACATAATAAAAATAAACAAAATCATATATATATATATATATATATATATATATATATATATATATATATATATATATACATATTAATGAGGATATAAAAAAAATACTCACAGTAGCATGAGTCTGGAAATGGAGAACAATTTCAAATATATTCAAAAATAAATCTCTACAGAGGCCTTTCGACAATCTGTTCGTTTCACCTTTTCAGGCAATCGAACAGATTCTCGATAGCTCTCTGCAGAGATTTATTTTTTTCAGCTGTGGGTTTGACAATGAGACAAACGAACGCCAAGTCTGAAGAGACATATTACATGGGCTATACTGTAAAACTAATCAAGTTTGGAGACCAATGGCATATGTTACCCAAATTTTTATTATCATTATTATTATTATTATTATTATTATTATTATTATTATTATTATTATTATTATTATTATTATTATTCAGAGTTTGTCTATTCATGAGGAACAAAAAAGTTGAGTATATCTTAGTTTAACCAGACCACTGAGCTGATTAACAGTCTGCTGGGGGATCAGATTTATTTTTACGTGGCTAAGAACCAATTGGTTACCTAGTAAGGGACCTAACAAGTTTGGAGACCAATGGAGAAATATTTCTATCACCAGAAACAAATTCCTCTTGTTCTTTGGCCAGTCGGAGATTCAAGCCCATGACTTGAAATTCAATTCCAAAGATTATTATTATTATTATTATTATTATTATTATTATTATTATTATTATTATTATTATTATTATTATTTATTATTATTATTCAGAGGATGAACCCTATTCATATGGAACAAGCCCACCAAAGGGACCACTGACTTGAAATTCAAGCTTCCAAAGATTATATTATTATCATTATTATTAAGTATTATTATTATTATTATTATTATTATTATTATTATTATTATTATTATTATTATTATATTCAGAAGATGGAATCTATTCATATGGAACAAGCCAGTCAAATGGGCCACTGACTTGAAATTCAAGCCTCCAAAGAATATTATTATTATTATTATTATTATTATTATTATTATTATTATTATTATTATTATTATTATTATTATTATTCAGAAGACGCACCCTATTCATACGGAACAAGCCCACCAACGGGGCCACTGACTTGGAATTCAAGCTTCCAAAGAATATTAAGGTGTTCATTTGGAAGAAGTAAGAGGAAGCAGGAGAAAGTAAAGATAAATACAGAAAGAAGAGATCTCACTTATTTAAAAAGAAAAAATACTTTAATAAATTAATAAATAGATAAAAACGTATCAAAATTCAAGAAGAATAGTATTAGGGTAGTAATGCATTGCCTCTTCGCCTGTGCTTCTGAAGTCCCTATTGCACGACATCCACTGGGAGGCTGTTCCACAGTCCAACAGTGTGAGGAATAAAGGACCAACAGCTGGGTATGACACTTGAGTGACCTAGCAGCCACAAACTGAGGTTTAACTACTCCAATAAATTAACGAAAACCATAATCAAAGGAGGCAACAGTGAGTGACAACACCTAACAAAGAAAATCTTGAATTGCCACATCCTCAGCAAGGAACATCAGTGACTGAAAGTGTTCTATTTGCTAAAAAAAAAGTTCTAAAACAACAACCTGTAAGACCAATTCAGTGACTGAAAGTGCTCTATTTGCTAAAAAAAAAAAAAAAAGGTCTAAAACAACAACCTGTAAGACCAATTCAGTGACTGAAAGTGCTCTATTTGCTAAAAAAAAAAAAAAAAAAAAAAGTTCTAAAACAACAACCTGTAAGACCAATCCAGTGACTGAAAGTGCTCTATTTGCTAAAAAAAAGTTCTGAAACAACAACCTGTAAGACCAATCCAGTGACTGAAAGTGCTCTGTTGCTGTTCTAAAACAACAAAAAAAAAAAAAAGTTTCTAAAAAAACAACAACTAAAACAACTGTAAGGCCAATTCAGTGACTGAAAGTGCTCTGTTTGCTAAAAAAAAAAAAAAAAAGTTCTAAAACAACAACCTGGAAGACCAATACAGTGACTGAAAGTGCTCTATTTGCTAAAAAAAAAAGAAAAAAAGTCTAAAACAACAACCTGTAAGACCAATTCAGTGACTGAAAGTGCTCTATTTGCTAAAAAAAAAAAAAGTTCTAAAACAACAACCTGTAAGACCAATCCAGTGACTGAAAGTGCTCTATTTGCTAAAAAAAAAAAAAAAAAAAAAAAAGTTCTAAAACAACAACCTGTAAGACCAATTCAGTGACTGAAAGTGCTCTACTTACTAAAAAAAAATTAAAGAAATTCTAAAGCAACAACCTATAAGACCCATTTCATTAAAACACATTCATGCAAACCACATATACTTATAAGTGCACCAACTGATTACAATCATGCAATCATAAGACAAATACTTAATAAAAAGGATAACCTGCAGCCCACTTTCACTGCCTTGGGCCCCAAGTTCAGTTCCTACTAGAGTCATTGCATGAGTCTAATTGGCATACGACCTTACAACCCCTCTGGAATAGGGATAGAGGGGTGGGGAGTGGGGTGGGGGTTCGTATAGGTCTACCTGCTGAGTCATCAGCTGCCAATGCCTTGTTTTATCAGGTCGCACGTGGGTGGAGAAGGGGCTTAGTCTCCAAGGCAGTAAGAGCGAGTAGCAATGACTTGTCACTTAGCCCTGCAGGTGCTTATTTAACCACCTTTAAAAAACCTGTAAACCAACAATGGAAAAGGCTTGGTTCTTCACTGGATAAAAAAATTTTTTCAATGAGGTTTCATTACTTTTCACAAAGGAAATGTCTTCCCAGAACTCAAAGACTTCGGTATTCGACAAATGAGTGCCTAACGGTTAAGGCCACAAAAACAGTCATTTGAGAACGATTGGAGTTGATCAGCCGTCAAAAAAATCGCGTGTCAAATGAGTGTGCTCAACGCCACACTTTCCAAAGGACACCCGACACGAACGTTTCCAAGATTCTTTGGGATTCTTCTATACACTTTCCAGTGAAACACACTAATTGATTGATCAAGCTAAAAGAATTAAAATAGTGTCACAACAGCAAGGGTCAGAGATGACGAATGAGAAAAACACTTTCTATACTAAGTCAAAGAAAGTTTTGCTTAAAAAACACACACATATTATTCGCGCAATCCACAGACACTGCTGGTCTCATGTCAAAATTCACTGATTAACACACAGACTGACAATTTTTTCATGTAAAAATTGTGTAATATACATATAAATAATATATATATATATATATATATATATAATATATATATATATATATATATATATACTTATATATATATATATATATATATATATATATATATATATATATATATATATATATATATATATATATATATATATATATATATATAAAATCATACGCCTTTTTCTCCTTTCCGGTCCTCAGCAAGCATTTACGGAGTGAGGCTGCTAGCCACATGACCTGTTTGTTGGATGTTCAAGAGGCATGCACAGACAGCATTTGGCTTGCTTAGTAGTAACCCATCTAAGGACTGGCCAGACCATATGCTTCTCAACACAACAAAATAAAGAGGTCAAGGTCACCTTTAACCATGAGTATATTCAGGTAAAACCCTACATACAATAACATAATTTGTTACAAATCACATAAAATACCAAATCCCTGATATCTGAAAAACACGGATAAATATTTAAAACAGTCGATGTTTCAATTACTACAAAAACACGGCTAGATTAAAAGGCTATACTTCTCTAAGCACCCTGACAAGTGAACAGTTCTCTTTCACATGCCAGCAATAGAGAGAGAGAGAGAGAGAGAGAGAGAGAGAGAGAGAGAGAGAGAGAGAGAGAGAGAGAGAGAGAGAGTCTTCTCAATGCCCAAAGACCTGAGCATCATGCAACAAGCAGTCATGTCAAAAACAAACAGTAGGAAAAGATGCTACATCTGACCACTCATTCATCTGTCATGAGAAATTCGTGACCCAGATTATCAATCGACCAAGAACTGGGTATCCATCCTTGACACGTCAGTATTTTCCCAAAGTGCCCGAACGCAACTGGTAATTTTCAGTATCGTAAATTTGGTCATTCTGCCGTTTCTGTCCCAAGCTCTGCCAACCACTAAAAGGGTTGGTGCAAAGACTTTTTTTCTGGCGAATTTTGATGCCTAGTAGTGTTCTATAGTTCTATCACTACTTCCAGAACACAAAAATTAATGACCAATGACACACATAAAACACTTAAGGCCGAAAAACTTGCTATTTTCTGCTGATGGAGGAGTCACATATAATTCCATTCAGACAAATTCACGAAAAACAAAGCACAATATTTCAATGAGTATCAAAATAACGATGAGTTAAAAAGCTTCTTCTCAATAGAATCTGACAAGAGAACAGTTCCCTTTCACATGCCAGCAATCGAGAGAGTGACAGACAGAAAAATATTCTCAACGCCCCAAGACTAGAGCATTCGACAATCAGACATGTCGACTCTAGGAAAAAGGGCTACATATGACCACTCATTCGTCTGTCACGCGAAATGCATGACCCAGATTCTCAGTCGGCTAAAGAACTGGGCATCCATCCTTGGCACATTGGTACTTTCCTAAAGTGGCCCGAACGCAACTGGTAATTTTCAGTATCGTCCAGTAATTCTCAAGTAAGCTCTCCCAAGTGTTGCTAAGTCCACCATGCTGCGGGTTTGGTTATGGGGAAAATAATCTTGTATGGCAGAAAAATCTTAAAATTAAGCTTTCTGCCATTTCACTGTCCCTTTGCAGTCAGTTATTACTACAAGCACTGGCACCCATAAAACCATTTGTCCAGGTTTTTACATTTCAAAAAGAATAACAACTTCAAACTCTGTCAAGTTTAATAATACCTAGGTCGAATATTTTTTGTGACTACATTTGAAAAGTTGGTATTTCTGGCTGCCAGTATTTCTGAACCATAACTGTTACTGACCAAAAATAAACATAAAACACACTAAGACCAAAAAAAAAAAACTGTAATTTTCTCCTGATGAAGAAATCATTAAAAATTCCAGCAAGACAAATTCACGAAGTGCAGTTTTCATATTTTGTGACCTTTCTACCTCTGTATTGAACTTCCAAAAGTTCTATTACTGCAAGAATACATAAAAAAGCTCCTAATTATCTCCAATTCTCCTTTCAATAAGTGGTTCTTGCTACACTAACTGCAGTCCTTCTTAATAAGGATGATTCATCCACTTTAGCTCCGAACCTCCCATTGCTAAAAAATATAAAATAAAATAAAATAAAAAAAATAATAATAAATGCGCCGAAGTTTCTACGGCGCAATCAAGCTTCCCGTACAGCGTATAATCAAGGTCACCGAAAACAGATCAATCTTTAGGGGGTCTCGGTATAATGCTGTATGAGCCGCGGCCCAGTGGTGGCCTATCCTATATCGTTGCCAGAAGCACGATTATGGCTAACTTTAACCTTTAAAAAAAATACTGAGGCTAGAGGGCTGCAATTTGGTATGTTTGATGACTAGAGGGTGGATGATCAACATACCAATTTGCAGCCCTCTAGCCTCAGAAGTTTTTAAGATCTGAGGGCGGACAGAATATAGTGTGGACGGACAGACAAAGCCGGCACAATGGTTTTCTTTTCAGAAAACTAAACAGGAAAAACCAATGGAAGTACGAAATTACGATTCAAAGTTTGAAGTGCAATTAATGAATAAAGATAACGACCATTTCTTTCTTAGTGAATTAAATTTATTTCGGCGCGGAATGAGGGAAAAGCGACGCAACCCACAATTACGTGCAGGGAGAAATACGAACCACGTCAAATAAAGAATATTTTATTCCCAGATAAATCCTTCTTGGTTACGTTATAAATATCTGCACAAAATTAATATCGGAATACCCAGCGAGGCATATAACTGAATATTAGTCACAGCTGACTCCATAACAACAGTGGCTATCGACAATAAATATATATATATATATATATATATATATATATATATATATATATATATATATATTATATATATATATTCATAATTATATATATATACTATATATAAAATATATAATTATAAATAAATGTCTGATAAAATTCTTAAAACTATAAGTTCATAAACACTTCATCTCTCTCTCTCTCTCTCTCTCTCTCTCTCTCTCTCTCTCTCTCTCTCTCTCTCACACACACAAACGCACACTCACTGAAAATTATAAGGTCACAAACAAGGAAATGGTTGAACATATAAAATAATACAATTCAAGATTATCTACAAATATATCTTGTGGAAAAACAAGCTTCTGACCACCTTAAGAACTACAGCTGTCATAAAAAAAAATCTTCCTCTTCAGTACTCCAGAGAGAGAGAGAGAGAGAGAGAGAGAGAGAGAGAGAGAGAGAGAGAGAGAGAGAGAGAGATTTTAGGCATATATGCCAAGCTCTGGGGCAACTAAGGCCATTCAGCGCTGAAACGGAAATTGACAGTGGAAAGGTTTGAAAGGCGTAACAGGAGGAAAACCTCAATTGTTAAGAGAGGGTGGACAGTAAGATGGAAGAAAGAGAATATGAACGGAGGTACAGTAAAAGGAATGAAAGAGGTTGCAGCGAGGGGCCGAAGGGACGCTGCAAAGAACCTCAAGCAATGCCTACATTGCACTGCATGAGGTGCGCTGACGGCACTAACCCCCTACGAGAGAGAGAGAGAGAGAGAGAGAGAGAGAGAGAGAGAGAGAGAGAGAGAGAGCTTCGGCAACCCTGAGCTACAATTGCTATAAAAATCTTCCTCCTAAATATCTCAGAGAGAGAGAGAGAGAGAGAGAGAGAGAGAGAGAGAGAGAGAGAGAGAGAGAGAGAGAGAGAGAGACCTTCGACCACCATAAGAACTACAACCGTTATGAAAAAATCTTCCTCTCCGATACCCTGGAGAGAGAGAGAGAGAGAGAGAGAGAGAGAGAGAGAGAGAGAGAGAGAGAGAGAGAGAGAGGGGGAGACTCCCCTTTTAGGACAAAAACAAGGACAACCTGACGTCGTCGAACTGCCAGGGCCAAGGAAAGATCATAGCAGGATCCAGTAAAATCAACAATGGACGGCCAAGGACTCTGAGGTGTCCTTAAAACCACCCCCCAACACCATTCCGGATCGCCCCCTCCCCAGGGTAGAGAGGTGAGAAAACGGAGTGCCGGGGGGGGGGGGAGGGGAGTAAAGGAAGAGTCTGGAAGGAAGGTCAAGGAATCCGCGGGCTAGTGGGTTACGTCACTGCCAAAATTGTGTGCAGGGACAGATGTAAAGCAAAGTTGGTAATTACTACAATGAGGAGAAGAGGACAATAGATTCAGTAAAGGTAATTAGAAACAATGAACAGCAAAAGCAATCTGAAATACATTATATGACTGTTTGTTATAATGCAAAGTAACAATTAAAAGATCCGGTTATCTCTTATGAAAATGCTAGACACTGAGAGACTTTTTATATTATACATATATTATATATCAAAATATCGTTAATATATAATTCACTACACTTTGGGAATAATTAATTTTATCTCTTATAGAAAGACTTTTTATACACACATCTTTGAGTCACACGTTAACACAGAATTCACTACACTTTGGGAATAACTTCATTTATACATAGGCTACACACACACACACATATATATATATATATATATATATATATATATATATATATATATATATAATAACACCTAGATTTTCAACTACACCAAAAGACACCAAATAACCACACATACAATCGACACTTCAATTTCGTACTAATCATATACACAATACTTGGAAATAGTCCAAGTCATAAAAATAAAACCAAAGACTTTATAAAGATGACCTGAAGCAGATTAAAGCGTAAATCCCTCTATCATTACCTTGGATATATGACAGATACCATTCTTATCCAATAGATAAAATGTCTTCTCAACCAGTGAATACCTTTAAGTCAAGAGAACCAAAAAATGTGGCAAAACTTGAACCCTAGGCCTATTCTCACAAACCAAAGCCAGCTCTTTCCTTGGGATATCACAATACCTCCATGAGAGGTAATCTGGTAATATCAGCATCTAATTTTACACATTATATATATATATATATATATATATATATATATATATATATATATATATATATATATAAGCAAAGAAAGGTGGGATAACTGCTAAAAACCAGAGCAAGAGAGATGACGTATTACATGAGCCTCCTCATCCCGGAAACAAGAGATTACAAACTACACAAAAGAGCAGTTCAATTTGCCGCTCATGGTTGGTGGCTAAATCAACGGTCGGTCATACTTAAAACGGTTATGGAGTCACCAAGGATGTGGTACAAATCGCAGCAGGCGATCTATTTTTTTCTTAGTGGGTCCTGAAGCAAGCTGACCGACTAACTGTCTATAAAGGACAAATCCGGGACATGGAGATCACGCACACGAACACACATGCTCATTTACGAAATGAGTGGGATAATATTTGACAGATTTCTTATCGTCTAATGAAAACATATTTACCTCAAAAAAACACACACGTACACATCTTTTGTATATCCCCTCTGCATAAAACCTCCAATTATTTGTCTACGATAAACATAAGTACTTATAAACCTCCTTCTTTCAAGACATGGGTCTAGCGTTTACTCATTTAGCCCGCTTGGTTTAATTACTTTTCTTGTTTCCGGAGAATCTGAGCTTGATTACGGCATCGGGTTTCCCATACCAGCGTACTCTACACTGAGAAAAATATGCACGCATGGAAATAAACCAAAGCCGCAATGACTCAAGCCTAGAATTTCCATGTATCACGAATACTGACGACCATACACGTCTTGACATAGACACCATTATTATCACCCGGATACCAAGAGGTTTCCCCTTTCTGGCAACATTCGAGGTTCGAGAAGATCCTCGTTGCTCCATAGTTTTCGAAAACTAGTTTGTGTTGCACATATCCTTCATCAGTTCCTCGAAGTTATTTCCTCCAAGGCACCTCATCCGGTAGAGAATAATGACCAGATTTCGAAACAGAGAATTCGGCAATAAAATGAGCGTGCGTGATTCTACAATGGAAGAAAAATTTACATTTATTTTCAATCACGAGCGTCGCTCCTTAATACGAGGAGATTTCCCACATCATTCGTTTCCCCCTACAGCTGACAAGACAGCTACAGACTACATCCCTTAAACAACGAATAACATCCGCTTATTAGAGACTAGAAGAACTTTTCCGCCTACCTGTCTTTCAATAAACAGAACCTAAAATCCAGCTACCAAGCACCCCATGATCTTCAAGACAGCCTATCGTGCGTAACCACAATAAGATAAGCATTGAATATACTTGGGTGTAATATTTCAACCAAAGCAGTCAAGCTAACTGCTTCTGCAGGCTACTGGGACAAAACTTGCTGGTTGAACAACACCCAAGTGGTAACAGTGTTTAACGAATTTTAAAGTGTCTCATTGCAAGAATTAGACGCACAGGTGTATTTATCAAAAGCTTCTTTCATTTCCGCTAAAGTATTTTACACATATAATGAGATACAAAAAGAAAGATATCTGAATAAAACGTTCTGGCGCCAGTGACCTCAGTAGAATTAGTTGTGAAACCACAAAAATCACAACAATTAACTGAAGAAACGGTTGTCAGCCTATCTAGCAAATTTATTGCTATCCTTCTAAAATCTAGACCCACTTATCCTTGAGCAAATTAATGTAAACTACTCTGCTTTCCACTTGGCCCGAAAGGGGGGGGAATTCCCACAAACAAAAACAAGCCAAAAAAGAACCCGACTTAATTCTGAGCATGAAAGCAGAAACTGACCTCCCAAACTTAGTCAAACAACCTGCTGCAAAAGCAAACAGCAGATCTGCCAAATCATGTCCTTAAACATCCCGCCCAGAGTTCAAACTCAACAGCCCAATATGAGATAGGGGTAAATCCCCGTGTGCAAGTGCTGACCTCGTTCGGGTCTACCCAGGACCTCACGAGTGGGTCCTGGGTCTACCTATCGCCGTTGCTGGGTCTCGGCGAAGGTAAAGTGGTTTGCAGAGATATTCAAGACCGATATCGCCTAGAGATCTTCACGAAATCATTTCTGAGACACAGCGAAGCTCCGAATAAAACAGTGATTTCCTGTATCAACTTTGGCTCGAAGAAAGGTTTCAATTTCCCTAGCAGTCGCAGCAAAGTTCGTTAACACCTAAGCCTAGCTAAGACCACCTAGGAAACAAGATGAACGAGCGCACCAGATGTTCACTCAAAAGACTCATTAACAGACTGTAGCAGCTGTCTTCTAATAAATCGCATCATAATAGACTACAAAAAAACAAAGGGAAAGTCTCTAAATACACAATCTATTTGCGTATACTAGAATCACGTGATTTCGCAAAAGGCAATGAAAAAAATAAAGGTTAAACCAGCGAAAATGAGAGAGAGAGAGAGAGAGAGAGAGAGAGAGAGAGAGAGAGAGAGAGAGAGAGAGCAATTTCAAGTCCATAAATCTGGAGACATCACCAATAATGCAGGGTGGGAAAAAAAATTAACAGAAAAAAAACTAGTTCCGGAGAGCGGGTTTTGCTGCCGAGGTAAATCCCCGTGATCTCTAGCGCACAGCCGGCGTTTGGTAACAACTCGAAGAGGTCACTCCCGGTTAGTTTTTTTTCTCTCTCTCTCTCTCTCTCTCTGGATGTAAAAGGAAAACGAAAGATAACACGCGAATTACGAATGACCGTTCGAGAGTTCCCTTTCATGAAGTCGTTTGTATTTTGTAGGAGTGTGCAATATAATTGAAGTCAAAGATAAAGTGAGCGATTCCTGGAGCCTTCACGACATTCGTGGCTTACAATTACAAAGACTGCTAATAACATCCTTGAGTGTTAAGTTTCTCACGATGTGCACGAAATTACTGCTGCGTGCTAAACAGTGACTGAACAAAGGACACGAATAAAATCCCACGAGATGAGAGAGAGAGAGAGAGAGAGAGAGAGAGAGAGAGAGAGAGAGAGAGAGAGAGAGAGAGAGAGAGAGAGAGAGAATGTGGTATCGTGTCAACCAATGGGTCACGTGGCCCGAAGGACACTCACTATTTTCAAAATAGCAATCTGAAGAGTACGTGCGTTCCCCCAACCAAACACGTGAGTGAAAATGACAAACCCACATGATACTTACAACAAATGTCTATATACAGGTTCTCCAGAACTGCAAACTATATATATACATAATCCCAATAACAATGAAAATATTCCTTCTATCAAAATAAGGCATTTGTGTTTTATATGAGGGCCACCTCTTCAAAATAAATTTAAAAACGACCCAAGTTCTCCAGAAAAATAAAATGCCACTTAACACAAGAGGGATGGTTACCACTCCCATCACATCCCCATCCGAGATCTTGGTACAGTAGTCCTAAAACTACAGCATTCAGGTAGTGAATGTAGCATAGTTGGGGGGACCAAAAATTAATCGAAGAATGGAATGGAATATAGAGTTTAGGCCAAAGGCCAAGCTCTGGGACCTATGAGGTCATTCAGCACTGGAAAGGATATTGAGTAGGTAGGTTCGAAAGGTGTTTAACACGAGGAACACCTCGCAGTTGCACTATGAAATAACTATTAGAAGGTGGATAGCAAGATGGAAGAAAGATAATATAAATGGAGGTACAGTAAAAGGAGTGAAAGGGGTTGCAGAGGGGCTGAAGGGATGCTGCAAAGAACCTTTAGTAATGCATACAGTGTACCCTGTGAGGTGCATTGATGCCACTAACCGGCATCCCCAAGGGGGATAGTCAAAGAAGGGCTCCATGCACAAGATACAAGATAATCAGAACATTTACTGTAACTATCTTAGCTCCTCTTCAGAGAAAAAGCCAACTTCAGGAAAACAGGAATGAAGCAAAAGAAGAACTGTTAACACCAAAAAAAGGGCAAATTTGAAAGTAGCTGTACCAGAGAGGTGTCTTCAGATTGGCTACCACTAACCAGGTGTTTCACCAGAGTTCTAATACCAGTAGCAATCTTGGTGCACTGGAATAGGATAAGGTTAAGGAGATACCTGGATGACTGGCTGGCAGATTTTTAAGTTATATACTAGGACCTTGGTTTACTGGTCGACTCAGAGAAAACAGACATACAACCAGCTGTAAGAATGATTTATTTCAGCATGTAGATGACCACAGACATTGCCAGTCATGGTCAGCTACAGAGCAACCAGAAATTTTCCCATTTTAAGTCGAGGAAGAGGTGATAACACACCTCTGGTAGTGGCAGAGGCCAGCAAATTGAGAAGGGTAGTTAGTTCTCTTTTCAATGCCTCCACATAGAGCTGGGGACTTAATTCAAAGGATCCAAAGCAGTAAGAATGTGGTCTTCAAAGGGACAAAGGCTGTAACATGGATTATTAGATTTAAAAGCTGATTTTTGGCCCTGAAAACTTTCAAGCATCATGGGTCAGGCAGGGTGGCAGAAGTAATGTCTGGCAACGCAACATCAGTTCATAATTTAAAATGCCACGGAGGAACAAATTCAAAAAGCTTATGTCATCTGTTCATAGAGATTTTCATGCAGATGAGGCAAATGAAAGGAGTATCGTCCAAAGGAATGTGCCTGGGGAGCCCTATATTCTAATAGACCGCCTCTGCAGGAAAGATTAGGTTTTGCCTTCGGAATGGTCAGTCCATGCTGGAATATACAAGATAATATGGTAACTACGGGATCCATGATGGTGGAATTGTTCACTAACAATAGGAACAAGATACAAGTCCTGTACCAGATCTCACAGTTTGGAAGATGAATGCAATAAAGTAGTCATTCATGCATTCAAAAGTCCTGTACAAAGTGATGGATTCAAGGGACCTCACAGGAACTTTACTAAGACCTCTCTGGCCAACTCAGGTGTGGTTTTTACATATCCCGTTGGTCGATGCATCAAAAACTTCCCTACAAGAGAGTCATTATGAGAGAAGTGCTTTGTTGGCTCTCCTACTTCAAAGGCTCTCTATTGCTGGCCTGTCTCCTGATAGCTTCACCTTCTGGACTTAGCTACTTCTTTTACTGCTCCTGTTAGTTCCTCACCTGCACAGTTATCTGCAGAATACCCTCATGAAATATTGGAGGCCCTAAGAGAGGGTAACTGCAGAACTATGAGCACAATGAACCTACTAACAATGAGTCCCCTTGTTTTCAGCTCAGCTGATTCTCTATACACTTCAGGATTAAAGAAACAACGGTTTTGGTTGCAGCACTGTTTGGAAGCAAGATTTACTTGTCCATCACCTTTTTATGTGGAAACTATGGTTTTGGTTCAGCACTGTTTGGAGAGGAGATTTTCTTGCTTCCATCAACTTGAGGGACACTTATTTCACTACAATGGCACGATACATACACACGTGCTACCAGGGTCTAAGCGATGTCGGGCAGGGCAGCCGATCGAGGTTACGGCCTACCCCATCGCCAAATCAAAGTCCTTCAAAAGAAGGCATCGTGCTCACCCCATATGAAAAATGGGAAAAAGCATGTTAAACAAAGAAGAAGAAGAATGTGGAAGGAGATGATCTTCCAAAACTCAGCAGGTTTTAGTCAGCCACTTCCTCGACTTAGGATTTTCCCACCTTTGCTTCCAGGCCAGTCCTTGAGGATCTTCGATGGTTAAAATACCAAAGAAACATTCAAAACTGGAATTCCGTTTGTTCTTCCTCCTCTCAGGTGCAAGTGGAGCATACATATGCTACAGATTAATATAAGGAATACCACAAATTATCTGTAACTCACAACCAGAATACCTGGTCCTTTGAGCCTTCATCAGTTACCTCTCTAAGCAGACGGCATCATGAGCGGTAATTCCACCACTATCGATCCTATTGATGTTTAATATATAAAGCTTGGTATGTTTTTGATAAAACTTATCACTGAATAAGAAATCTCATTATGGCCAGGAGTGTATCTCTCAGTAAAGAAATTATATAAATTTCTGTTTGGGTATGAAAATGTTGGTATTTGCACGTTTCTAAATCTTTAGATGTTTCCTGGAGGGTTTTTTATTTACTTTTAGATCTAGTAGTATTCAGCCAAACTACCACTTACAGAGAATTTGTGTTAAGCTGACCACTAACTTTCAAACCTACTGGAAACCTGCCCTGAATTTACAAGTTATTTTTTGAAGTGTCATCCACACTGCAAATGTTGGAGTTTTGCCACTAATAGAAGACAAAAGAACAGAGGCTAATACACTATTTAAGTGCTTCATGAAACTGCAAACTGGATTTTCTTGTATATACGTGATGTATTATTTTTTTTTTTTTGGTGTGATTTTTGATGAGATTATCACAAGGCTAGTTTGAATTCTTTGGCTTCTCATTTTATTTCAACAAGTTCTAAAAATTTGTGATTGTTTTGGAATAGACAATTTTCCATTTTTTTTATATGTAGATGGAATATTGCCTGCATGCAATGTATCTAGAGTTCTCTTAAAGCCAACAAGGCAATGTAAGTTTGATATGACAGCCCCAGCCTGCAAATGAAAATGTATAGGTTCACACCTGTGTTGCATAACCCAGCATCTACAGTTGCTATAAAACATACTCTAAGTTTCTTTATTTGCTAAAAGTTCTCCCAAAAGTCTACATTTTTATTCACGTCTCCTAGTAAATGAAATGGTTGAGGAAGTTGGTCATTCAGCCTACCACATCATCACATCATACAGGCTCATAAAGAAGCAAGAAGATTAAGCATTTGGTATACCTTCTTGTGAAGTCAGTTTGTACTGCTACCACTTCAAAGTGAATTTACAGGATTTCTAATACTCTACAGTACAGTAAACCCCCCGTGTTCGCGTTCTCATGGTTCGCGGACTCACGCATTCGCAGGTTTTTCTGTGGAACATATCTAGCCATTTTTCGCGGAAAATTCGCCCATTCGCTGTATTTTTCACTGAGAAACATTCACTAATTACTGTATTTTCATATAATTTTCATGAATAAATGCACTTTTTGTGATAAAATATTAAAATACTCAGGTATACGCATTTTTACAGGGTTTTTCTTGGTTAAAGCTATCAAAATGGGCAGTTCTTAGTGTTTTTAGAGGGGTTTTAAGTATTCACAGATTTTAGCTATTCACGGGGGGTGTGGTACGCATCCCCCGCGAATACGGGGGGTTCACTGTACTTGTGGAATGCACGACATAGCATGTTCTCTAACTCGTATCCTCCACTGGACGTAGGGCAATAATCTTTCATTTCAAAACATCAGACTCAAAACTCCACTGCACAATGAATGTAAATGCCATCATTTCCTGGAATTCTCAAACTGATACTTTCCCATTAGATGCTAATCATCAGTTAAATTTTATGTTTGGCTTTTCACCATTTCTTTTCCTGATATCTTTCTGTGCCGTATTAATTGTTCAATATAGCAGTAGATATTAACGGTAGCTTTCTAAATTTTGCTCACTTGAAATCTTCTGTACTGCTGGTCTCTATTTTTTATTTTTAGAGTTTAAACAGTGTAATGCTTTCAGGACACGTATTATAGAAATTACATATGGAAGGAGTTGGAAGATGCGTTGGAGTTCTTCCTCTCTTCTGACTGAGGAACTCACTTTGAGACACGAGGAGGCAACAGTTATTGAGTACAGCAATAAGGAGAAAAGTCAAAACCATGTCAATGCAAACCAATACAAAATACAGGCAGTCCCCGGTTTACTACGGGTCAGGCTTACGACGTTCCGAGGTTACGACGCTTTTCAAATACACTCATCAGAAATTATTTCCCAGTTTACGACGCATGTTCCAGGGTTATGACTCGTCGTACGCCGATCCGACGGAAGAAATATGGCTCCAAAAGGGCAGAATAATCAAAATTTGGAGTTTTTTTTTTATGAAAAACTCAATAAAAATGCATTTTACATTGTTTTCAATACACCCAAAGCATTAAAAGTAAGGTTTTCTTAGGATTTTTGTTGATTTTCTACGATTTTTCTGTTTACGACGCAGCAGAATAACGGAACCCCCATCATAAACCGGGGACTGCCTGTATTCAGTTCAAATAATTTGTACTGTAATTTAAGAGTACAGTCGACCCCTAGTATTCCCGGGGGAAGCATACCACCACCCCCAAAAGGATAGCAAAAATCTGCGAATACTTAACACTGCTGAAAAATGCTTATAACTGCCTATTTTCATAGTTCAAGCACCAAAAAACCTCTCTGAAAATGCTTATACCTGAGTATTTTAATAGTTTTATCACAAAATATGCATTTAGTCAGGAAAATAATATGAAAATACAGTAATTAGTGAATATTTCTCTATGAAAAATACCGCAAATAGGCAATTTTCTGTGAATAATCCGCGGGTAGGTGAAGCCGCGAATCTGGAGCAGCGAGTAGTTCCTCGTTGGGCAAGTTGGTAGAGTTGTGGGCTAGCACTCGCTAGGCCCGAGTTCGAGTCTCCGGCCGGCTAATGAAGAATTAGAGGATTTTATTTCTGGTGATAGAAATTCATTTCTCGCTATAATGTGGTTCGGATTCCACAATAAGCTTTAGGTCCCGTTGCTAGGTAACCAATTGGTTCTTAGCCACGTAAAATGAGTCTAATCCTTCGGGTCAGCCGTCTCTAGGAGAGCTGTTAATCAGCTCAGTGGTCTGGTAAAACTAAGATATACTTTTTGGAGCAGCAAATAGGTGAGGGGTCCACTGTATAACCCAATTTTATGTGTACTGACAAAAAATAAAAATTCATATCATCATGTTTGGAACAACTCTGAATTTTCAACAATAAAGAAAATGACCAACACTTGACAATAATTCATTCTTTTTTTCTCTCTCTAAATATCTTTTAACGAAATTCTGCCAAAAATAATGGTTTGTATTTTCCCTGATCAAATCAAAGTGGCTATTCATTTAGAATCACACCCATTCCCATACAGAAATGATTCCCAAAATAAACAAAATGCTCTAGAAATACTTATTTGGTATACAATAATGTACTAATACTCAGAATGGAACAAAATAAAAAAAATCTCTGACATACTAAATCACATCTTAATGATTGCCATTCCCACCAAGTAACAAAATATTTGAAAATACTAATAGAGTATATAAAAAGTGATAATAAAAACAAAACAGAACGATATACTGAACAAGTAAGATAACAGATTACGATAGTAATAACAATTTGAGTAAGAAATTTAAATTTCCGTCACTACCTGAATCCTGAAGAATTAAAATAACACCCCCAAAAATTGCTTTTTAAAAATGTATCAAAAACAAAGCTCTTTGCTTAAAAAACTAACACAATCTCTTCATGCTTACTTTCCACAGGTCATAACTTTATTTTACATTCCCTACATGCTAGTTTGCGTTGTACGTCATCTTCTTTGACACTCTGATGTATTGATAGATGCTTGTATTTAATTTTTTTTATCCTCCTTGCAGACTCACATTAGTTTATTATCTTAGAGAACCATAACCAACTTAAGCCTCAGGTTCCAATCTGACTTTACAATACCACAAAAACACTTCTTTCAAATGCCAAGCTACAATCCCAAACCAATTCAATGAGACCTCATCAGTCAGTTTAAATGCATGCTATAGTCTGCAACTGCGTTCCATGTCAAAGTTTATTTGGCAATTATAAGACAAATGCTTGTATCTTTATAACAAACAAGAAAATTATAAAATTAAATGTTCATGCTGTACGGACACAAAAGAATTTCACATGCAGTTACTGCCTTGCACACTTCTTACTGCCACTGGCCCCCACACCCCGAAAAAAAGGTTTCCTCTCCACAATCAGAAATTACTGTCACTTGTGAAACAATAATTAATTACATAAAGTTTGTCACTTTAATGGAGAAATTTCACATTTACAATTGTGCTTTTCAGTCGAGAAGCATGCCAAGTGCCATTCTTAAAATATAATAAATTAAATTAAAAATACTTTGGCCCAGGATGGCGCTTGGCATGTTTCTCGACTGAGAGGCTCAATTGATCCACGACCCCCTTTTCCTAACGAGAGCAACAAGATTCGCTGAACAGCAGCACCGGGATGCGGTAAACGTGCCTCGCTCTCGAACTTCTCCGTTCCAGAGGTCCTTTATTCCTCTCTCTGGAACAGCCTCCATTCTGGGGATGTCGTGCGACTGGAAGTTCTTCAGAAGTTCAAGCAAAGATGCAATGCATTACAATCCAAATAATACAATCCAACTTGTATTTTAATATTTTACTTACATTTTTATTTATTTATTAATATGTTAATTTATCTGTTCTTCTAATAACTGATCTCCTCTTTCTGCATTTCCCATTACCTTCTGTTACGTCTTTCGAATGAACACCTTAATATTCTTTTTAAGCTTGAATTTCAAGTCAATGGCCCCTGTGGCTTGTTCCATATGAGTAAAGTTCATCTTCTGAATAATAATAATAATAATAATAATAATAATAATAATAATAGTACAGTAAACCCCCCGTATTCGCGTTCTCATGATTCGCGGACTCACGCATTCGCGGGTTTCTCTGTGGAACATATCTAGCCATTATTCGCGGAAAATTCACCCAGTCGCGGTATTTTTCACTGAGAAATATTCACTAATTACTGTATTTTCATATGATTTTCATGAATAAATGCACTTTTTGTGATAAAACTATTAAAATACTCAGGTATATGCATTTTTACAGGGTTTTTCTGTGTTTAAACTATCAAAATGGGCAGTTCTAAGTGTTTTTTAGAGGGGTTTCAAGTATTCGCGGATTTTAGCCATTCGCGGGGGGTGTGGTACACATCCCCGCGAATACGGGGGGTTCACTGTAATAATAATAATAATAATAATAATCAAAATGATTCAGGGACGACCAACATGAAACACAGGCAACATTAAACCATGCAAACTGCAGCACTCAAGTGCAAATGGTACTTGGGCACAAACTGCCTTTAAAAAAGATAAAATAATAGAATGTCTAAGGTATTTTAAAAATGGCTTTTATTATGGAAGCTTGAGGGATCAAAGCACTTCTTACCTCTCCATTTTCCTTATCAGAAAGTCTGTGGATAAGAGAACAAAACTAGATAATACTAAGTATTATTTCAGGTGGCAATACAAAAATTATTACTAGCCCTACATAAGGATTCTAGGCAATTATGAATAGCATTAAAATTTTCTGGTTGCAAATAAAGTACTGTATTCTAACAAGTGAGGTAGACACATTTAGTAATTAACATACAAAACCATTTTTACAGATCAAGTTTCCAATTTTCTCTGTCGATAAGTAAAACCAGAAAGTTTTCCAACTTAACAGTTGTAAACATTTCCATAATTTCTAAACTTGCAAATAATTTTCTTACAAGAACGTAAAATATCCACCAATAGGCTGAGGGGCATCAAAATTTCCTAAAATACTGTAAACACACTACCTGAACATCTAAACCTAGGAACTTAATGTTTATTATGCACAGAGAACTTGTGTAGAAACTAATAATTTGTTTTTCCATATACCAGCTATCAGAGAAGAATTCATCTGATGCCTTTTATTTTGTTCCCAAGGTGTGTTTTCTGGTGTGGGAATGACTATAGGCATTTATACATTTGGTAAATTTGTGGTGTATATTGTGTGAAAGAGAGAGAGAGAGAGAGAGAGAGAGAGAGAGAGAGAGAGAGAGAGAGAGAGAGAGAGAGAGAGAGAGAGAGAGAGAAATAATAGTAATTCCTTTATTCCACTTCATAGTTACAGTTGGTACAAATTCTACAATGCACTGCAGAATGATATAAATGAAATGCAGGTACTAGAAATTATGAAAATTGTTTTTGGTGACACAAACACAAAAATTGGTGGGAACAATGAAAACATGGAGGATGACATGGACATGGAAGGATTGGGAAAGATTGCAAACAAAAATGGGGGGGTGCACTTTATTAGTCTTTGCGATACAAACAATCTTGCAACGGGAGGCATTCTCTTCCAACGCAGGGACATCCAAAAATACACTGCTTGGGAATGCTACAAGTTACATGGAAGTAGATGTTGGCAGCGATCACCTACTTATCACTGCTCTATTAAAGCTAAAAGATAAAGCACCTAACACAAAGTTGACAAAGTATATAGTTTAATTCAGTAAAGCTAGAAGACAAACACCGAAAGGTTTCTGCAACTGAATGTCAAAATGGATTTGCATTTCCGAAAACTGTATCTGAGGAGGCGCAGACAATCAGTGAAGACTGAGCTAACATCTGAAATGGGCATCAATCTGCTGGAAAAGAAGTACACAGGGTATGGGGTAGCAAGAGAAAGAAGCAAAGATTAACTGTAGGTACTCAAATTTACAAAGCAAAGTAAAATGAAGAAAATATTTGGAAAACTGGTGAGTGATGCTGAAAAAGCTATATACTCAGGGAATGACTTGGGCGTTAGGTCAGCCCACATAATTATCAAAGAAATATCCACATGTGAAAAGAAGAAGAGGAAAATACCTGTCAAAAGGAGATAATTAACACATAAGAGGGGGTTAACTTGGTTGATACACTAAAGGTAAAGAAGACATGAATGTACTAATGAATTAACTGATGATTTTTGAAGTGGAATCGGCAACATAAAAACATAGGTGATAGAAAGCACCAGGCTATGATGGAATTACTGGAGAGAAGATTTTATCTGAAAATGGAAAACATCTCACATACTAACTAAAGTGTTTTGTAGAATATGATGGAATGAGGACGCTAAGCCTGGTGACTCAAATCTGAATATGTCAGCAAAAGTACATAAGAACAGTGACCTGGAAAAGTGGTACCAATAGAGGCACTGCACCTACATCCATTGTGATGACAGATTCAGCACACTTGTTCCAAAAATGCTGCAGAAAGATACTGATGCTTAGAGATAAACAAGCTGGTTTTATAAAAAGCAGGAATTGCACAGATCAAGTATTTGTGTTGATTAAAATGCATTTGATTGTGTACACAAATCAATAGTATGAAAAGTCTTGCATCAGTATCGTAACCCTTTTGTGTAAAGCTAATTTAAATTACTCATGAATAAAGTAAATACAAAGTCCATGTTGGGATGTATTCCCACCACTTATGTAAAGCTAACTAAAATAATGAATGAACAAAGTACATCAAAATCAATGTTGATAGAGTGAATTTGCAGTATATCTTATAAGGTTAAAAGGGGTTAGGAGATGGAAGAGAATGTGTTGACTGCAGTATTTATAGAAACCTGGAACAAGCAAATGTCACAATATATACAAAGCTTGCTTGAAGGAATGCATCATATATGCAGAGAAATTGAACTCATCAGAAATCTAAGAAAAACATGTAATACGGACAAAAAAATGCATGAAGGGATGAAATATAAGTAAACAGAGAAGAATAATAAGGCTGAATCTGAAAAATATTTAGGAGCAATGACATCCAACATACAAAAGATTAAAAAAAGGCACATCAAACATGAGCAGTTTGAGTAAGATCTGTAGATCAAAAACTGAAATTCCATTAGAATGTAAGACTATACATCCATTAGTCTGGCTCGATCTCCACAGCTAAATAAACATTGCATGACATTGAAAATATATCTGAAAGATTTTATTTATATGAGGATGAAGCTTTTAGATGAATACTGGGAGTCAGATGGCAGGCTGACGACATTACGATGAACGAGAGATGAGAAGACTGTTTGGACAAGCCCTTCGCTCCATCCCCAGGGGAATAGTAAGTGACATTGTCACCTGGGCTCCTTTGGGCACCACAAAAGTTGGATAACACGAACCTACTTGGATGAGAACTATGTGACTGTAAAGATAATGGAGACAGAATTCCACAACGGTTATTTGCACTGCATAGAGTTGGAGGGAATGATGACAAAATTGCCAATGTACAAAAAAATTAGTACATTGGCAAAATTTTCCGCATCAAATTATTAATCTAAAAAAAAGTTTTAAGATTACTCTAAAAATGTTGTATAGTCATTGTCAGCAGAATCCCACACTTTGAGATTTACATATCAATTAGAATATTCCCAAGATTGTCATCTTCAATAAGCTTAGCTCAATAGGGAACCTTCATTATCCTCACTAGTCCTAGTCTCTTACTGTTAGCACATGCTATTAATCTTATAAAGTTTCAGCATTCTTATGTAGATGAACCATCCCAGTAATATTTCATACTATTTCCTTCCCGGTTAAACAGCGGAGCTGTCTCACTGAAGCTGCTACGGACAATTAACCATAATGTTAAGAGACCCTGTGATGTTACTACTGTGTAAGAGAGCTGTGCTAATGTTCCAACCATAACACATATTGAGTGGAAAGACCTTTTCCCATATTTAATCCCAAAAAGAGAAAAGCTGATAGAGAAATATCTATGATGATGATGAATTATTGACATTATTTACTTTCACTTAAACATTTACCTCTTTCCTTCTTGCAAAATTGTTGTTCTTCTAACATACAGGAACCCCTGGTTCTCAAAAGGTTAAACCAATAGCCTCTGACTTGTCCTATAAACATTAAATCCCCTATCTATAATAATATTAGTAATGGTGTTACGATAATTTTTAAGCATTTTCATTTCACCACAACCTGCCAATCACATACTGTACCTGCATAAAGTACTGGGTCACATCCACAAGACTAAAAACGGAAGAGGGACAAGTGCCAATGTCAACACCTCTCTGAGTTATCAGAGCTTTGGTGTCCCATTCATAAATATACCCGAGTCCACCTGGGATCCCATGTGCATCAACAAACACTTTGGGGCATTAGGCTTAAGCAAATGTACTGTTGTAATGAAACGCACCAAGCGTCCATAGCACAAAACTAACTTTTTCACACAAACCCATCAACCATTCTATGAGTTTCCTCCTGTACCCCAATAATTTCACAGGTTCAATTTAAACCTACACAAAATTTGAGGTGAATGACATAAATATCTGGGATCCCGGGAAACCCATGCATCATTATATTACCATGCTTCTGTCTTTTAAACAAATGAGAGAGTCTGGGGGACATTTTACAAAAGCAGATTTATATGAAAACACCAGTTTGCGTTGTGAAAGCCCAATCTCCATACATACAAACTTCTTATTTTACTTATGCATCAATATCCAACTCACAACCCCTGCAGCAGTGATAATGCTATGTGAGCCCTTCCTCCCCCAAGGAAGTGTTCACTGTCTCACCAGCTACACTTCTTATCAGCTCAGGTAAACGGTAGCAGCATAAGCTGATCAGAACTGCTGGGACTTTGGTATTCAGAGTAAAACTATACTTAAATAAGTTTTGTTCCTTGAAGAAAAATCTGTTAATGCTTTTGCTCTCTTGAGTATTTCCATTCTTGGTACATAATTGTATCTCCAGTGAACTCAACCAATAACAGGGGCTAGGAGAGTATTACAGTAATATGACATTACTATTACCATATACTTGTACTTTTAATGGGATTCTCCTGTGCTTTCCAGGAGATATTCCCCTGACTGCAAAATTAAGATAAGCACTGTAATTGCTGAAGTAACTCTCAACCTCGAGGTAAATGGTTACAGGTGGCGCAGTTAGGAGTTGACTTTGCCTCCTACTAATAAGCTCAGCTGATCTGGTTGCAAAATAGGATGATTCTAAAGTGAAAATTGTTGTTTGGTTCCTATCTGCTATGGACCTTATACTATCAAAATACACACTGGTTGGAACTGGTAAACAATAAGCACATAATAAATGCAGGCACACATGACCTATCTCCCCACACATATAATAGCTATATCAGTCATGTACCGAGATCAGACGAATAACATTCCATGAATCTAAAATACTGACAACTGACTGATCTTTCCATTAACAGTAATACATTACTTCAAATGAAGTGATGAACTGAAAACTCCTGTGTCCACTAGTCTTTTGAATTGTGAAGTCCTACTTTATGAGAGAAATTTATCGAATACAACCTTCGGATGGCCATGTTCAATTGGGCTACTGTATAGAAAGCAGTTGTCGTCCATGCTAACATAATCTCAAAAGCAGTTACTGAAGATTTTAAGGGTTTTCTGATTTCAGATTTTGATGTGCTATTCCAAGATACTGACAGCTATTCAATGACATATCTATCACTGCTTGATTGCAGGAAGAAATAAGAGACCCCTAGCTATCAAATGCTATTGGAGGAGGAAAAAGTTTCATCGACGTTCCTTCCTAAGCTCTCATATGTCCATCTGTTTGTGTACAAAAACATTAGGTGGGCAGAGTATTCAATAAATGAAGATTTCAAAGTGTACTACTCTACAATGTGGAAATTCACGGGCACAACTGCATATCTGCCATTAATATCCAGCGGCCCGACAACTTTTGACTCCTTCTTTTGGCTAGGGAGCCGTAAGAAGCCGGCACTCAAGACTCCTTATGATGCCAAAGCCTCTGTCCAACTCAACATAATGATTTCTCCTCAACCTGAGCCCTAAGACTCAAGCTCATCCTGTAGACCCCTTTCCTACATCTGGCCCCTCAGAACCCTGAGTTGTATAGGTTGCCGGGAGGACCTGAGGGTCTCCCATTGTAAAACTATGAAGGAAGTGATATCAATAGTAAAGTGTCAACAACAAGGAATCAGTGTTTTCACTGTTTGGAATGGTATGGCACATAAGGGCAAAGCGCAGGTACCGGGGCAAATGGCAATTCATACCCAACATTCCTTGTATCTCACTTATGCAGCATTCCATTCAGCAAATGTATAGCATCTGCTAAGTTTGAAATGCTATATCATCTCCTCTCATATCCACAAATTCTTGAGATTTCAGGTAATCTGCTTGATCTTTGCGTAAGACAGTGAGAAATCAATTAACATAGCACCTGTCTTTCAAATAAAATTGATTTTTTCAATATTGTACATACCCATTACTTTAATATAATTTATGCACCGCGCATAAATCTCAGACATGTTATCCCAAGACCAGATGGCTTCTTTAAGTTGGTGCAAGCACCTTCAGAGCCTTGCATCCCCAGTAGTTAAGTCAATCCTTTGTGCATAGCCAAATCCAGTTGCAACAGAGCTGAAATATCAAGAAGTGTGCAATTGTGAAGTAAAAGTTTATACTGAAAAAATACATTTTGTTTTAAAAAAACTATATACTGTATTTGTTTCATCACAAATCCACTGCTTAACATATTCTAAATACCAGGTCTTAGAGGAGGTGCACTGGACTGTGATGCTCGGGAGGTGAAACGAACCTCTAGCAACTTGGAAGATTCTGGAAAAATGTGTGCGAAAGAAACCCAAGCCTCCCAGAAGAACTAGGGTCAAGAATTGAACTGGAACGCTGTTTAAAGTCTTAAAGAATATAAGGATGGGTGTAGGAGTCCAGACAACGGCCACACTAAATCCTTGACAAGGAGCTAGATGTCACTGATAAGAAAATGAGAATGATTAATATAGAAAACATCACCTAAGTCCGATAAATAATTAGACCGAAAGACACAGAGAAGAACAACCTTACAAGCTCTCATGGAAGAAACAGTCTTATGCCTGAGGTACCAGGCCCAAAGTTGAGTCAACTTCAAGACATTAAAAGTGGCATGGGAAATATAATCATCAACGATGATGTAATGTGAAACTAAAAGTCTGGCTGAGCCACAAGAAAAGAAGTTTTTGAGACCCACATTGAGTTAAGGCTGGATGAAACAGGAAGAGCCTCTCTCTGGGAAACAGGAAGAGCCTCTCTGGGTGAAAGGTGATGAAATACATTGCTCAACCAGTGTAGATCCAAGATGATCTGACCCTTTGCAATAAAATGTCAACAGAAAGCCTAGAAGTCTCCTGGCTGTTTGAAGCATAGAGAAATGACAACCTATATTCTGTCAAACAGTCTAAGATCTCTAGGGTGGGACAAACAAGGAATTCCCCAGTTGACAAATGTCTCACTGTTAAAAGTATGGGCTTAGAAAAGCCTATTCAAGTGACAGTTTTCTAAACTGTAGCCATGAGTTGAAAACTGAAATTAAAAATGCATTTGACTTTAGATAATTTTACTGGAAACCTAATTGTTTTCATAAAATCAAAATGATTTGACAAAATCACTGACCTCCACTGCCAACCTGTTTCTATGACACGTGGTTGGCACAGGGCATCTAAGTGAGCTACCATTGTGTTAGGGCAATATAGAAAGCCAATGCAGAAACTACAGTAACTGTCAGGTCTCAGGCAAAACCATAAAAAGGGGATTAACGTTAAGGGATAGATATAAATGGCTAAGTAGACGTGCCTGTGCTGTGTTTTCTATTTGACCACACCCTAGCAATCTTAAGAGTGTGTGACTATAAAAATTTCTGAGAAAAGTACTACGGAATCTTAATGCTAAAAGAAGCTCCAGTTGAAGGGGTAGCACACTACTAGATCTGTTGGAGTCAAAGGGGTTTTATATGAAGTTCCTTTTATTGAAGAGGCCCCAGAAATGAAGCAATCAACAGTTATGAATGCTTTGCTGCCCTAAAGTCCTTATTGGGTTACCAAGCTACACCATTTTAGAAAAACTCATAAATGACGAAGCCCTCTGCTAACTGTTGCACCTGCAATTCTAAAAGGAAAATTGGTCAAACAGTGAGGCAAACACCACTTCCTGAAGAGGGAATCCACAATAAAAGAAGGGCTACTGTATCAAACTTTTCAGGTAGCTGTTAAATGAGAGGATTGTTGTTTTGACAGAGGGACCTGGACTTTCTGAGTGCCACTCAGAGATTCTCTTATAAAGGAAAAATCTGTTACCCCCAAGATTATGGTTCTTAAAACTGTGAGACCTTGAAGCTGAACAGTTAGGACTTAAAGATGCATGAACTCTAAGGAGAAGTCATGAATTCCTTCAAAACACAGTCGTATTCAACGATTAAAACTGATATGCTGCTGAGGTCACCCAACCATCACAGAACAATACTAGTGAAATTTAGAAGAGTTATGGAAAGATCATAAGGAATGGAAGAAGAGTGAAAGACCGAAAGCAACGCAGCTGGGGCTAAAGGAACAATGCAAAGCTTTTTTAAACTGCTTATAATTTTCCATACGAGAAATACTATGGAGGTGTCCCTCTACAGAGAAAAGAGCAGTTGTGCACAATTTTAAGCTTAGCATAAAAATAGCATACAGGAATAATTATATCCAAGGATCACTTGTCCATTACAGACAGTTGCACACAATTTTAAGCTTAGCATAAAAATAGCATTAGGAATAATTACATCCAAGAATCGTTTGTCCATTACAAGACAAAGTTTTATGTAACCATGTCACACTCAGGCAATTAGGCAATAGTACACAACAACTTTGGTTAACTGCATGGACAAATAGGCATCCAGTAACCAAACAAACAAACAAAACAATTAAAAAGACGATAATACAACAGTAAAAAATGTACGTAAACTTATGAAACTGTATTCAATTGTAATAACATAATTTGATGACTGACTTCATTTGATGACAATATTATTACAGAGCACTGCATATACAGTATCAACTTCACTAAGATGAAGGATGGGTGAGGTAAGAAAAGGTCAACAAAGACCATTCACCACACCTTTCTAATACAGCAAAACCTGAGAAGTGGACGCTCCAGGTGGAACAATGACTCCCTCTGAAGGGACAAGTTCTAACCCACAAATATTACCACTGTGCTTCGTTTTAAGTTTGAAATCAGTTTTCAGTTTTTCCCACACCTATTACACATTAAGGCATAAGTACAATAAGAGGTTTGGGTTTTAAATCTGTCTCATTTCAAATAAGAGAATCAGTGTACTGTAATATCAGGCTAATGTAGAGGCTTATATATGTAAGGAATTGGCATAAGAAATCCTGGGTAGAGACAACACTAAATGAGTGGGCTTTCACTTCTTTCCCAGTGCGCTGCTTTATTTAAAAGTACAATATTCCCTAAGTACCTCTTTCACTGCTCTGGGAGCACAAGATCAGCAGCTGTCACAGCAATCAAGGACAGAACCCTTTTCTGCAAAAAGAACAAGCGTATGAGACTCATTATCACTTACAATAAAAATCCTTCCCTCTAGTCCAGGATACCTCTGTCCAAAGTGAACTATGCATTAGGTTTGGAAGAATTACAAGAAGAAAATATAGGCTGTACACGCACAGTACTAAAAAGTTATAAAAATCAAATCTGCTTTGTCAAATTTATTTCCAAATGTCTCCTACTCATGTAACATGATGTTATCTGATAAAATACAGAAACCAAGTGAAGGCTACAGCTCATAACAAAATTAACACCTTTGGGCAGTAAGGGAAGGAAACTAAATCTAGACCAACTTGAAAATACAATGCTATTCATTTCATACACAGGGTACAGTATGCACTGAGCAGCAACACTCTCAGATAACAACGCGGCTAAATTTCACATTGCAATTCTTGCATACTGGTTTCAATCCAACTAGTGGTGGTTTACAGGCTCATGCAAAGCTGTGTTGCATACACCCACATATGATTATAGCCCACGGCCCTAAGTCACGCAAGTACAGTACAGTACCGTCACTTGTTATTCACCCAAAGAAGGACAAATGTATCAGTTGGAACTGGCATCCCATATACGATAAAAATCATGTCATATTAGTACCTAGTTGCCATAATCATCATCATAAACATTTTTCAAGTCAGCTTTTCCACTTATGGGGTTAGAGTTGGATTATAGTCATATAGCCTAACTAAGTGAACCAACGAAGTCAGTCAAAAAGAGGGGCCCCAATCGCCTTACACTGTTGACATGTTTCCGTTTCTCAAAAGAAACTCGCAGATTATGGATACCCTGTCCTTCGATCTTGATCTGTTAAAGTCCTCTGTGGCATTTTCTCGTTTTCTTTTTCTTATAGATAGCAAAATTAAAGTTGACTCTTCTTTTGAAAACAGTAAATTATTATCGGATATGAAGATACTGTATGTGAGCAAAAATTAACTCAAACTTGAATAATAATTAATTCCAATTAACACTCTCTTCCCTTTAGGTAATAATAATATTAAGTCATGTAATTCATAATTTTGGACTTTTCTTCATGTAAGTTACATTTTTTCTTTGTTTGTAATGGTCATTGTTTTTTTTTCTTTTGGGGGAGGGGGGATTTTCTTCTTATATTTTCCATATTACCAAAGTTTGTCTTGACAGTAAAGTACGCATGTCCTTTAATGAAAAGGATTAACCTGGGGCTACTGCTCCAAAGGTATACAGTATGTAGTCCTCGTTACGCAAGTCGATAGAGTTATGGGCTAGCACTCGCTAGGCCCGAGTTAGAGTCTCCGGCCAGCTGAATGAAGAATTAGAAGAATTTATTTCTGGTGATAGAAATTCATTTCTCGCTATAATGTGGTTCGGATTCCACAATAAGCTGTAGGTCCCGCTGCTAAGTAACCAACTGGTTCTTAGCCACGTAAAATAAGTCTGATCCTTCGGGCCAGCCCTAGGAGAGCTTTAAATCAGCTCAGTGGTCTGGTAAAACTAAGGTATACTTTTTATACAGTATGTGTTTTCCTCCTCACCATCCCCTAAGGGTAAGTGCAGATTTGACAACACATGAGGAAACCATGTGTCATATTGTTTTAATTGATATTTTCACTGCGACTGAGAAGGACTGGGAAAAGGGAAATTCAACTGAAACAAGATGTCTGGATTTACGATGCAGAAAAAGTCTCAAAATTTGGTGTAGGCTACATGTTACAAACCAACCTCATATTTTACTTTAGCTAATCTCATCAGACCACTTTAATATCCATAAAAGAATTACATGGACAGTGTTAGTCTAGCCTACCTACAACATTGCTGTTGAGGTGAAGGAACTACTGGAGTTACCATATTTCAGTGACAGACCGATGTACGGCAGTCCACAATTATTGGCGGGGTTCCGTTCCCAACGGAATAACAATAACCGAAAATCGCCAATAACTGAAAATCGGCGATAATAGAGACAATATCAGTGCAGATATCTGGTTATCGGCGCTGATAACATGGATCAGCACTGCTGTTAAGTGGGGAAGTGGGAGATCGCACTGGCAATAACCAGTTACCGTTGTCGAGACCGTAAAACTGGATTGCCAGTAACCTGGGACTACCTGTACTGAAAAGTATATCATCAAGTATGATACCATATGATAAAAAAAGCTGTGCCTGGTGGCACACTGATCTCATATACTGCAGGCAGGTTCCAGCCCTTGTTTCATTATAAATGTACATCAGTACTACTGGTCTGCCATATCAGAATAAACAGCCTTTCAAGAATTTGGTTAGTTGACATTTGCACCACAAAGATGGCTGCAGCACCGAGTACGTTTGGGCAGTCGCCTCGATACTGGACCAGCCAAAACAAAGGTTAAAATCAGCGAGTGAGACATTTCTTCCCTTTAATACCGAAGAACTGAATTAGGAAAAGGAGACACCCCTCATTTTAAAAAAACTTAGCACTCGTAAATTATATAACAAATCCAAAATGTAAATAACTGATTGTAAATAAAATATTGCATATTTTGAATGCTTAAAAAGTTCAATAAAACACCCCTTCAAGACTGAACCAGTTTGAGGAAAAGTCATTATTACAAAACAGTACAGTATTATTCCAAATAAGGCCAATAACTTGCAAACCAAGATTCCTCCAAATGTAATGAAAAAAAAAAAAAAAAAAAGAGATAATTCTGAATGCAAAACATTGCAGTAAGTGATTAAAAAAATTAAAATGGGGTATGGCATATTGCAGTGCTGTTTGTTAAGCTTCAAAACATATGCACCAGGAGTGTTTCACAGCATTGCAGGTAATGTATAGAGAGATGTGACTCAGTAATCTTTAGATTAAACTGTAGTAATCTTTAGATTAAACTGTACTTTGCAATAATAGTAAGGGGATAAACAGAGCTCCTGTGCTAGGCAGTGTAAGACTATGGCACAAAAACAGATTGTAGATGATGATGCTCTGCAAAGTGAGTAGCACTCACTAACCAGAGAGGGTTCAGCACTAAAACCAGCATTTTCCCAATGAAACAGACCTCAGGGAAGATGGCAAAACAGCAAGTACTGGGTAGTTTTCAAACAATTTTATAAAAAAACCCTTTTATCATGCTGTGACTGAGTTTTCATGCACCATCCACTCCAGTTGGCAAGTCAAATTTATATACAATTGTAATTGAAGTTATTACCAATGACACTGGGTTAGGTACAATCAGTCTTCCTCTAAATGATCATTTAAAGATGATCTGCTTGACATTACAGAAAATTCTGTCATCACAGTCAATGTAAGGTAATCAATGACTCTTCAACTTTCATGATGTTCATTTTAGCTGTAATGGAATGGACCTACTTAGCAAGTTAGTGTAAAATATTCTAGAATGAAGGGTAAATTAAAATCATCAAAGGGTGAAATAGCCATGGATCATGAATTTTTATAGGGTTTCAGTCAATGACTTGTGGCAATGGCAGTCTGCCTGTGAGACCTGTGGTCAGGATCTTGCCTGCTGTGAATATATCATGTTTAAGAATATTCTTTATGCAATTTATAATTTTAATCATATTCAGTTTTATAAACTGTTACATTTTACTTCATGTTGCTACAGGCAGTCCCCCGTTAACGGCGGGGTTTCTGTTCCCAGGAGAGTGCCGCTGAGCAAAAATCGGCGATAACAGCATTGATAAACTGCTTAGTGGCATGGTTAACTGGATATCGGCACCAGAACCAGAGAGCGGTGGTGATAAACTGCTTCCCGATGCCAATAAACCGCTTACCGGCGCCGAAAATCACTCACCGGAGCCGAAAATCCAGTTAACAGCACTGCTAGACAAGAACCATAAAACTGAATCGCCATTAACTGATGCCCCGCTAAGTGGGGACTGCCAAATACCATAATTTTGTTGTTCTTTCATGTCAGAAAACAGGACTGGTGCTCACAGCCTAGGTGCAGGCTAATTATCTTTGATAATAACACAAATTGATTACACCTCACCATTCATAACTTGCTTGTTGGATAATCTAATCCTTGTGTTGTATAGAGTATATTTTCCAGTATAAATATTCTAGCAATTAATAATTTTAAACGGATATTTTACAGAATATATTACATGATACATTAGCCTAGCCTAGGCCAGTCATATCATTACTTTTTCCAAACAAATTATGTTTACCCCTGGACTACTGTAGCCTGTGTTGTACAACCTAAGATATTTTCAGTATTAATTTTTTGAGTTTCAGGTCACTTTAAATGAGATATTCTAAAAATGTTCTTCTATCAGTTGGTTAGCTAGGATAATAAAAACTGTCCAGGCCAGGCTGCTTTTGGGAGCTATGTGTTAAAATGATGCCATGTAAAATTTTGGGTAAAATATGATTAATTAACCCATGAGATGCTAGGGGGATGCCACTTAAGGCCAACGGCAGTATTATGCATTTGCAACTTCAGTAATGGAACCAATATTTTCTTGCTCATTTTTTAACTTATCACCTAATGTTATACATGGTTGTAATTGCCTTATGTCGCAGATTAATGATAAAAAATAATATATAAGATACTTTTAAAAACTTATATTTAAAACGAATATTTTTTGGAAAGAAAACAATTTTTCAAAAGCCACTTTTTAGTTTTGGAATGCTTCGTGCAGTATTTTTTGAGACAATTTCAAATTTTTTCATGACAATCTTACTCCTTAGCTATTCAAGAAACACCTATAAAAGTACAAAAAATATACAACAGTTATTAACTGGTTGAATGGGTGTATATGTGTGTGTATATTAACTATCCTATGCACACTAACTTTAAAACCAATATTACTGTCGTCACTGTCATTGTAATTATCTATCTCGATATCACTATTTGATGAAAATGAATAAGCATCATCATCAAAAGCCATTATCTCCAAATTTAACAAAATAAACAAGGATTTATAAAAATCTTCGGCCGTTGCTCAACTTCAGGATACAAAAGCATCCCTGGTCCCCCCCCCCCGCCCCCGGCTGATGGAAGGTTTACAATTTTGCTATTTTTATCCTATGATTAAGAGAAATCTGGCATCTTTTATGTTTAAGAGTGAGCTGAATGGCTGGTGAGACAGCTGACGTCACTCAAACAGAGCTAAGGGGAGGAACTAAATTTACCGCGATATTTGAAAATAAAGGATCAATAATATCGACGCCGTCCTTACGCAGCATATAAAGCGTCGATTTTAGCGACGCGCTGCACCTTGTGGGTTAAAGAATCATACTACAATATAACACTGATAGTACTTATGAGTGCAACCTGGAAACTTGGAAAGGCTAAGTCATTTTTGGGTTAGGCTAGCCTAGTTGTCATACTCTTCAATGAACAGACCTCAGAGATGGAAAATTTGCCTTATTTCTGCTAAGAAAATGTTATAATGCTACAGTACAGTATAACAGGGTGCAAGTGTAAGATGTAAGTCTCATATTAGTTTAACAAAAGAAAGAGTTACAAGAATAGTAACGATTTCTATAAAAATAACCAGATATCAATACTGACTAACCAACCTAACATACCCTATCCTAACCTGACGTACTAAGGCCTGTACGTAGGGCTTTACAGGATGTCGATTTAGAATTTGGGTCACTTTGATACCAAATATTAACCTGACAACAAATTCCACCTATCACCCTGAGTCGGTACCGGAATCATTGACTGCACTGACCAGACTAATTGCCAGGGGTCCAGAAACACCCAAATTTTAATGCAAACTGGCATCTTCCTAAACTCTAAAGATATATGTGCAAAGGAAATGCAAACCATATATTTATCCTTATGGGCGCATGGGCTCTCTCCCCTGTACCCGATCCATAAACTCATCCCTGCTGTGCAGGACTCAAAGTCTCAAGTCAGGTTAGGTGAGATTACTGCATACGCCTGTTTTAAGAAGCCAACGTACATGTATGTGTCACGTGGCCTAGCCTGAAGTGAGTTTTGGTTGTTTCGGCCTGAAGTCATTTAGGCCAGAAACACGTTTGCGTGCAAAATGGGCGCCGTGTTTAGTACCACCCCTTGGGAATGTACGTAAAACATAAAATAATGACAGTAAATACCATAAACAACATCTTACGCATCTTGATCCTACTGCCTACATGATTTACGGCCGAAACGACTGGGACCACCTCAAGCCACCCTTTGAAGCTTCAATAGTAAAAAATTTTTTTTCGTAGGGTCAAAGGAAAATGAGTAGTAAGCAGTTGGAGGGGTAACGACTTACCAGGGGGCAGGAGAGCAAAGCCCTCTTTGGCCAGGTACGGGCACAACGGCCGAGGTCAAGTTGGGTAAAGGCAAGTTAGGTGGTATTCCCCTTGAAATGCCCACTACATGGCCTACCTCTATTTATTTCTGTATGGGGCTAGCCTAGGTAAAAGTTCGTTTATGGTCCGAACTCCAGTTCCACATGAGGGCTAGTACTAAACACGGCAAAGCAGCGATTCACCTACACTTTTTCGCCATGTTTGGTACTAGCCCCTGGGGGTCAAATGTATTTTGCCGTGTTTAGTACTAGCCCCTGGGGTATCAAATGTCCGTTCAAATGTTCTAATTGTATTTTGCAAAACTGAAACTTAGAAAAATCCTCAATTATTTATGTGATTTTTATTTTTTATTGTGATGAATATTAGTTTGCAAGAAGAATTATTTCACTTATGGACATTAATTTTTCAACATAAAATATAGGTTTTTCATACAGTATATCATTTGCGGGGAAGGATAAGTATTCATTTGGGATGGAAATAAACCTCAAAATCATTCAAATCACATCATAATACAACAGAAAAACCTATATTTTATGTTGAAAGTTTAATGTCCATAAGTAAAATAATACCGCAAGAACTACTTATATGAGATATTTTTATTAATTTTTTATGATTTGGAAGATACGGAAAAAAAAAACAGAGTTGGGATCTTCGGACCGGAAACGAACATTACCCATTCCTTGCGTCAGGAATTAACCATAAACACCAGTTTAATCTCCTCCCTGTTTAAATAGATCTATAGAACTTCTATAACTTCCTTACAAAAACGACCACGTAAAAAAAAAAAGTCTGACGACCTAGACCTAGTCTTTACAAATCCAGATAGGCCTAGAGACCCAGGGTAAGCCTGGGCATTCCTAACGTCAGGAACTAACCAAAGGGCATGTCTACCTTCCTCCCTGTTTAAATAGATCTATATAACTTCTATAACACCCTTAAAACAACGACCAAGTAAAAAAAAAAAGTCTGACGACCTAGTCCTAGTCTTTACAAGTCCCGATAGGCCTAGAGACCCAGGGTATGCCTGGGCATTCCTACCGTCAGGAATTAACCAAAGGACAAGTCTAAGTTCCTCCCTGTTTAAATAGATCTATATAACTTCCATAACACCCTTAAAACAAAGACCACATAAAAAAAAAAGTCTGACGACCTAGACCTAGTCTTTACAAGTCCACATAGGCCTAGAGACCCAGGGTACGCCTGGGCATTCCTGGCGCCTAGGAATGAACCAAAGGGCATGTCTAACATCCTCCTTCCCTAATCCGAGAGTCAAACCAGTCCCTTAGAAGGGCTGCCAAGGGCAGGCCACAATAAACAGTCCTCTCGGCGCAGCCCCCGTTTAGCAGTCAATCTCCCTCGGCCTTATTTCAAGTCCGGGCTCCTCCAGTCCCTTGCCTCTTAAAGGGACTGGAACGCCGCAAGTCCGAAGTCCGGCGATAAAAAACGATAAGCAATCGCTGCTACTCACCTTCTCCGGGGCTTCTTATTATAGATTGTGTGTGTTATCGCGCCGTGCCACAGGGGAGGTTTTTTTTCTTAGCACAAAAACAAACAGGTAAAAAAAAAAGGGCCCCAGATGTAAACAAAGACTCCGGTGCAAGGAACGTGTTTACGCCGGTGGGGTTCTCTGCCATGGAAGTTTTATGATAAATTAATGCCCAAATGCCCGATAATTTCGCCCCTATTGTCGTCTGAATTTTACTAGGATGTCGTCTTTCACTTATTCATTATCAGTTATATCATTGATTTATGTGTTTCATCTTCATTGCGGCGCTGAATTTCATATCGTTAATTTATATATTTCACCTTCATTTGCGGCGCTGAATTTCATATTTAATTTATATATTTCATCTTCATTGCGGCGCTGAATTTCATTTCATTAATTTATATATTTCACCTTCATTTCGGCGCTGAATTTCATATAATTAATTTATATATTTTATCTTCATTGTGGCGCTGAATTTCATGTCGTTGATTTATATATTTCATCTTCATTACGGCGCTGAATATCATATCGTTAATTTATATATTTCACCTTCATTACGGAGCTGAATTTTATATCATTTTAGTTTATATACTTCACCTTCACTACGGAGCTGAATTTCATATAATTTATTTATATATTTCACCTTCATTACGGGGGCAGAATTTCATATAATTAATTTATATATTTCACCTTCATTACGGAGCTGAATAAGACCTCAATTTCATAATCAATCAATCAATCAATCACAGCCCCGTTAATATACATCGTATGCCATATTAACATCAAACGAAATTACGCAAAAGAAATTATCATTATTATAATGTTCGTTTACGGTTCGAATATCCCTACCCGTTTTTTTTATTGTCTCTTTCGAATGTTCATTAAAAATGAAAAACAAAATATTCTTTATATACATAATTCTTGCAAGCTAATGTTTATATCAATAAAAATAATATATATTTAAATAATTGAGGATTTTTTCTAAGTTTCAGTTTTGCGAAATGCACTTAGGAATGTTTCAAAGGACATTTTTGATCCCCTAGTGCCTAGTACTAAACACATCTAAGTATATTTGACCCACCCAGGGGCTAGTAATGGAGACGGTGAAACAGTGTAGATGAATCACTGTTTCGTCGTGTTTAGTACTAGCCCTCATGTGGAATTGGAGTTCGGACCGGAAACGAACTTTTACCCCATAAATTTTCCCACTGTCAGCCATACTAACGTAAAAGGAATGGCTATTTTTCGGAAGACTCCAGCCACCTCCCACATTATAATTTATATTTTTTTCTTGGGTAAAACACATCCAAAAAAATTTCTTCTCAACACACAACCTTCGCAAAAGCTTAATAACAGAGAAAAATAATTAATCAAATCACGACTTATAAGGTAAGTCGATACCGGCCCCCAATTTTACCCAGTAACCCTAGGTTACGTTAGGTTGGTACTTTTAGGTTCTTTTAGTACCCTGTCATTTCCTAACCATTTTTGCATGAAAAACTCAAAATGGTTTTTCATGCAAAAATGGCTAGCAGTTGTCTTCCGAAATAGCTGGCTGGAGAGAAAAATTACCAAAATTATCATTATTATGAAGTACAATCGCCATCTACTATTTATGTGTATATCAGTTGCTTTTGATTAATGTTCATTGTCCCGAGCCGAAAGATGGATTCGCTTTGGCTGTTTTTTGTTAAAATTCCTAAAACGTCGAAATATGTCAAAATCAAAGAGGCTGAGAAAACAAAACTGCATGGGAAGTACTCTTTTGCCAACAGTTACTGTATATCTTTCTCCTAATATCAAATAAATGTACGTTTTATATATCAACACGGGAGAAACAAAATAAAGGCATTGGCTTATAGACTTGGGAGAATGTCATTTAGAAGGTTATGAGAAAAACCGGACTAGTTACTAATTATTTCCGTACCCACTTATGCGCTTTTTTCTAAGTCGGTAATAACTGAAGCAGACATCACTTCCGGACACACACACACACACACACACACACACACAAAATGAAGAAGCTAGTATGAAACCAAAGTACAAGAGGGAAGTGGCTTAAAGCTTCAAAAAGTTTCAAATAGAACAATATTCAATTAGTCTTGTCTATTAGAATCAATCTGAAGTTATTAATTTTCTCTAAGATATTATCTCACCACTTACCCAGTCAGGACTAATGATATATTAACGGACTACTGCAGATGAAATAAGACAATCAATTCCGGTTCTGCAAGATTATGTGACAAGTTCCTTCACTGTGGTCCAAGGGTATTTGCACGAGAGTCTGAGGGTTATGCCACTATAGAACCGACTGGCTAAACTGATATATTCATAACTAACGTGCTTAGCGAACCATAGGTCCCGTTCACGTGGTACGATTAGCCCGCAAGTTGAAAATCTTTAGGATAATTGCTTCGCACTCCTAAGCGTTCACAGACCTGATTATAAATTTTTAACTTTTAAAATTACTTTACGTAAAGTAACATTTTTTAAAGTTAAACCTATGTTAACTGAACTTGTGGTTTTATGACACTGACCTAGTCCTAGTGTAAGAGGATTCAGATTGTTTTAAATCTCTGACGCCTCTCCATGATAGAGAATATAACCTTTCGTAATCAGGTCATATGTATGCTCCTCTGCTAGCTTTGTGACGCAAAGAGTATATAAAATCTCTTCATTACACAATCTCACAGAGAGAGAGAGAGAGAGAGAGAGAGAGAGAGAGAGAGAGAGAGAGAGAGAGAGAGAGAGAGAGAGAGAGAGACCCGACTTTGCAGAGAAAACGTAACCAAAGAAAATAATGCTTGAAAGTTGTACATAGGACGGGACAATGAACTCATGCGCCATCTAGGGGGCGTTGCCATCATTTATACAGTTAGATCAAGAAATTTACGAAAATCACATCAAAAAAGGCTTCTACATAATGCATGCAACATTTTTCTCGAAGTTAATTTCCAACTGATGTTCAACAGGAGAGCGCTTAAAGGCGAGGAGGAGAGCGTGGGCGATGTCCTCTTAACCTCTGCTGTGGAGATCGATAGAGCGCTCAGGTACAGTTCGGAACGTTTCGCGACTTCTTGGGGACTTCCGCTGAGTAACTGTGAAACTGCAGCTTCTATGGCGATTTGTTTTAAGTTCTGTCACAGCTGGTAACGAGCAAGCTTGTCTAGCTTTAGTGAAAGGGGAAAATACACAATTTGCTAAGTAATCTGCAGTTCCTTGACATGAAAGGAAGCCTTCTGAATGACTAGGCTGCCCTAAAATGGAAAACTGCAGTATCTGTGAAATTTGCGAAACTGAGAAATGCCACCTATTGGGCTCATGAAACACTAATACACAAGTTACTGCAGTTTCAGAATGATTCCTCAATGCTTTATTAAGGGGGTCCCATTTGCAGTATTTGCAAAATCAGTAGTAAGGCAAGAGAAAACTGCAGTATGTACCATTTTCCTGTTTTGTATTTTTGCAGGTACTGCAATCTTCCATTTAGGGCAGCAGGGTTCCCTTGACATAGATTCATTTCTCTGATCGTGTTTCTCACTTACAAAGAAAACAATGTTTCATTAACAATCCAATTCATCGCTTTTCTGGAATACGAAAGTTTCTTTTAGAAGTCTTTTTATCTTTTCCTCCTCATTCTAACGTTAAGTTACTGAGCTAAAAACCAGAAAAAGTACCGCATGGACTATGTTGCACGTTCATACCGTTTTACAGAAACCTTACGCACTAAGGAGCAAACCTAGATCGTCTTCCTGAAGACGGTCAGTTCTACACGTTTAGCCTATTTTTACACTTATGCTAAAGAACGTGTTGGTATAAGGTTGTGTTGGGGGGGGGCGGTGACAGGTAGATGTGGGAGTGTGTAGGTATTTAAGGATACGTGAGGGAGTGGGCATTTGGTATGGGGGAATCCTTTTGGCATTCCCCTTTAAGGAATGTGGGCATTGTGAATATGTGAAACTATATGCGGGTGTAAAATGAGTATATATGTGTGGGACTGTGAGAGTCATTGTGTGGGGTTGTATGGTTGTGCTTGCGTGATAAAAGTGGGTAGAGATTACAAGAGAATCATTTATATTGAAAATGACTTTTCCATCTTGTTTGTAAACAGTCAGAGTGCCATTGCTCTTGGCTATGTTTTAAAGACATAAACTATTCAATATAGAAAGAAACCATCTGAAAAACTATCTTGGTTTCTCGTAACTAGACCGATGTTACATTATCGTCGCTAAATAAATCGTTGTAAATATGAGGCTGAACTATTCTACTATCGTTCCGAAGGCAATTTAAAGGCATTTTGTTAATGGGAGACGGGCAGGGCTAAATATTAATACGCTGAGAACTTCTAATATATTTGGAGTCCATCTGACCACGTCACTACGTCTTAGACGGGTGGTGCATTGCGAAACATTTAGACCTAAGTAATAAACGGTACTTATGTCCATTTTATAGTTCATCAGTGAATCAAGATGACGTCACATTTTCCTCTCGAAAAATGAGGTTCAGTTTGAAAAGAGATGTTGCCTTCACAGCATCAATCTTCATTATGGTGGTGTATTGGTAATGTCCGTTCGTGACTGAGATAAGGCTTAATGCTATTCGGTGAGCGTTACCTATTAGCTGGTATTACTCATTTATCAGTGCCATTACTGATTAATGACAGCATAGGTATATTGTCAATAACGGTGTTTCGTAAGGTAGGACCCTCCTTTCACGACCTAAGTTTTACTCCATAAAATTTACGATTTTTTACTTACAGCAAGAGAAATTCGATAATGCAGAAAAAGGTGCGGTTAAAAAAAATATGCATGCCTCTATGATATTGATAATGAAGTAGGTTTTTATACTTGTCAAAAAGTATTTATATAATATATATATATATATATATATATATATATATATATATATATATATATATATATATATATATATATATATATATATATATATATATATATATATATATATATATATATATATATATATATATATATATATATATATATATATATATATATATATATATATGAGGCTGAGATGAAAAGGAGAGGTTCCCTATTTTTTAAATATTCGTTTAAAGGTATACTGAAGTTTCCCCCCATTTTCGTTTATACTAACGTGTCCCCATTTTCGTTTGTGCTAACGTGTCCCCATTCTCGTTTATGCTAACGTTTCCCTATTCTCGTTTACGCTAACGTTTCCCCATTCTCGTTTATGCTAACGTTTCCCCATTCTCGTTTATGCTAACGTTTCCCCATTCTAGTTTACGCTAACGTTTCCCCATTCTCGTTTATGCTAACGTTTCCCATTCTCGTTTTTATGCTAACGTTTCCCATTCTCGTTAATGCTAACGTTTCCCATTCTCGTTTATACTAACGTTTCTCATTCTCGTTTATGCTAACGTTTCCCCATTCTCGTTTATGCTAACGTGTCCCCATTCTCGTTTATGCTAACGTGTCCCCCCATTCTCGTTTATGCTAACGTGTCCCCATTCTCGTTTATGCTAACGTGTCCCCATTCTCGTTTATGCTAACATGTCCCCATTCTCGTTTATGCTAACGTGTCCCCATTCTCGTTTACGCTAACGTGTCCCCATTCTCGTTGCTCCTTTTTCCTCTCTTTGCTTTTGTTTTTGTCTTCTAAACGAGAAAACTGAGAAAAACGAAAAACAAGACAATCGATTCACAAACCCTCGTCCCCACTGATATTCCCTGGAATTTCAACCATTAGTGTTTTAGTTTTATGAAAAGAAAGCCATTGTGCCGGCTTTGTCTGTTCGTCTGCACTTTTTCTGTCCACCCCTCATATCTTAAAAACTATTGAGGCTAGAGGGCTGCAAATTGGTATGTTGATCATCCACCCTCCAATCATCAAGCATACCAAATTGCAGCCCTCTAGCCTCATTAGTTTTTATTCTATTTAAGGTTAAAGTTAGCCGTGATCGTGCTTCTGGCAAAGCAACAACACAGGCCACCACGGCCGGCTGAGAGTTTCATGGGCAGCGGCTCAAACAGCATATTCCATATGTTTGTGTGACAAGTCTCGATATCGAACTTTATTTTTTTTATATATTTTATGTGAGCTGAGAAAATTATGGTTGCATGTTCACTATTATAATAATTAAACAAATAAATTCTTATTGATAAAACTTGAAATTGAACATACATAAAAATTTGGATACTGACAAGTATACATGTTACAGGCAGATAGCGAAACCAGGCATTTCACGAACTGCCTGAAATTTCAGGCAGATCGCAAAATGGACTTGGGGTTATTTGATCCCCCAGGGGCTAGTACTAAACAAGGTGAAATACATTTTAACCCCCAGGGGCTAGTACTAACCACGGCAAAATAAATTTGACCCCCAGGGGCTAGTACTAAACACGGTGAAATACATTTGACCCCAAAAGGGCTAGTACTAAACATGGCAAAATACATTTGACTCCCCAAGGGATAGTACTAAACATGGCAAAATACATTTGACCCCACAGAGGCTAGTACTAAACACAGCGAAACAGCACAGGTGAGTCACTCTTTCATCATGTTTAGTACTAGTCCCTGGGGGGATCAAATGTTCCCTAAGTACATTTCGCTATCTGCCTGAATTTAAGGCAGTTCGCAAAATGCCTGTATTTCCATCACTGGTTATGAACTTCTTGCAGCATTACCAATTAAAATCATATTTTGCACAATAACTATGCTTCAGTTATACCCTGTCGTAAAAAAGCGTCCCACTGAAATTTCGATGTTCAGTTGAACCACAAACTCATGTGTAGTAACTGTGGAGGTATACAAAATTTTGGAATATCCTGGCAAAAGTAGGTTTTAAATTTTCTCAATGGATCTTTGTGCTGCAACAATTGTTAGGAGAGGGTTGAGGAAAGTAAGATGGAATAATGAGACTATGAACAGAGGTACAGTAAAACGAATGATAGGGGTTGCAGCTCGGGGCCAAAGGGACGCTGTAAAGAACCTTAATTGTACCATGGTGGGTGCACTGATGACACTACCCGACTACAGGATTTATATATATTATATATTTGTTCATATCTTTAACTATTTCTATTCATCTCTCATTTGTTTACCTTTTATGTTTTAGTTTTCTACTTTTGATTATTCTTATTAGTTTAAATATTCCATTTACTGTTATTAGTACATTTTCTTATAGCTAATTTCATTTATATGTAATTATGTTTAGTTCTGTTTTTCAGTATAGCTATATTTGTTTATATACTTTTTTATTCATGCATTCTCATGCCTCCATTCATGGTACCCGATAATTCCCTGGGGAAGAACCCCACACCAACCATGGAAGCCCCAGAATTCCCAGGGGGTGAACACCAGAGAAGGACCATGACCAAACCATGGAACCCTCCCAGAATTCCTTGAGGGTGAACCCCAGCAAAGAACCCCAACCGATGGTACCCTAAGAATTCCCTGGGAAGGACCCCAACTGAACCATGGCACCCAAGACTTCACTGGGGAAGGACCCTGACCAAACCAGAGTACCCAACAACTCCCCAGGAAAGGAGCCCGACCAAACCAGGGTACCACCTGATTCCCCTAGGGTGAACCTCAGGGAAGGACCCCAACCAAACCACGGCACCCCTGATTCCCCAGGGATGAACCCTGGGGAAAAACCAGACCAGGAAAGGAGCCCCACCAAACCAGGGTACCACCAGATTTCCCGAGGTTGAACCTCGGGGAATAACCCCAACCAAACCACAGCACTCCAGATTCCCCAGGGATGAACCCTGGGGAAAACCCTGATTCCCCAGGGCCTTGAACCCTGGGGAACGACCACAGTCTAACCATGGTTATTTAGATTTCCCAGGGATGAACCCTGGGGAAAGACCTCGGCAGAACCGAGGACATCGAAGGCAATTTCGCTCAGCTATCCGACAGGAAAAATAATCCTGAAAATATGAAAAGTAAAGTATTATGTAAATTTAAGGAAATCACTTACCGATTGCAACTTTGAAATATGTTTTAGGAAACTACTATTGTTTATCTAAAAGATGTATGAAATTATTTTTTACTTTCCTAAAAACTGTAGTTGTTAAAAGCATTTAAAATACATATTTCATGCACATCTTGCTGCCATTCTCATAAGCATTGTTCTTTGGGTCTCACATCCTTCCACTGAAGATCCGAGGAACTCTGAAGGTCTCCAAGATTCCTGATTGGAGACTCCTACAGTCTTCCTCTCTCTTGGGGTTCCTTGGAGTCACCTTCTGGCATTCCAGACTTCTTACAATGACCAAAAACATGAGTTTCTGTATTTGTTGAAAGCTGAACATAGAAGTCTGGAATGCCAGAAGGTGACTCAAGGAACCCCAGAGAGAGGAAGACGGCAGGAGTCTCCAGTCAGGAATCTTGAGACCTTCAGAGTTCTTCGGATCTTCAGTGGAAGGAGGTGAAACCCAAAGAACAATGCTTATGAGAATGGCAGAAAGATGTGCATGAAATATGTATTTTAAATCCTTTTTAACAACTACAGTTTTTAGAAAGTAAAAATAATTTCATACATCTTTTAGATAAACAATAGTAGTTTCCTAAAACATATGTCAAAGTTGCAATTGGTAACAGATTTTTAAATTTACATAATACTTTGCTTTTTGTATTTTCAGGATTATTTTTCCTGTCAGGCAGCTGAGCGAAATTGCCTTCGATGTCCTTGGTTCTGCTGAGGTCTTTCCCCGGGTTCATCCCTGGGAAATCTAAATAACCATGGTTAGATCTGTGGTCATTCCCCAGGGTTCAAGGCCCTGGGAATCAGGGTTTTCCCAGGGTTCATCCCTGGGGAATCTGGAGTGTTGTGGTTTGGTTGGGTTTTCCCCAGGGTTCATCCCTGGGGAATCTGGAGGGCTGTGGTTTGGTTGGGTTTTCCCCAGGGTTCATCCCTGGGGAATCTGGAGGGCTGTGGTTTGGTTGGGGTCCTTCCCCGAGGTTCACCCTCGGGGAATCTGGTGGTGACCAAGGGAATCTGGTGGTACCCTGCTTTGGTCGGGCCCCTTTCCTGGTGAGTTGTTGGGTACCATGGTTTGGTCAGGGTCCTTCCCCAGTGAAATCTTGGGTACCATGGTTCAGTTGGGGTGCTTCCTAGGGAATTCTTAGGGTACCATGCCTCGGTTGGGGTTCTTTCCTTGGGTTCACCCTTAGGGAATTCTGGGAGTGTTCCATGGTTTGGTCACGGTCCTTCTCTGGTGTTCACGCCCTGGAAATTCTGGGGGTTCCAGATGCCTCCGAGTAGAAAGAAACTCGGAAAATACGGTGAAAGTCTAAGGACTTCTAACTTATTGACATGCATTTTACGCTTAGCAAGTATTTGTGTGTGTATGTGAGAGAGAGAAAGGAAAACTGAAAGAACAGGCGAAGAATTTATTTCCCAGTTGCAATTTCGAACGAATAAAATTACTACAAGTTAAGAATGATCCAATATGACCTTTCTACTGACCAGTTGTGAATAATGAATCTTTGTGCAAAAAGACCTTATTTGAAGAAACCGACAATCATCCATCTAGAGAATTAATGAAGGAAAACAACGCTTGTAACACCTGGCGGGCTAAACCTTCCCATATATTTAATCTGTGGAAATTGGTAATCATCAGGTACAACCATGATGCAGTTCACTGACTGTTCCCTGTCGTCTACCCATAAACTTCGGAATTCTCTCCCCACTTCTGTTTTTCCCTGGTCAAGATCCATGTTTATGATTTTCCCATCATATTCAATTTCTATGCGTCATTTGTCAGTTACGTCTAGTAGACACGATTTTAATATAAAAAGGGTGAGGGGAAAGTAATGCATGTAGATCATTCGTTTCTGGGGCTGGTATTAAAATGACTTTTCTGAACATCTTGAGAATCCCTGGGAATCAAAGGCTATTCCACAAAACGGGCTCACTTCTATGATACAAAACGATATTGACTCTTGACTTCGTCTCTTTGCTGTTGGATCCCAACTTGAAACAACTGATTCAAATGCAAACTGATGTCCATAATCGCTATCATGTCTACTAGATGTAAGTGACAAATGACGCATAGAAATTGAATATGATGAGAAAAACATAAACATGGATCTTGACCAGGGAAAAACAGAAGTGGGGAGAGAATTCCGAAGTTTATGGGTAGACGACAGGGAACAGTCAGTGAACTGCATCATGGTTGTACCTGACGATTACCAATTTCCACAGATTAAATATATGGGAAGGTTTAGCCCGCCAGGTGTTACAAGCGTTGTTTTCCTTCATTAATTCTCTAGATGGATGATTGTCAGTTTCTTCAAATAAGGTCTTTTTGCACAAAGGTTCATTATTCACAACTGGTCAGTAGAAAGGTCATATTGGATCATTCTTAACTTGTAGTAATTCTATTCGTTCGAAATTGCAACTGGGAAATAAATTCTTCGCCTGTTCTTTCAGTTTTCTCTCTCTCTCTCTCTCACACACACACACAAATACTTGCTAAGCGTAAAATGCATGTCAATAAGTTAGAAGTCCTTCGACTTTCACTGTATTTTCCGAGTTTCTTTCTACTCGGAGGCATCTGGAACCCCCAGAATTCCCAGGGGGTGAACACCAGAGAAGGACCGTGACCAAACAATGGAACACTCCCAAAATTCCCTAAGGGTGAACCCAAGGAAAGAACCCTGACCAAGGTATGGTACTCTAAGAATTCCCTAGGAAGGACCCCAACTGAAACATACCCAAGACTTTCCTAGGGAAGGACCCTGACCAAACCATGGTACCCAACAACTCACCAGGAAAGGAGCCCGACCAAACCAGGGTACCACCAGATTCCCCGAGGATGAACCTCGGGGAAGGACCCCAACCAAACCATGGTACCCAACAACTCACCGGGAAAGGAGCCCGACCAAACCAGGGTACCACCAGATTCCCCGAGGATGAACCTCGGGAAGGACTAACCAAACCATGGTACCCAACAACTCACCGGGAAAGGAGCCCGACCAAACCAGGGTACCACCAGATTCCCCGAGGATGAACCTCGGGGAAGGACCCCAACCAAACCACAGCACTCCAGATTCCCCAGGGATGAACCCTGGGGAAAACCCAACCAAACCACAACACTCCAGATTCCCCAGGGATGAACCCTGGGGAAAAACCAGATTCCCCAGGGCCTTAAACCCTGGGGAACGACCACAGTCTAACCATGGTTATTTAGATTTCCCAGGGATGAACCCTGGGGAAAGACCTCGGCAGAACCGAGGACATCGAAGGCAATTTCGCTCAGCTATCCGACAGGAAAAATAATCCTGAAAATACGAAAAGTAAAGTATTATGTAAATTTAAGGAAATCACTTACCGATTGCAACTTTGACATATGTTTTAGGAAACTACTATTGTTTATCTAAAAGATGTATGAAATTATTTTTTACTTTCCTAAAAACTGTAGTTGTTAAAAGCGTTTAAAACACATCTTTCTGCCATTCTCATAAGCATTGTTCTTTGGGTCTCACATCCTTCCACTGAAGATCCGAAGAACTCTGAAGGTCTCCAAGATTCCTGACTGGAGACTCCTACCGTCTTCCTCTCTCTGGGGTTCCTTGGAGTCACCTTCTGGCATTCCAGACTTCTATGTTCCAGCTTTCAACAAATACAGAAACTCATGTTTTTGGTTGTTGTAAGAAGTCTGGAATGCCAGAAGGTGACTCCAGGAACCCCAGAGAGAGGAAGATGGTAGGAGTCTCCAATCAGGAATCTTGGAGACCTTCAGAGTTCTTCGGATCTTCAGTGGAAGGATGTGAGACCCAAAGAACAATGCTTATGAGAATGGCAGAAAGATGTGCATGAAATATGTATTTTAAATCCTTTTAACAACTACAGTTTTTAGGAAAGTAAAAAATAATTTCATACATCTTTTAGATAAACAATAGTAGTTTCCTAAAACATATGTCAAAGTAGCAATTGGTAACAGATTTCCTTAAATTTACATAATACTTTGCTTTTTGTATTTTCAGGATTATTTTTCCTGTCAGGCAGCTGAGCGGAATTGCCTTCGATGTCCTTGGTTCTGCTGAGGTCTTTCCCCGGGGTTCATCCCTGGGAAATCTGAATAACCATGGTTAGACTGTGGTCATTCCCCAGGGTTCAAGGCCCTGGGGAATCTGGTTTTTCCCCAGGGTTCATCCCTGGGGAATCTGGGGTGTTGTGGTTTGGTTGGGTTTTCCCCAGGGTTCATCCCTGGGGAATCTGGAGTGCCATGGTTTGGTTGGGGTCCTTCCCTGAGGTTCACCCTCGGGGAATCTGGTGGTACCCTGGTTTGTGGTACCCTGGTTTGGTCGGGCTCCTTTCCTGGTGAGTTGTTGGGTACCATGGTTTGGTCAGGGTCCTTCCCTAGGGAAGTCTTGGGTACCATGGTTCAGTTGGGGTCCTTCCTAGGGAATTCTTAGGGTACCATGCCTCGGTTGGGGTTCTTTCCTTGGGTTCACCCTTAGGGAATTCTGGGAGTGTTCCATGGTTTGGTCACGGTCCTTCTCTGGTGTTCACCCCCTGGGAATTCTGGGGGTTCCAGATGTCTCCGAGTACAAAGAAACTCGGAAAATACAGTGAAAGTCGAAGGACTTCTAACTTATTGACATGCATTTTATGCTTAGCAAGTATTTGTGTGTGTGTGTGTGAGAGAGAGAAAGGAAAACTGAAAGAACAGGCGAAGAATTTATTTCCCAGTTGTAATTTCGAACAAATAGAAATACTACAAATTAAGAATGATCCAATATGACCTTTCTACTGACCAGTTGTGAATAATGAACCTTTGTGCAAAAACACCTTATTTGAAGAAACTGACAATCATAAATCATAAACACGGATCTTCACCATGGAAAAACAGAAGTGAGGAGAGAATTCTGAAGTATATGGGTAGACGACAGGGAACAGTCACTGAACTGCATCATGGCTGTACCTGACGATTACCAATCTCCACAGATTAAATATATGGGAAGGTTTAGGCGGCCGGGTGTCACAAGTGTTGTTTTCCTTCATTAATTCTCTAGATGGATGATTGTCAGTTTCTTCAAATAAGGGCTTTTTGCACAAAGGTTCATTATTCACAACTGGTCATTAGAAAGGTCATATTGTGTCATTCCTAACTTGTAGTAATGCTATTCGTTCGAAATTGCAACTGGGAAATAAATTCTTCGCCTGTTCTTTCAGCTTTCCTTTCTCTCTCTCTCTCTCTCTCTCTCTCTCTCTCTCTCTCTCTCTCTCTCACACACACACACACACACACACACACACACACACACATAAATACTTGCTAAGCGTAAAATATATGTCAGTAAGTTAGATGTCCTTCGACCTTCACTGTATTTTCCGAGTTTCTTTCTACTCGGAGGCATCAGTGACCCTTGTAATTAGAAGGTAGGCAACCTTATCAATCTATAAACATATATTATAAATCTCATCGAAGTGATTCTCATTTTGTAGGTTCCCCCCTGCCCATTTGGTGAGTGGGCCAAGGTTAGTCTTCAGATGAGTCTCGGAAACTGCATTTTTTCTTCTCTCTCCTCTCTTCCTCTTGACAGTGACTTAGGAGCGATAACATATTTATTGAGATATAAACTGAAGTTCTTAATTCATTTTACATTCTTTATTTATTTTATTTTTCCCCAAATTTTTTCATCACTGATTTAGTACGTACTTGCCAATTATCTTTTACCGGCTTATCTTTATGCTTTCAATGGTATTTATCCTAATGTTATTCTTCTTTTTAAAACGATTTTATTTTACGAATGAATGATCTGTTCATTGAAAGCTGAATTCACTGTAATTATATTCAGTCTTCTCAATTACCCTTATAATTCTATTCCCTTCTACGTTGATACTGGACAATAATTAGCCAATGTCTTACTTTGGTATAAAGAAATACATCGGCAGTGTGTATCCAACAGTCTTTATCCTCCATACAAGATACAGTAATGAAATACAGTAGAATTCAACAGCAGGTTTCTTACAGATAGATTCTCGAGTTGGAAACCTGCTGTTGAATTCTACGGGTTCATCCCACCTTGTTTCACTACCGTATCTTGTCCTGAGAACCAAGGCTACTGTATAGACGCTGCTATGGTATTTCTCTTTACCAAAGTATAAACAATGGCCAATTATTGTTTAAAATAGCAACGTTGAATAGAAAATGAATTATAAGGAAAACTGAGAAGACTCAATAGAAAAAGAACTTGAATGAAGCCGCCATCCTATTTAACAGGATATGTTTAAGAGGGGGTGTCTACTTTTTCTATATTATTATTATTATTATTATTGCAACTTTGTTACTATTAGTAACTACAATGACCTGTTTCCGCCACAAAAGCAGGGATTTCAAACAGATAGACCAATCTCACTGACTGGTATCAAAGGTCAAAAGAAAATCGTTTGGAATTTCAACATTGCAAAAACATTATTGAAATAAGCGCCGAGGAATGGAGAAAAGCAACAGGTGTGTCTCATCAGGAAGCTGCTTCAATTGTTACCAGGATATGACCTGAATGAGCCTTTCTCCTTCACAAGGAATGGAAAGTGTTAGAGCAAGTATTTTTAGAGGCCGGAAGCATATGTATAATTCACTCATATATTATCTGTGTGTGTGTGTGTGTGTGTGTGTGTGTGTGTGTGTGTGTGTGTGTGTGTGTGTGTGACAATTCCCTCCACATGAACAAAAATAAAAATTATAATAATAAAACATTACAGATAAAACCAGAAACATCATTAAAATTAATGAAAAAAATATCAAACCAAAATTCACTCAATAAAAATAATAAAATATGTAAGTAATAAAAATTCATGACCACAGGCTCCGTCTCATTGCCTCATGTGAGGATCCACCTGATTGCCTCATGAGAGGCTCCACCTGATTGCCTCATGAGAAGCTCCGACTGACTGCCTCATGAGAGGCTCCGCCTGACTGCCTCATGAGAGACTCAGACTGCTTGCCTCATGAGAGGTTCCGAGTGAATGCCTCATGAGAGGCTCCACCTGATTGACATCCCTTTGAGGACTTTCATACCCGAGGTATATGAACTTGGCGGCTCCAGACAGTACTATTAACTTCATCTCTCTCTCTCTCTCTCTCTCTCTCTCTCTCTCTCTCTCTCTCTCTCTCTCTCTCTCTCTCTCTCTCATACTTGCGGTAATGAACGCTTTGTGTAATCGTAAGGAGCGACTAATGCTGAGGAATTATAAAGAATAGTCCATATTCTCTAGTTTCCCATTCGTTTACGTCGTGAATCTTGAAGCCTTCTCCTTTCATATTTTTGTTATGAAAGCGTACATTACAGAACTTGTGAGCCTAGAACCTCATAGCAAACCCAAGGTCCTTTAAATATACTCTGACCAAACCCACTTAATAACTTCTAATATCTAATCTGAACAAATCCTCTTCTGGTGTGAACAGTAGCCAATCTTTTCCCCTGATTTCATACCCTGTTCCACTATAGGCCACGGTTCCACAACCTCCTCCCCCCCAACAAAACTAGTCCCTCAACCCCCATAGTGACATCAACGACCTCCTCTGTTCAAGCCACCGAAAACACCAACCTCCGCCAAAGCAACTGTCAGAATGCTACTGATGTCTGGCCGGCTGAAAGACTGACAGCAATCAGCTGAGCGACGTAAACAAACCTGAGAGTGGAGTTTTTGTTCGTGAATGAATGACACGTCCGCATCAGATCAGGCCACATTTGAATAGAAGGAGTATAGTAGAAACAAAGCTCGGTATTACCTGGCCTCGTTAATCGCGATTAGCCGGTCAATAAGGTTAGCGATCGCCTTCATTGGGCTGTGTGAGGAAGAATAAGGTTTTCATTTGCAACCGGTCGAAAGTAAGTATACCTTAGTTTTACCAGACCACTGAGCTGATTAACAGCTCTCCTAGGGCTGGCCCGAAGGATTAGACTTATTTTACGTGGCTAAGAACCAATTGGTTACTTAGCAACGGGACCTACAGCTTAAGACTTTTTGTAATTCAATCTTAGGGGAAGTTGCATCGGTGCACAGATAGGAATCCAGAATTGGTAATGTGGATAGGTGTTAATGAAACAAGAAAAAGGAACCAAAAGTAAACTATATATATATATATATATATATATATATATATATATATATATATATATATATATATATATATATATATATATATATATATATATATATATATATATATATATATATATATATACATATTACAAATAAATACCCTAGCACGTTATATATATATATATATATATATATATATATATATATATATATATATATATATATATATATATATATTATATACATATGTATATATACATATATATGTATAAAGTATATATACAACATATCTGTGCACATATTTCACCCTCAATGTTCACAGGAATTTTGTTGAACATATACCTTACAAAAGCAGTACTGATTGCTTTACCAATATGCTCTAATTTTTCAAAAATCATAAACAAATTTGTCTACTCACGGAAAACATCCTTGTAAAGCTGTAATACTTCCTTGGGGTAAAGTACAGAAAAAGTTATCCTTGAAGAATGATTTCAAATACCCAGATGAATGAGGGCATTTAGGAGGTATTTCAATCTCTGCCCAAGACACCTGCAAAGAGAGAAAAAGAAATTTGTTGCAAGAACCGTTGTTGTTAAGGATTAGGCTGGCCTACTGTAATGCCAACACGGGGTCCTGCCCCAATAAACCCAGTAAAAATTAAAAGAACTAATGGGAAGTGTGTTTACATATTTCAAAATCATGAAAATTCAGTAATGCATAGAACGTTATGAGCCTTACCTAAAGACCATTCTCGAGTTGATTGTGTAATGACTTTAAAACCTTTGCAAGCCAGGATAAGGGACGACGCTGGCTTTCGATATGAACGGAAAAAAAATCGCATTTTTTTATCAGATTTATTTTTTAACTTCTTAAATTTCTCGGATTATCTCACCTATTCAGCAATATATACGCCCTTTCCTTTACAGTTCAGGCAAAACTTTTCATTAATATACAATATATCTCCGTGCGGGGCTCACGTTGAGAGTTACGGTGCAGCATCAGGGTTAATTATACACTGATGGGTTCATCTGGGCAGCATCAAGGTTAATCATACACTGATGGGTTCATACGGGCTAACAGATTCTCCCAGGGGCTGACTCGCCTAACCCAGGTGGCCAAAAGTTTTTCAAAGGTCCTAGCCTATGAGCATAAACAACTGACGTGGGATCACGCCCTCCCAAAGGACGGCCTGGTTCCCCCAAAACAGATATTACTACTTAAAGAAAGCCAACCCTGGGTAGCCTTGTGATAGTTCTAATAACATAAACGTGGAAATAAAATTAAAAATACGACAGTTGGGGTTAATATCTACCATGTGTCTCGGGCCTCGTTTTTTCCAGTAACTAACCCACTGTTATTCATATAAAATATAGGCAAATCAGGTTGCAGTATAGTCTTACCTTATGAAGACCTCCTATCGTCAACCAACACAATGGAGAGTTGGTGTACTAGGAGTGAGCAGCCTGCATTAAGCAGGGTTGCCAACTTTTTGCTTGCCAAGTCTGATTTTTCCTTTTAATTTTACTAAACGAGGATGTATGTCATGTACGAACGAGCGTTCGTAGGAAATAATGAAGAAAACCCGTATAAGAATGTATCAATCCGGCGAATTTTCACGTCACTCCCTTCAATTGCTTTCAAAATATAACTTACACAACCCTTCATTCCTCCACCTGTAATGACAGTTTGTAAGTCAAAGATTCTTAGCGAAATATTGCCCCCTCGAAATTAGGTAATATGTTCAGTAGTATTTCAACATGGCAAATGAATTAAAAAATGGGCAAGTCCAAAGATATATTTGCACACTAATCAACTGTCGAGTGAATAATTTTAAGGAAATTTCCAATCTCGCTGATCCGCAATACAACTTGAAAAATAATGGTTTCCCCTGCTACAAGGTCCCGGGATCTTGGGGCAAATTCAAAAGTAATATTAACCTGTGTTTATTTATAAGTAAAATGTAATAGTTATGAAAATATACCATATCGATATAAATACACCAACAAAACCAAGTTGCGGATGTCTTTGAGAAACAGTCCGTAACGAACAGAACATCGTTGTGACAATTTATTCATATACATATACACATCCCACGTATTTTTATCGTTGAACCCACATATTAATTTTATTTTATCTATTCACGTATTTTCATCTGTTTTCGTATGAATTCATATTTTTAAATTCATTTAATTCATTCTTCTAGTTATTGATATACTTGTATATTTTCACTATGCATGAATAAATGTCCATTTCTTTGTTTTTTACTTATTTACTGGTTAATTTTCATTTTATATATATATATATATATATATATATATATATATATATATATATATATATATATATATATATATATATGATATATATATATATATATATATATATATATATATATATGATTATTCTATTAGTTTAGTTTTATCTTTTAACTTTTGGTTATTCTTATTTTTATCTATTTGCTCGTATTTATTTTTAATTATTCATTTTATATATTTGATTTTCTCAATACTTCATGAAACATTATTTTTAATTTTTATTGTTATATTTGTTTATATTTACTTTAGTTATAAGTTTAGCATCTATTCTTATTCATGCATTCTCATGTCTTAAATTTATTCATTAATCTATCTATATTTACATGTACTTAGCGAGTTTAGTTTCTCCCATTTGTTTTTTTTATTTACCCTTATCTGGTCTATTTGATTATATTTACTTATTCACTTTTACTTATTTATATGTGCAAATATTGATTTTTGTGCAATAATTTTGGGTCACGGAGCACCAAGAAACCATATGCATATCGACAATAACGCAAGATTAATATAGCCTGTCGTCACTACATCTCTTTACTTTTATCTGGGAACGATCAGATCCTATAACATGTTTGGTGGAGGTTCCAATGACACAACTCCTTTCTCTCTTCCCAGAAGCAGATATAATTCTTCCTTCGATGGCCAAAATAAGGTGTCGGAATTTTGGGCAGGTATATGAAATCCTGAGCCCGCCACTCTTTCCTTAAATAGAGAATGGTTTCAATAGCCATTTCGGTTTATGTAGTCAGCACTATAGACTTAGGCTACATGACCTATTGCCCTTGGTAACAGACTTCTAAGGTGTGGTTCAAGACAAATTGGTTATGACCGCTTAAGGGCTGAAGGAGGGCCTATACATTTCCATTTTCGTGATAAATGCGAGAATTGTGATAAAATATGGGAAACATATACTTGAAGAAAAGACCAATTGCCATTTTTTTTAAGAATTATGTAGGCCTACAGACTTGTGCCTTTCATCTAGAAAATGAGTAAATGCGTGAACATCATAAGCAACTTACAATTGATCATACGAAATGCACAGACCTGGCCCCCCCTCCATACACTTTGATGGTTCCAAATCTCTATTGGATTTTAGAATTGCTGCAATATCATTTGATGAAACAAACCAGCTCTCTTTACCAAATAATGCTTCTCTTTTCACAGCAATTAAGAAAATGTTGCTACAGAAAACTCTGAAATAGGTTGGGTTTCTGTCATGTACGAATCAAGGAAGTAAAAATTCTCATCAAGCAGCCAACCTGCAAATATTAATTCTTCTAAAATCCATCACGTTTAATAAATGGCAGGCTTTATGGAATAATGAATCTGATAAATTACCACAAATTAAACCCAAAATCAGAGAGATGAATTGTGTAATCCTTCAATCTGTTTTTAATAGAGAAAACTGACCAATCTTAACTCCCACATAGGGGGTCAAATAGATCACAGTTATGATGTGGACCGTCCGAATTTTTCATTCTGATTTGTTTTTGTTTTCTCATGTGGCTCCAAAGCTGCCTACGAAGCTTGTGTTTATATTCTTTGGAAAGGTACTTGCAGGAATCTACACTTTGTCAATGGACATGAACATTCATGGAAAATTTAGGTCTACAAGGCAACAATAATGTGTAAATTTCCATCATATTTGAAACTTTCTTACTGACAAATCTTACTCAGCAATTACTTAACAGCAACTGCTTTCCTCAGCTTATAAAGAAAAGCTTCAGATCACCAAACATTTTCTTATGTAGTAAATCTTATGAATAGCTGCATTGCTATCCTTTATAAAAAAAAAAATCTCTGTCGTCCTTTATAAAGATCTACATCTGATCATAAACTGAAATAGGGAACCCTCTACTGTTTTGCTTTACAAATATTCAGCAGGCAAGAAAACTAAAAAGTGATATGTACTGTGCATTCTCAGAGTCAAAGGTGATGATGAAAGAGTTCTACTGTATAACAGTATTGTATATCGGAATCATACTCTTCCCTCAGGTCATCTTTGAGACGAAGTGAATATATTCAACAAAAGCATAACTTGATAATGGCTTGTGAGGTGAGTATGAAATTGAATTATGTATCTTTTCAATTTCTTCCATTTATTTGCTATTAATCTGGTGAACTATGCCTAATAATGTGATTTTGGATTACACTTACAAATATCCTAAATACAAGAAAGCAATGAAAATAAAAATGGCATATCAAAAGTCAATGAAACCTATGACCAAATGGAGATTTAGAATTTGAAAGCAAGGGCCCATGCTGGCACAAGACCATTTAGTTTCACAACAATGATTGTAACCAAATGGGAGTGGAAAATACAGCCTTTTTTTTTTTTCATTGAACCAGTACCTACAGTACAGCTGGTCCCAACGACACAAGCAGTGATTCATTAAATCCAAAGTAATCTAAAAGCAGTTGAAATTTTTAGGGATGCAATTGTAAGAAAAATCTGAAACAAAAACGCAATGCTTCTACAACTGAAGACCATAAATCTACTGGAGTTACACATTTAAATTTCCTCTTATTTTTTCACAAACGTCTACAGTTTACAAACAACTGAAAGTGTTTTCACAGTAAGAACCTTTGAGTAAAATTAATGCCCTTGAGGGTTTAGGTGAATTTAGCAGGCCTATACTTAAAAAATAAATGCCCTTGGGGCATTTGCCAATCATTTGCTGTATAACCTTTCCAAACAACAAACAATACTTGCCTGAATACTCCATTGAATGACTAATATGTGTTATTTACAGCAAAAACATACTGTGGAAATCATGGGGTCATAGTAATAAATGAAGCACAAAGACTGTCTCTGCAAATGTATATCAAACAAGGATATAGTACAGCAAAGAATTGTGGAGACATTTACGTTGTAATAATTATTGTACAGCACCAATCCAGAACTGACAAAGTGAGTATCTGACCATCCACACAATCATACTACTGTCAAGACCATTGAGAATTACATGGGACACTTCAGGTATGGTAGTTTACAGCCTGCTTCATAGATATGCGTGACCACCAGAATCTGTGCTCTGGAAACCAGAAAGCAAAGTAATGGAGTACTAAAATTTATACTGTACTTTCCTTCCAAGGACTCAAGGGTGTTTAGGAAACCACATTTTTACTTTTCCCAATCTTAAAATCTTTGGGAACTCACATCAACTGGATATGGGAATAAATATTGTTCATCCAGGAGATATTTCCTTTATGGTAAAAACCAATACTTGATAACTGTACACAAGAGCCAGTTAAATCTTACTTTAAACCGTTACCATATTTTGGACTTGAAAATAAAATATTCCTACATTTTAATGTGTTCTGAATGTTTTTGACATTTTCATTAGCATGTGACCCAACAATCACATTTAACCTAACCTAACCTAGGGTACCAGGTCCTCACCCTTGTGCATGATACTAGTTTGAAAACATTCTGTAAACTTACCTTATTCTGAATGAAAATAATCAGTGGGATTAACGGCATGTATTTCACTCATTTTGTGTTTTCCCTCACCCAAAAGTCTTGCTTTCATATTGTGGTCCCTTGAATTGTAGGAAATGAAAATCAGAAATGTTCAAAGTACAAATTAAAACTTAAGAAAAGATATTTTCAAGTCCAATATGCAACAATAGTTTAAAGTAAAATAATACCGAAGAGCCTACCACTGCATTTCAACAATCATAGACTAAATATAGGACATCTGAAATGCCTCTTGAGACAACTAATTTGTTTGCAAAACATGAGCAGTATTGCTTGAGCCACTCAATACAGCCATGCTTGGATCCAAAATGCTTCCGTCTACATAACCAAAAGTAGCATGTTGAATTGAATTGCTGTATCCCAATGACACATGGTATAAATCAAAGGCATGAATAATGTTATACTATTTTTGTTGTTTCTCATATAATCATAAAGTAAAGCATAATCTATTGACAAAATAAGTACACTTAATGATGTTTATCACAAATAAACCTTAATACTAAAGTTACTAGTTACTGATACTTTCATACAGTGGGTTGCCATTAAATATCCTTTTTCCCTAAAGAAGTCTATATTTACACATAGGCATGTTACAGTATATCTATTATATCCTATAGTACAGTTTCTGGGCAATAAGATACAGAAAGACATAATTATCTGCTTATTTGAGTCAACATGAGTTATAACTTAATCATAAAATGGTAATCACCCAGGGTTTTCCAACTACGTCATTTTGTAAGCACTGCTTTCCCAGGAGACAAACATTTCAGTTTCCTAGTGTGAAGTGATTAAGTCTGCTCTGCTAAAACTGACCAATGTTACAACAGAAATTCGGAGGATGATGTTGCCATATATATTCATTCACATTTTCATCCATGTACATATTTAAAAAATAAAATAAAAATCGAGTGCATTCATAACTGGGTGCATAAAGATAAAAATTTTCAATTAACTAAAAAAAAACTGACTGCAATATTGGCTATACATTTTGGTCATTGGAAAAATTGAAAAGGACATTGTCCTGTAGACAGGACCTATAAGTAAAGAAAGCAAAGCTATTATCAACAGAATAATGTATTAAAAATATTAAATGGTGTTCATTACAAGGCCTATTTTGATAATTTTTCATTACGAAATGAGAAAGTTAATTTTTATTTACTTATTCCTGTGCTTACAGGAGAAACTTTTGATGTAAAATATTAAACCAAAATGGCGGCTGTGGAAACTAAAATTCATCTGGAATACTACAGCCATATTTCAATTTGTTACCATATAGTATACACAACATATTGCACTTTGTTACAATACTGTATATGAAGGGGAAAAAAAAAAGGGAAACTCACATCCTCCAAATTAATGTGGACTTTCAATTATTCTGGGATAATGGAATGTAGTAACCATTAAAAGGAATTTAACTAGCGCATAAATTACATTAGTCTAACTTTACATTGTATGGAAGATCAGACTAAGGCTCTAATGTTTCATCACATTACAGTAATCTCTTATTGTATATTTATGAATAATCTCCATTCATTAGGGGTTTTCGTACTTTAAACTTTTTCTGTGTCATTATTATAATCATTCAAAAAAACTCTCTCTGGCAAAGTAAAGGATGCAGCATAATTTTAAAGTTTTAATTTGAAAAATATCGTAATTAATAATTACTAAAATTCGAAATTCAAGAAAAACATTGTTAAATAAGTTTTCCCTCATGCATACCAGCAAAGATGTTCATAGGATTCACATCTTATTCCATATATACTTGCATTGAAAAGCACTGAATACCACACATATGTTAGTATGTAGTAATGTATACAAAAAGAGTCAAAAGTTGAAGAGAGCACATAAAATTGCTGTCTGTCGCCTCCATCATGGGCAGCAGACATATTTACTGAAAGTGCAACTAAACTTACATAAGTCTAAATATTGTATACCTAAAATATTCACAAAACTGCAAAAATACTAAGATTGCCTCCAATATGCATATCACATAGTTTACAAAGAGGAAGCACTCATTTCACAATAGGCCATAGTCTAACATCATCGTCATTTACTAAATCCCATCACAAAACAGTTTCTAAAGATTACCGGCACCCTGTACAAAACAAATACATTACTTCCAAAAGAACAACAGGGTAATTCAAAGTTTAAACAATTTTACACATTTTAGCAAACCAACAATAAAAAGTTCTGATTCGACAAACTAACAATACACACAAATATAAATATTACTAAAATCCGCTTTTCAAACTTTGTGGGGACAAATACTTGAACATTACTGTACATATTTAAATTACCCATGGAATAAAATTTCCACTTGCAATTTGCAAAGCTTTAAAACTATGCCTTTATTATCTAGAGTCAGGAAGACATGGTGAAGATTATTAAACTATAGGAATAAAACTTTAAAGTCTTCAGGGATGAATGGAAAATACAGACTTACTCCTCAGCAAGAAAGTTTTTCTGTAAATTATTGAGGCTGGAATATCTAGAATTAAGTTACAGGAAGGAATACAATAGTTATCTAAAATGAAAATGAACCTGCTGACATACTGGTAACTGGCAAAGTAATTGGATTATAATCTAAATGTGGTCCAAACTAAAAAAGTAAACAATGTATACTGGACACTTAACATCTGGGGAAGAAGCAGAACACTGGCTTTCAAAGCTCTGACGAGAGAGATTCTTAACGTTACTGTGGATTTTCATGTTTCGCAGAAACTGGTGGTGTAATTAAATACCTGAAGTCTTTAAAACCTGCAATGGGACCGTCACTGCTATGAACAACTATGAGGAAAGTCAAGACAAAATTACTTTGGATCAATAACAAGTACGAGATCATCACCTTCTAATTCCATATCTTTAGTAACAAGCAATGACGAAACAACACCATCACAAGGACACTGCACAACCATCTCCATCTTCATGGCCGACAAGACAACCAAAGGAGCACCCTTCTTGACTTCATCCCCTTCTTTCACTTTGAGATCAATAACTTTCCCGGGCATTGGGGCTCCTACTTGACCTTTAACGCCTGGAGTCACCTTGGGGTGAATGTGCAATTCCTAAAAAGAAAAAATATTAAACATACTTTAGAAACATCATATTACCAAATAACAGCGTCCCCCAGTGACAAGGAGGTTACCACTTACTGAGGGTCATATATGGGTCCCTAAAGATTGTACTTTAGTAGCATCCCTTTGCTCCTAGATGCACTGTTTTCTGCCTTTGCTTTTCAACTGCTCCTTTTGGTCTTTTCCTAGTTAGCTATCCAACTTCTTTAACTTTACCATTTACCCCAGTCTTTAGTTCACATTCAAGTATAAATCCTTTGGCATGCTCTGGAGTCTTAAAATGGGACTCCAGTGGTTACATTAAATTAATTTATAAAAAAAAATGCTGTTTACCTATATGAAGATACCATTTTGCATCATAAACTCACCTTTATTTCTATCATTTAAATGATACAAGCATTACGTACTATCAAGTTTAAAAACCAAATAAAGAATCAGCAGTACTTCTAAAGGTGAATTTTGTGACATATTTTTTTTTGTGTAAGTTTCAATTTAACCAAAACATCTAATACACTTACTTTTGCAGCAGCCTGGTCACGAACCATCACAGAACGAAGCTGACCATTAAGTTCAAAGAATACTTCCCGTTCACCAGTGGGCGTAAGATCTTCTGCCATTGCTAAAGTCTTGATGTTTAAAGTTTTTCCTTTTTCAATTTCGACTTCAAATTCCTCTGCAACCTTCGAGAGAAAACTGGATATTAGTTAAATAATCTCATTTTAATCATTATCTTTACCACATCACTATGAATAAAATTCTCACTTGAAAATTGGCTGAAGCATAAGGACCTGAAAATGGCAAACACTAAACATTTGGAAAATCATCACTTTCAGCTGCTTGTGAAGAGACATCTGGTCCTGACATACATTCTGGATACTAAATCTTCCTAAATGTAAGATGTCATATTGAGGGAGAACACATGTCTTGCCCCATATATTTTTCTTTTGCAAATTTCCACTGTTATTGAGAGAGGCTAACCAAGTCTTGGTACCTGAGGCTCCTCGGTAAGAGTAATTCTTTTCTGATAGCAAGTGTGGTTGCACAACTTTTTTCATCTAGAAAAGGAAGCAAAGGGAACTGTCATGCTTTATTTTTTTTTAAGAATTCCTAACTTAGCATCTTATGTTCAAAGTCCATTCCTGAAGTCAGAAAGATTACTCTTGACATATCCTTTATGGTAGCTACATATTTGTACATTCCTATGTTTCAGGGCCAGTTAGGTGTCTGCTAGCTCATTTTTTGCAACATTAACCTGCAGCTTCAAGTCCCTACCACTGTGCTGTATGTAATGAGGGAAGATGGCTCAGTCTTGAATTCTCTTTTTTCATCAGCTCTTTGCTTGGCCTCTAAGGTCCATTTTGTCATCTGCAGACCATATTTCCAACTACAATGCCTAGCAGAAAGTGCACAAGACAGAAATGAATGGAGGGAACTCACATCATCTCTATCCTCCTAAAGAGAGAACCTCTTATTAAAATGTCAATATGTGGTAGACCATTTCATTTCTTTCATTTTCCTTTTATGCACAACTGTAACTCTGTTACAAAAACTGAATGTTTGGTACTTGATATTTTAAGCCTCTAACTTAGCAAAGACTATTCACAACCATCAAAAAGCAAAATAGGAAGAAATATTTTTTCATAATGTTCCTCTGATCACTTGTCACACAACTGTCCAGATGAATCTTTTAACTAATGCCTTGTTGCTATTTTCACCTTTTGTTTAAAAACAAATCCTCCGGGCTAATCTACAAATCTAAAAATAACTCTGTACTTTAATCAAATTATTTAAAAATATATGTAATACAAATTTACAAGATATATAAGTCATTATAGCTAAATGAAAAACCCACAGAATTAAAAGAATTCTCACAGAGAGCAAATCCAAAAATTACTCTGCAGTCAGGTTAAATGACTTCAGAATATGAATTTACAAGATATCTATATTATTCTTACTAAATCACAGCACTCACATAATTTAATGAATCACATTGCAATGATGTAAATGCTTCACAATTTTAGGGAATAAAGAATATAATAACAAATGAGTGCAACTGATAGCAAAAATACCTTAGGTCCTGTGAAGAAAATTCTTGTATCCAACTTGTCTACTGGCCCATACTGATCTTTGAATCTGAGGTAATCTTCTGTTACCTGAAAACACAAACAAGTCATTATTTCTCCCTTTGTTCAATTTTAAAATATAAAATGTTGTATATTCAGTCTTCAAACTATTCACTGCTAAATGGAAAGAGAATTTAGTCATCACCTTAGGATACATAGAGTAGCTGGCAACATCATACTCTGAGACTCTTGGACCATGTTCTTCGACTAATGTTTTCTTCACAGAATCAAAATCCATTGGTGCCATGGAAGCTCCCGGACGGCCTTCTACTGTTGGAAGACCTTTCAGTACCTACACAGAAAAAAAAAGTGAAAAATTTGACATACTGTATTTTATTCAAGCTTCATAAATGAACAATGATTACTATTAGAATAGGCATAATACTATGAAATATACATAAATTATTTGATGATAAAACAAGATATTGTATAAGAAAAAATGGCATAGCAAATGCTGAACGACTAAGAGGGAACTTACCTTTGAACGAAGGGGTTCAGGAAATCCTCCGTAAGGCTCACCTAGGTAGCCTTGTAAAAATTCAACCACAGATTTTGGGAAACTAAGATTCTCAGCTTTACTTTCCACATCTGCAGCTGATAGCTTATTTTGTACCATGAACTGAGCTAAATCTCCAACAACTTTCGATGATGGAGTCACCTGGGAGAGAGAATGTTAAAATTACTTAGTCAGTTTATATGAATATTTTTACAGAAAATGGCTAATAATTAAAATTATTAGGATAAACATAACCATCAACCTGAGGTCAATGTATTCTCAACGCTATGAGTGTATGACAACTAGCCAAATTTTTAATGCTATGAGAATATCTCTGGTAGAGTCCAGGTAAAATCGTCAAAAATATCTTTTATGCTCTGGGTGGATTGAAATTATACAAAGTTTTTTAAACCATTACCCATCCTTCTTTTAATGGTAGGACTATTCTTAATTTATTTCAATTAAGCAAGATCACTTACGACTACCTAGAGTTCTAAATACAAAGCTTACCTTAATCAAATCGCCTAAGAGAAGATTTGCTTCCCTGTATGCTTTCTTCACAGCTTCAAACTGGTCACCAAGGCCGAGTGAATATGCCTGAAAATGAACCATCAATCACTGTTCAAATGTATTCCATCACTGATACTATGTCAATGTTATTCCTAGAAGTCCTCTTAAGCTTTCTTACAGAATTTAGTATATCTAATATTTTAACAATGCTAAAGATCACTACTTATTAGCTATCATATACAAGTCAAGTCAAGCCATTTCACTTCCTTACAGCACTGACAAATAAAAATCTAATCATGTTATATGAATAGTTTTATAAAAACCATTTCTATATATGCCTTATAGAACAAGTTTTCAGGTGTGGGTGCTCACAGGTAATGTGTAAATGGGAGGACTCACTGATTATAGAGGTAAGAAATGGCATTACCCTGTAGCAGTTACAAGGACGTTAACACAATTTATGAAGTATGAAGATGACGGCTAGTGAAAAATAAGAGTGTACTGTTCTATGAAATATTAAAAACTAACCATGTTACGAGATACAGTAAACCCCCCGTACTCGCGTTCTCATGGTTCACGGACTCACGCATTCACGGGTTTCTCTGTGGAACATATCTAGCCATCATTCGCGGAAAATTCGCCCATTCGCGGTATTTTTCACTGAGAAATAGTCACTAATTACTGTATTTTCATATATTTTTCATGAATAAATGCACTTTTTGTGATAAAACTATTAAAACACTCAGGTATAAGCATTTTTACTGGGTTTTTCTTGGTTTAAGCTATCAAAATGGGCAGTTCTAAGTGTTTTTAGATGGGTTTTAAGCATTCACGGATTTGACCTCTTCGGGGTGAGGGACGCATCCCCGCGAATCTGGGGTTCATTGTAATGAGAAAAGGAGAAAGATACACTATAATTTATCAAAAATAATGCCTTCCTTTTCTAATCTAGAAGATCACAGCCCTTTTCCTTGTTGGAAGTGCTCTCCTTCTACTGATGAGTACGAGCTGAAATATATGCCACTCCTGTCTCACCTGGTACTGCTTGGCCCCTGCCCACTCTGGTGCCCAAAACCCATCTATAACACAATGACAATCATATTCAAGGAACCCCCTTGGGTCTTTTCACTACATGGAGGTGTCAGTTCCTCACTTTTCAGGTATGCAACTGGACTACATATATACTGTTGAACTTAGGTACCTATCCAAAGTCTAGCAACAACTGTTTGATAACTTAAAAGCAATTATATATCTCTCATTTTGTCTGTTCACCACCTACTGGCACTGCATATGTAAAACTCGATGCTAGATCACATGAAATTAAACAGATGGAAAATTTTCAAAACACATTAAACAAACAATACACTTCGCAAAATGAGCCATACCTGGAATTGAAGATTTGTGTACTGCCCACCAGGAATCTCATTCTGATAAACATCTGCATTCCCTGATTTCATTGTCACAGCACATTCAAATGGTGCATACAGTGTTCTTGCTTGCTCCCAGTAAGCTGAATAGTCACTTATGTTGCTCAGGTTAAATCCTGTATCAAGGTCAGTACCCTGTAAACTTGCAACAACAGCACCCATAGAAGGCTGGGACGTCATGCCTGACATGGAATCAACTGCTACGTCAACGGCGTCAGCACCTGCTTTTGCACACTCCAACATTGATGCAACACCTGAAATGAACAATTTCACTCTGTAAAAATGATGCAATTCGAGAATTCTGCTTTGTAAAAATATAAAAAAAATATGTAAATTTACTTCTAAGATCTTTGCTAAACCAGCTTATATTGACAGGTGGGCATTTTGAATTATCACAAGCAATGATTTTGCTAATTTATTTTCATTCCCTCAAACATCCTTCTTGAATGGGAAAAACAACAGTACCAATCACATAATTCAGATCCCCTTTCCAACTAACTATTCAGCAATAAACTAAGATGCTCATCGTCAAGTCAAAACATACAGGTATTAGTGAATGTATCCAGAGCAATTAGAAACTGCTGTAATGTCATGCGGCTTAAATATATTTTCTTACCAGCTCCTGAAGTATCATGAGTATGTATGTGAATAGGTAAATCTGGATAACGCTCTCGTAGTGCAGATATTAGTATATTTGCCGCCTGTGGTTTTAGGAGTCCTGCCATATCCTGTTGATAATGTAGATATCATATAATCAGTCTAATTGAAAGTACCTTGCTAAGTAAATGAAAGGCTTCTACTAAGAAGTACTTAGCACCCGTGCCTTTGTGACATCTTATTTTCTCCAGTTTTGATATATCAATGACATTTTTTCCTGACAATATAATTTTCTAACTTGAAGTTTTATTTCTACAACAATTACTATAATTTGCAATGAACTGAAATTACACCAAGCTTATTACATCCAATATGACAGGCTTTATATAAAAGCTGCAGAACTTCAAGAAGAAAAACCATTCTTGAGTATCTATTTAACTGTTCAATAAATTAAAAGAAAAATAACTTTAACAATACCACAAAGTATATGACCAAAACTCTGACTCTGTCAAGACATACCTTAATACACAGAATGTGGGTTCCAGCTTTAACTAGTTCCTCTGCAAGCTTAAGATAATAATCAAGGGTGTACTTCGTTTTGCTTGGATCACTGATGTCTCCTGAGTATGAAATAGCAGCCTCTATCACACCACCTGTAAGAAGAGTTATTTATTGTAAATTACCACCCTCATGAGTGATGATTTCTATCTAAGAAATTAGGAATAAGTGGGTCTCATCTACAGATAACTTTAACAACCAAATAATAAGATGAATATTCATGTTCACTGCCAAAACATTTTCTATACCCTCTCCACTAGTCTTATTTCTCCATGGCTATACTTTCTAGTTAATGAAGAAACGTGGTTTTCACCTCACATAGTTCATTCTTGTGGTAGGAAGCACTTCAAATGGTGCTGAGGGGTTCATTTTATTTCTTCTTTTTGATTTATCATATCTATCATGGATTTTTCTGCCTTAGTAACACTGAATTTTCATGAGTGGCACCAGATTATCTATCTTTCAAAACTTCCTCTGGCTTTAACAAAAATGAAACTCAGGTGGTTCCTGGCCGGCCTCATTTTTTTCAGTTTGTGCCATATGTATATACAGAAATGGCTTTCAATCCAACCAGCTTGCTTGCTGAATTGCCAATCTACCATTTTCAAAACAACACAATACTCATCTTTCTCTATGGTATGATTCAATGCCTTTTAAACAGCTGATTAAAAAGTTCAAATTAAACAACCCTTCCTGCATTATTTGGTCCATGTTTCCAAACAGAATCATTGTGTTTACTGGCAAATGCTTAAAGAGTTGACTTGTTACAGAAGCAAAAGGCTTCAACTACACCCCCTTTACTGTCTTTGCATAATAGCACTGCATTATCTTTGTTGTCATTGATGTTAATGTTTGTTGCCTGACACAACATGTCCTTCACATCACTATCTTATAAAGTCTAAAAACATCAATTCATTGATAACATTTTCCAAGTTTTTTCAATCCTTACATAATAATCCTTTTAACAAAACTACTAACAATTTCTGAGAAAATTACCATTCTATGAGACAAACATTCTGGACTAGGCAAACTAACATGATTTCTATCAAATAAAGAGCTTTTAAGGACTTCCTCTTTTAACAAAAGCATGGCTAAGGTGAGATTATTTCACCATAAACACAATAAAACCCCACATTTGTGATTAAAAAAAATTCCACAAAAATTTCCCTTCAAAGAATTTTGGCAGCAGTCAGGTAAGTGCAGACGGGGAGGTTGGCACTTGCACTAAGTCTCCTTTATAAACTTCTGAACTGACAGGTGAGGAGATGCTAAAGCACCTGCCTTCAACAGCTCCAGTAAAGGAGCGTAACTTCTCTAAGAATGGTATAAATGAATGACAGGCCTTACCTGTAAGACCTTGACAGATTCAATGGGGGAGTGAAAGGCACAGTGAATGGTGACAAAATTAAACCAAAATCAAAGCACTACCAAATTAAGACTGCAAATTGCAGAAAAAGTGGCTAATGCAAAAAAAACCTTAATACTGAAAAAGTGATTATGAACAGAATGAATAAAACCCATGGCATTAGGAAGAAGTGAATGCCCTATACTGTACTTATAATTAGGCCCAATCACACACAGCAACAGATGTAAATGGTATACTGTATGAAAATGCAAGTTAAAGGCAAAAGCTACTTTTATGACTTCTTTTGACTTATTAGATACACCATTAAAGTGGAAAAAGGGTTGACATAAGTTATTGTTAATGGAAAAAATGGCCATATGTTATCATTAATGGAAAAAAATGGAAAATGATTGAGTAATAAACACTGTTCTACAGCAATCCTTTGCAAAATAAGCACCTAGATCAGTGAAAGACCTGTTAACAGTCCTTCAGTCTAAAAAGAATTAAGTAAGTAACAGACTCATATTCAAAGTTTCCGATGGTTCAAGAGTGGTGAGACTTACCTTCTGTTTGACAGACAAAAACGAATGAACATGGGAACATTCGTGATACAAATATAGAGATACAAGATTAATGCGGTTGCAACATAGGTGTGCATATGAAAAATTAATTCAATCTTACCTGCTCTCCCAACAGCATCAACACCAAGGAGAAGATTTGGAAGGTAATTCAAGGAATCAAAAACTCTGAAGATATCCATCCCAGTTTTTACAGACAGCTCACAGAATCTGTAAGAGTAAATATATGAAGAGAAGTAACAAACTGAAATCATGTAACAGTAAGTATATTAAGAGAAGTAACAAACCGAAATCGAAGGTACCCCAATAATGGCTTTTAATTGCATTTTTTAAAGAGCCTATGTGTCATGAATTACAAAAATCTTACAATAGTACTTAATATCAAGTAAAAGCAGACAATAAGTGGTGAATAGCCAGTCAAATTGAAAGAAATCACAGTTACAATAAGGGTACATTATTAAAATAGTTTAACCAGACCACTGAGCTAACTAATCAGCTCTTATAGGGCTGGCCTCAATAAGGGTACAACCTTACTGGTTAGCAAAAGGCTCTATTAGAAGTTTTGTCTGTGGCACGCACATAGCAGGTCCTTTACTGAATTTCCTTTACTAAAACTAATCTTCAATAACATCAAAAGTTAAAAAGTATGAAATTCCTTTAATTTTCTTTACTTCTCCTATAGTGAGCAATATAGCAATAAATGTTATGATCAAGCGCTCTCATGAATTTTAAGTTGATAAGAATATTTCATCACGGGGAAACTGCTTACAACATGCTCTGCATGGCACTCTGTAGATGATACTAAATGCTTTTGGCAACATCCGTTTGGCCTTAGCTGTAGCCTTGAACTTCTCCTACTTAAAAATCCAACCATTTAACCAGTTACACTTATTATCTCTCAGAAAAATCCTTTGGGCAAGCCCTAGGAACATCTAAAAGTGTGACTTGATGGTCTCGAACTAATTTACGATGATAAAGCAATAAGCATTTGTGTATTGGTGTGAACACTGCATTCTACCAGCTTCTTGCCCAAAATCTTTTTTATGTACTGAATACCAATTTAACAGTATTTCCAATTTGCCAACTATAGTGTGATTTTTTTTACTTTTAATTCTAAGTTTTTGTTAACATTACATTTCAGGTTTTGTGTTCACCTGATGTCTCTGAAAAAGAACAGGAACACTTTAATAAATGGACTCAGTGCATATAATATTTATGCTGTAGTTGTTTTCTATTAGAATCCTTGATGGAACCAAGGATATATGACACCAGCAATGTTATCATATCTGACTGGAATCTGGATATGGGAGTCCTCCTAAAAGTTGACAAGAACCTTTGCAAGAGGTTTTTCTTGCTGAGGTAAGAAGTGCTGCTGAGAGGATACCGTTCAGAGTCTGGGTTACTCAAGTCTTATCAGGAATCAAAACAGTTTGAGGTATGACATTGATGGCAGAGAGAACATTACCATGTGTGGTGATCATGAAATTTAATAGCATCAAAGCCTTGGGAGAACTATCAAACCCAACTCAAAGCTTCCCGCTGAAGCTGGGGCAAGAGATGAAAATGTAACAGTAGAATTTTCCAGTTTAACTGAATATAATGACAGCTCAAAAAGGTACACTGCAAAGACACTGACAGTACCTCTCAAAGTGTACATTGTAAAGACACTGACAGCACTTTCAGCTATGGCTGAGAGTAGATGTACCAAAACCACTAGTGGACACAAATACTGCTTATAACTAGCAGATGACTATCTGTTAAAAGGAGGTCAACCAGATCAAAGAAAGAATGAATGAATGAATCATGAAATTTAGACTACAAAGCCATGCACTGGGGTATGTTCTGCTATTCAGCACTTAAGACAGTGAAAATACAATTAAGAGGGACAGTTAAAAACGACCCAGAAAATGAATGGGATTTAAAGGTAAAACCAGGAGAAAACCCCCCAGTTGCACAAAGAAGTAACAATCAGAGAGGTTGGACAGCACGGTAGATGGAAGAAAGTGGGAATGGATATAAAGTAAAAGGCTAAAGAGTGGGTGCAGCTCTATCCCCTTGCTGAAACCAGATGAAAGAGGACAGACACAGCCATAGAGGGATTCATCCTAGACCTAGTAAGGTCAGAGCCAGTCAAGGTTCTTTGTTCTGGTAACATTATTTTTAGGGTTTGAAGTTCCTGAGAATCCAGTAAAAGAATGAGATCAGGTTGATGCACAGTGTTTATGGTACCTTGGTGGATTTCTCAAATCCATGGTCCTTCATTTTTATCTGGATTTAAATGCCTCTCCCTCAGAGGTGGACTGATGTATTATGCCAAAAGTACACAATGGTGAAAGTTTCTGTTAAAAAATGTGTGTTCCATACAAAAATTTTTATACAATAAAACCCAGCTTAATGCAATCCCAAATCATACAGTTAACTTACTTATAAACAACATTATCTGGATAACTGGTGTACCCAACTCCATTTGCACCTCTAAGCAGCATTTGGAATGGTATGTTGGGAATAAGTTTACGCATAGCTTCTAGTCTCTCCCAAGGGCATTCATGAAGGAATCTCAATGCCACATCAAATGTTGCTCCACCCCAGTTTTCCAATGAATATAAGTTGTTGAAGTTGTGTGCTACAAAAGGTGAAATCTGAAATAACAGATCAGAATAAAGACCAAAACTCTAATCACATGTGATATATGATATAGGCTAGGAAAAGAACAAATTCATGAAGAGCATAGAAAATATAAAATTAAAAATACTTTAAAATATAAAATTAAAACTATTTTATGTACTGTATACCAGAATCATGTTTGATGGTTGAAACAGAATTAAAGTATGACATCTCAAAGAAATTAATCCGATAACCATGGCCTGTACTAAATTATAATCATTACTACTAATGCTTTCAAAACAGCAACGTTTATTACAATTATCTTGTACAGAAAAAGCAAAATATAAGACTTTTCGTGTAAAATACTACTTGTTCCCATACCTTGAGAAGATCATGAGTGCGCACTCTAGTTGCTAAGAGAGACTGGTGAGCGTCTCTGAAAGTAGTGTCCATTAAGAGGAGACCCTTATGCTGCCTGACAGCCTTAGCAAATGCCTCCGGTCCTTCAGAAACCAGTATGTCACGATATCCCTTGGGAGGAAGGGCACCTACAGAAAACTTGGTTAGTCAGCATCCCAACAAAAGTAAAATAGAACAGTCATCTATAGTCAACATTCCAACATATGTAAAGTACAATGGTCATCTAATCTTAAGCTATATGATTATCATTTATCAATGTTTGAAAGAGGAATCACCCAGCCATGAATGTTAATTATTTCAATTAAATCTGTTTTTCTACGAAATGTATTACCTGCTGGAGTTTCAGGAATTACAGGATGAACAGATGCAGGTTTCAAACCAGTTGCAAGTGGTGTTAGAGGGCCATTGACTAGAACATTTCCAAGGTAATTTAAAAGCTTTTGTGCACGATTCTGGGTGGGCTGGAACTGGAAGAGCTGGGGGTTTTTGTCGATGAAAGTAGTGTCAATGGTACCATTGAGGAATTTCTGGTTCTCCAGTACGTTGAGAAGGAATGGAATGTTTGTCTGGAAAGAAAAATAAAAGTTCAATCAATGTCGGCAAAATACTTTATAAGATAATCTTTAATTTCCAACGCAAACCAGTGTGCAACAAATGCCTTTCTTTTTACTCATAAATTCACTCACTGCATATTCAAGCAATCTTATTCCTTTATAATTTATACACTGTAGTGCAGATTATTTTCCTCTGTATATAATTTTACCATAATCTTATTCATTTACACTATTCAGACTCTAAAACTTATCACTGACTGGTTTTCCATTTGCTTTTAGTAAATTAATTGTTATTTCTGATAGTCTTTAGGTTTTCCACTTTTCATCTCTTCTCACAAACTCAGTGAGAACAAAATACAGAACCCAATTAAACAGGATAATAAATACTACAAGATATAAAATGAATCATTGTTATACCTAAAAAAGTCAAAGCATGCCAGTAATGACATATTGTAATACATAAAAAAGTACTGAAAATTAGAACAGCCTGGTAACCAGAAAGCATTGAGGGTAGCAAATCATTTGAATTTAAGAACTGTTGAAGGCATTACTTTTCCTTAAGAGTTTGATTTCAATATATCAACAAAATTACTCAACCAGTATACAAAACTTAAAAAATTATTGAAAAGTAAATTACTTCAAATATACAAGACAAATTTATTCCATAGCCAATATACAAAACTTAAAAAACAACCTATCAGGAACTCTGTTAACTATATTTGAAATTTTATAACTTGCAAACAAACAAAATGTGTGTGTAACTCTGTGCAACTTACCTTCACACCACGAATTCTGAATTCCCGAAGAGACCTGTTCATCTTGGCAGCTGAGGCGTGCAAATCAGATGCCCGAGAGATGACCTTGACTAGAAGGGAGTCGTAATGAGGGGACACTATTGCCCCTGCATAGGCTGAGGCGCTGTCAAGACGGATACCCATCCCTTCTCCACTGCGGAACACCTGGGGAGGAAAATGGTAACCTCACTTTTGTGTTGTGGTATTTCAAGAAAACGAACCATATAACTATAAATAGACTCAAGATTTTATTTACTACTTGAAAAGATTTTGCTCTTTAGATTGTTTTCATTCTTGTGCTTTAATAAATTAACAGAATTAATTAGGTACTATATACAGGTACGGTATGTAAACAGGTAGAGAATATTTATGTTTTGGAAGGATTTTCTTCATCCAGTGTGATTCTAACATTAATTTTCTATTTTAATTTCTGTTTTGATATTTCATTAAAATTATTTAGGTACCTGTATAAGTCTGATAGAATCTCATCCTTTCATATTGATTATAATTCAAGGTTTCATTTTATAACTCTTAAAATCTGATGAAATTGTCTATAGTAACTGGCATACTATCACAATAATGGTGGCTATTCAATGGACAATTATTATTGTTATAATATACAAAACCTATTTACTATGGAAAAAATATTACTGGTAAATCTATGTGTCTACTGTTCAACTGTGAAAAAGGTTATACTCAATGGAAAAAAGTTCTAGGATAAACTAATTTCAAGAACAATGATATAATACTGTACTTTATTGATATAATTTAGCAAAACTTCCCTTTCTTGACAAATCATTCACCCAATGCAAACTCTGTAACTATTAGTTTAGTTTCAAACAGTGTGTGCAAGAATAAAGTAGATGATGATTAAGACTAAAGAGAACAAGCAAAAGCTTTTCCTACGCTCATCACAGGGATCCTACACGCATTACAGGGACTCTTACTAATAACAATCCAAACAAGACTAGTCTTCAGTTCTCCCTTCACTAACAAAGCAAACATAAAAATCATGAGTATCAAGGACTACCAAGTAGAGAACTAAAGCTTGTTTACATGCTAATCAAACTTCAAGCATCCACTGTTTGTCACAAAACATTTCCTATCAAAAAACACTACTCCTAAGACAGAAGAATGTCAGTGACACATCAGCAAGTTGTGAGAATGTGCAGGAAGACCCACCAGATCTCAGCTGTAAAATGTCTAATTCTTTGTTTGTAAGAGTTCTCAGTTCCATAGAATCGTCAGTGACTTGGTTACACAGTATATTGCCTTGGTACTCATTTTCACACTTTCATCACTTCAGCTTGTTTCTCACATTACTTTTAATTATTGTCTGGAATTGTTGCCCTGGTTTTTGTGCACTTTAGTGACAGAAACTGTGCTGGTACAGTGGTACCAATCACCTTTGAATTGCCAGCACCAAGGGAATGTTAATTTCAGCTTTATCTTTTGGCTAAGAAGAACCTGTCAGTTTTCTCTGTCCAAGACTAGAGTCGACAATACTGTGAAGTTTTAATTTTTTTTTTAATGCTAGCAGTGGTTAAATTTAGGATTGTTAGTTTTGTATAACCTGTCAAGTTCTACAGTGCCCATTCAGCTTTTGCAAAAGAATGGTGTTGCCTTGTAAGATATTTAGGTTAATGTCCAATAAGCAAGCTTGTTTGCTTTGCACAATTTTATGATTTAAATATATTTGGCTTAGGTTTGAGTTAATCAAGCCTTGCCTTTTTGGCTTGAGCATATTTTTTCTATTTATTCCCATTTCACCTTAGCACTGTTCATCTTTTTACCGCTTCTTCAATGCTGAAGTATTGAACTGCACACCGAACTGTCTATTTTGATAGTTCAAACACAAAAAAATCTCTAAAAATGCTTATACCTGAGTATTTTTATAGTTTTATCACAAAAAGTGCATTTAGTCATGAAAACAATGTGAAAATACAGTAATTAGTGTATATTTCTTAGTGAAAAATACTGCGAATGGGCAAATTTTCCGTGAATAATGTGCATTTACTTTCCACAGAGAAATAAACAAATAGGCGAGTCTGCGAATCGTGAGACCGCGAATACGGGGGGTTTTACTGTACTGATTTCCAACTACTCTCAGACATTTGCCAATTCAGATTCACACCTAACTGCAATTTGGTAAACAGGACTGAGAGCTGTGGTGAAAGAAATGGAGTGTCTATAATACAAAAGCAGCAGTGTCACATGACCCCATATAAGATATAATGGATTTCCTCCCCCAAAACCTCATTTACATCAAACACAGAACATGATACAATACAGTAACACATGAGTAACACATACCCATGTTTCTAAGTGCACAAGCATCATTAGACTAGCGTGCAACTACTGCCTGTTATACAAAACTATCATCTGGGGACATTTAAGACTGTAAATGAGGACATATATATTTGATGGGTTCATATGAAAAAACTACTACTGTATTGTACTACAAAAACTCAGTACAGTGTTTACTCTACTTCATATTTCAGATCTAAAATACTGAAAGCTGAGTAAACCATGAACATACATTACAAAGAAGGCTTAAAAATATTTCTAACCTCTAATCTACCAGTGTCTGGCTGGAAGCCTTTGGCAGGATCCTCTGTTGTAACACGACACTGGATAGCACATCCTTGAGATGTGATGTTCTCCTGAGTCATTCCTAATTCCGGTAGGGTCATACCTTCAGCAATACGAATTTGTGACTGCACCAAGTCAATACTGAAAAAAACAATCTTGCCAACATCACAGGAACACTGGAAAAGTTTTATGATAGATTTCATTGACCACTAATAGCATATTAAAAATTCAAATTTTTAGTAAATAATGCGCTTACACTGCTCCTATCAATATAGTTTACAGGCAACTATAGTTACCAGGCAAGATACTTTCCATTAAAAATTTTTTTACTACAAAATTATAAGTATTCTCCATGAATAATGCAAAACTTTTCTGTAATGCAAGCACTTCTGCATATACTGTACCATAAGAAAAAAAAATACATGAAAAGGCTGCAACATCTTTTCCTTGTTTTAAAGAAAAATTTTCTAACATTACCTTGTACTGTTTTACATAATAATATGTGCGTTTTTTAATGTAAAAGAATGTTGTAATACTAACTAAAGCCCCCAATTATAAAAGGCCAAGAAGTTGCTTGATGTTTACACCCACAAATGGAATGAGATCCTGGAGTAAGGTCACTCTTCATAACATTGTATGTATGTACATGAATCTTTACTCATAAAAATGTATTACTGTATACAAATGATCTTATGTGGTTTTCATGTACAGACACTAAAATTTACTATATTTTTAATATAATTTTCACTATTGTACATCTAATTCTGACCTCAACCTAGTGTGTGTGTGTGTGTGTGTGTGTGTGTGTGTGTGAGAGAGAGAGAGAGAGAGAGAGAGAGAGAGAGAGAGAGAGAGAGAGAGAGAGAGAGAGAGAGAGAGAGAAAGCACTCTGTTCCTCACTTTTATAATGTTCTAAAGGCTATTCAGAAAATTTAACTAAACACATCTGAGCTTTTGTGATATGACCTGTACATACGTCACTGTTGCATATATATATTGGTGTTGAAACAAAATTTATCCCCATACATAACAAACTGCAATAAGTGTGGTGGGTATTTACAGATAGGCAATGACATCTCAAAATACAGCCAATTTAGTTTATCATTACTTTTCATCACAGACTTTGTGTTGGAATAGGGTAGACTATGTAAATTTTAAGGGTATATTAGTAGAGGCTATGGAAAGGACACAGCCCTTAACCGCATTTCACTTTCTGTCATCCCTTTGGTTCTATTACTATGACTCGGTAAGAGATTACTAAAAGCACTGTGAAGATACCATAAGCTTTAAAAAAGTAGAATCAGAGGCTTATGTGTTGTAAGATACCCTAGATTGGTATCCTTTTATCTGAACCTAAAATCAAAATTTTTAAAATTTCCTGCTGTAGTCAGTCAAAACAGGATCACCTTCACAAAAAATAGGCAGTAATGATAAACCTCTTCCACAGTATACCAACAATACAAGTCTTTAACAAAGAAGGAAAAGCTAAGCACACTTACCCTGTTATTTCCTCTGTAACAGTATGTTCCACTTGCAGGCGAGCATTGACTTCAATGAAGTAGTAGTTGCCGGTGTTGTCTAACAAGAACTCGACCGTTCCGGCATTCTCATAGCCTACACTTCTGCAAAGCTTCACTGCATCAGCTGCCATCGCTGCCCTAAGCTGAAATGAGTCTGGTGTTGGTTTAAATGCCTCTTGTTGAACATAGTAAAGCAGCCTATGTAATAGGATCAATTACTTTCTGGAAGAATCATTTTTTGAAAAACTAGTACCATAACACAAAGTGACACAATAGCCACTTATTTGGTCTACTTTGCATTTGCAAGTGGAAATCCATAGTTAATGAAGGCTACTGCCCTTTACTTGTCATGCTCATTTTGCTATCTCCCTGTTATTTTTCCTTCTGAATATTTTCACAACCACTTCATGGCTTAGAAATGTCTGGAAAACAGCATCCATGTTATGATGACTTAAATTTTCACTTACTATTCTTGGGTAAGATGTCAACTGAATTAATTTTGAAACTCCAAATACAAAAAAAAATTAATTTCTCTTTTCACTGCCTAGCCTCCTATACAGTAATTTGTCCATTACACTATGATATGCATAGGTTTCATATCAAGGTTGCTAAGTCTTTCAATTGAAAATAATCATAGATTATACAGCAGAAGCTATTACCTCTAAATAGTTATAATTTACAGTATAAAACTGGGTACTTACAAGGCCAAAACATGGAAACTTATTATGCCTATCATTTAACATAAAGGATATTTTTAGACAACGTATTAATGTTCGAGACCATCTTCATCTTTACTTGTCCTGAATTCCCTGTGATGTAATTCTGAGATAACAAAGATTTTGTGTACTGCGATATGCCAATTGTAATTAACCTGACGTGGTTTCCCCCAAAAAAATAAAGTAACACCTCACCTCTTCATTTAGGTTAGGAGCAGGAGCTACCTCCACTAGTTTCTGATGCCTTCTCTGAACTGAACAATCACGTTCAAATAGATGAACAACGTTGCCAGCTTTGTCGCCCAATACTTGAAGTTCAATGTGTCGTGGGTTTTCGATGAACTTTTCAATAAACATGGCCCCATTTCCAAAAGCAGCTTCTGCCTCTGATGATGCTCTCTTGAAACTTTCTTTGACTTCCTGTTGGACATTCAAGCGTTTTGTATAAATACACATGTACTGTACAAAACATAATTTAAAATTATGTACACTGTACTATATCCACTGTCTGTTTTATTCAAAAAATAATTAAACATTACTCCTTAGAATGACATCAATAAATTTATACAATACTGTTCTGTACTTTTCTGATTTTGCTCTCAAAATTTAACAATACATTAAACAGTTTTCTAAGAAGTACAAACAATAAACATGAAAATTTTTTTGATGAATATAAAAGCAGAAATACAAGACTACTGAACAGCTACTTCTTAAATCAAATCAGATGAAAAGTCTGCAAATAGACTGTAGAGTAAAACTATAAAGGTGAAAACACTGGTGGTAATAAATGAAAAGTTCTGAACGAACAAAAATGATACAGAATGTGAATTAAAAGTGACAGACTGGGCACAAAGAAGTGAGGAAGAGAGAGTTCTCCTAGATTATTAAGGGGAAGAAGTGCTATAAAATACCTAGGAAACAAATAGAACATCACTAAATTTGAGCCTGAGGGAATGACACGATACGTAAGGCAGCGCATATGTTTGTGTGATGTGGCACTAAAAGGTGCATTTATGTAGATTTATTTAGTATCATTTGTGTAATGTGGCACTAAATATGCATTTATGTAGATTTATTTACTATCATTTATTGACTAACAGTTATGAGAATGGATGAAGTAAATTCAATTAATATATGTCGGGTTACTGTATGGAATTGGTATATTTTATGAGCTATCACAAGGAAATTTCTCAAGAGCATAATTGGGGAGTGACCATGCTTTCAAGCAGTAATGCCCAATAATGAAGTGTCAATGTTTCAGGCAGTTCCAGCACTAAAATGGTGAAATATTTCTGAGAATAAGAAGTATTTTTTGTGCATTTCAAAGACATTAACCATGATTATTTGTTTTGGCAGCAAAAACATTGATGAATATTATTAATGACTTTCAAAAACAAGGGAACAATGACATGTAGCTAGCCAATCATAGCATCCTTTTCGTGTTATGAGATCCCATTTAATTTGATGTTTTGGTATGGTGTAACCATTGTTACTATTTCTGTTTTACCAGGAATGTTCCGTAAAAAAAATTCAATACTAAAATTTACAAGCCAATATTATATATAAGTCTAAGTTATTTATAACTTAGTATGCATGAAGGATTTGATCATTCTTTTCCACTTTATACAATATTATTTTTTCAATGCAAACATTAAAGTTACACTGTGATCTTACACAAGAATCTTTTCCTGTAAGACTACTGAGACTTAATACTAACCTGATAACCCAACTTAGTTAAAGTCCTGCCTTCCAGTCACGGAAAATGTCACTTCACATTCAATAATAAAACTGATAAGCATTTAACGTCCTTAAAAATCACATGCTCTATGTGTATTGCAAATAGAACAAACAATAAAAATATGTGAATTTTGTACTAAATCACTGAAGCACTAAAAGGATAATGAACCTTTTCCAAGTCAGGGAATAATCGTGAGTACCTTGCAGTGTGCCATGCACCATGTGTTATACAGTATCTGGTTACTGTCAAAGATCTTTAACAATGTGCTGATATGAAGTCAGTATGAAAATTCAGACCTTCATAGAATTCTACAGTAAACGGCCCACATGACAAACTTTAATTATCCATGTGAAGATACTCGAAAGAGCACCAATCATTTTTTATTGTTGTTCATATCTTAAAAGGGGAAAGTGAATTTGTTGTTCATGTCCTTATAAGGTAAATGAGTTTCAATATAATTAATTACCTTCATCATTTGCAAAATAAACAAGAGGTCCAAGCCACCTGGTCACAACTGCTAGTAGTATATGATAGATCATAAAGATTTTTCATGTATAATATTATGTAAAACTTTGAACCCCTATTGTACAACCTTCCCAAGTCCCCGGGCCATGGCTTAAACAAACTTGAATCTACACTATATGAGGATGATTCATGTCAACTGGAGAAACTTCAGCCCTGTTATTCTTCAGAAGCCTTTAAAGATTTTTCCTATATTTTCCTTTATAAAACTTTGGACCCTAATTTAACCCCAACCTGAACCTAGGGACCATAGTTGCAACACAACTGAATCTATACTACACAAGGAAGCATTAATGCCAAAAAATAATAAAATTGGTCAAGTAGTTCTTGAGATGATTTTTAAATGATCCTACCATATTTTCACTCTAGTATTTCTTTAACATCTCTACTTGGAAGGAAGGGGGAGGAAGATGCTCCATATCAAGTTTGGTTGAAAGTGACCCAGTGGTTCTGGAAGAACAGTCAAAAACGTGAAAAGTTTACAGCGGACAGAGAGACATACATAAATAAATACTGTACACACAGATAATCTTTGATGAGAAAAGTTTCAGCTTTCAGCTCAGGTAAGCTAAAAACTACAAAAGAAAAAAAATACAAATCAAATAAAAATAAACCACTTACCGACAATTCTCTCACAACTCTCATACCACGTCCTCCACCTCCATATGCTGCTTTCAACATAACAGGCAATCCGTACTTAACGCAGAACTCGTGTGCTTCTTGAGCAGTTGTGACTGGATGGTCAGTTCCAGGTACAACTTGAACACCTGAACAGTTAAAAAACAAGAACTGCTTTAATAGGGTACAGTATTTATCATTAGTGGGTCATTAAATCTTAAATCTTTCTTTTACATCATAGTTTAAAAGTTATAAATCACCTAGCATCTTCACTGAATTCCTCTATTAGGTTACAGTATGTACACTCTTGGCTCTAGTGCTAAGTACTACTTTTAGTATTGAATTCTGGAAAATTCTGATCCGTTGTCAGTAATTCTTATCTAATGAAGTGTTTGAATTAAGATACATATCAGGAAACCAAATCTGCAGCAAAAACGACATGCTATGAGATTCCAAACAGCAACCACATGACAACATAAGCATCTGTCAAGACATACCAGGGGTATAACCCATACAGCTTCCAGTTAAATATTTGTATGCCATCTATACAGAGTACTGTCTAAGGAGCTACTGACGAAACTACTGATCCTGGCACAATCTTTTAAATGTAAGATCAAAGTAAAACTCTATTGCTTAGTTTCTTTGCCTTTCTTGGGTCACAGAGAACAATGATTTCTTTCAAGAATTATTCAGATTAGTGCTGTAATTTTCCCTCTCCCCAATGCAACAACTTACTGCAATACCAACATCCTGCAGAGAGGTACTGATTTAAAATCTGACATGGAACACTATGTCATACTAAAGGTTTTTTGCAGTTTCCCTTCAGCCCCAGATGCACTGCCATCTTTCATCTGATCCCTTTGGTCTCTTACCACAAAGATGCTCAACTTCTTTGTAAATTTACCTTACTCGCTACGGAACAAAATGCAACCTAATATCAACAAGGATGTGGAACTACCTACATGAATGATCAAGTTTCAGTTGGGCAACTTAAAAATTCCAAAAGCTTAGGCCATGACATGTTTGGCCTGCACTTTTTACTCATTACAGTATTACCACATTTTTGGTATGCACTCACATGACTGTGCTTGAGTGCTAGGTGCCTACGGTAGGCTACATTCCCTGAACTGGTTACATGTGTTGAGCACTTTAGAGCAACGAGATTCAGTTTCAGGTCAGTGCCACTTTGGTAAGCAGGGACTGTAATAGTTCTTTTTCTTAACCCATACATCACTTGTAGAAGTTAGATTCTGATGTAAGAATTATTCCAATTATACTCTACTTTATTCTTGACTTCCCTCTATCCCCTGTGGATGTAAAGTGTTTTTCTTCATCTGTTTCAGCATCATTAATCCACCCATCATGGGATTTTTCCAAATTTTCTTCACCATACATTAAATGAGGCCAAAATAACTGTTTGAATTCTAGTTACTTCTAATCTTTGACCCTGGGTTATATCTTCAAATAAATTATTTTATTTTATACCAACAAGGAATTGAAGAATGGAATTTGATTTCAAGTACCCTATTATCTAATATGCTACAGAAAAAAAATCAGGTCCTTTGCTAATACGTACTAAACTACTCATCATCCTGATCCTAGTATTTCCCTCTGTAATCCTAAGCGTTTTTTATCTAATATTCTCAACTCATCTATTAGGCTCTTGCATCCTTATAGATGGCCAAGATGTCTGGCATATATTGCATTCCTGCACAGTTCCTTAGAAAGTTCAAAATGAACCACCTCATTGAATGCTACTTTTTTTTTTTTTTTGCTTTACTGTTATATCCAACATTTTTCATCATTGATATATGCATTGGTTCAGCTCATCCCACAGATGGATAAACATTCTAATCCTTCCAACTCTGTCTACCACTGTTTACCTGACCTAGTACAGCATAAATATATTATCCAAACTTCTTGTTTATGCCTTTACCCCTCCACGTAAACTAATTTCTAGCTTTTTATCCTGCTGTGCTCCCTTCCTCATCCTTAGTGGAGCTCTTCAGGACTGTTATCTTGCCTACTCACTTCCTGCTCTTTACAAATTATCTTTTCTGAGCTGTTTCTTATCCCATCCACTTCTTCATCCTTTCTGAGGAAAGTTAACCGAGACTTTCACAATTGCAAACTTTCAGAGAGTTCAGATAATTTCAAAACTTGACTTGTAGCTATCATGCAGTTCAAAATGCTAAATGTGATTTACTGTTTGCATGTTGGAATTTATTAATAATTCATCCTGACCTTATTTATCTGTGATGTACTGTACATTGTTCTTATATTTAAGGTGTACTGTACTATCTTTTTTCTTTGAGCTACAAGGTGACTTTTTTTGCCTTCTTATTACTTTAATTGCTCTCTTTCTGCCTTGGAAAATCGAAAGCACTGGGGTGGTTGTCCTAATACCCTCTGTATTTATAAAACGTAAATCTCACATTTTACATACCGGCTTTAATAGCAGTCTGTCTTGCTGCAACTTTGTCTCCCATCTTCTGAACAACCTCCGGTGACGGTCCGATAAACCTTATTCCATTTTCTAAGCAGGCTTGAGCAAAATCTGATCTCTCTGACAAGAAACCATAACCAGGATGAATGGCATCTACTTTGTTTTCCTAAAGGAATGAAAAATACAAAATAAAACACTGGATAAATAACACTTAATCACCAAAAACTACTTGAAAATATTATACACGAGACTCATAATGATTTCCTGCTTATCTGTATTACGCTACAATGTCCAGCGCTAACAATGATGAACATCACATTACCAGGCAATGAGCATAATTATGATAAACGTCCTGATCTTTTCTCACTAATATTAACAATAACATTCTGCTCCTTTCTCACTAATAGTAACAAGTTGGTGCTTTTCTACAAAGTTTCAATCAACATTCTCTCAAATCTAAGACTAAGATTTTTACATTAAACTCTCTATGGCATGTGCAAACCATTGTTTTAAAAAGTGGTCATTCACTAGCCTCAGTGTATTAGACAGATTCAAGATGACAAACTTTACTTGCTGGCAATTTCGCATTACTTGCCTTTGCTGTGCGAATAATTTCAGGGATGCAGAGATAAGCCTCGACAGGAGTGAGTCCTTTGCCAATGAGGTAAGATTCATCAGCTTTCTGCCTATGCATATGCATCCTGTCTTGCTCACTATACACTGCAACAGATCTAATGCCAAGTTCGGTGCATGCTCGGAAGACTCGAATTGCAATTTCACCTGTCATAAAAGAAGTCCAAGGTATATTAACTTACAATCAATTCTCTGGTGGAATAATATTTGAAGCATGCTAAAAAATCCAGTTGGTATACACTGGACTCTCAGCAGGGATGAAGATACCTTATCTGAAACAGAAGTATTAGAATACCCAAGAAAAAATTCATTGACACTAAGAGATTTGTGTATTCCATTCAAAAAATTAAAACAAGTTTACCATACATTTCTGGAGATTAAGAAAAAAACATGAACACAGATACAGGGTCCATCAGATTGTACATAATTTTTAATGGTTAAAAATATTATTCTGTAACATGATTCTATAAGATTACCTTACTAAACCTCAAGGAAACAGGTATTTTCAAGTAAACCTATTAATCATGTACTTTATATGCACTGAATACATTTTGCCTTTCCCAGGTTCACTAGACTATTGTGTGAAAGACATAAGTAGGAAGTGAAGTCTCACTGCACATGTTTCCTGTGTATTCTCAGTTGTGTATCCACCAACAATCTTGCATGAAGCAGTGAGGCTCATGGGGCTAGCAGGGGTTCAATAATACATGTTTAATGATTTTGGGAAAATCCTAAGCTATTTTCTTCATCACTTCCTCACTGACCACAAGGCAGTCTGAATTACTATTTTGAATCAATGACCACAAGTAAGTCTGAATTGCTATTTTGGATAAAGTCTAGAAGCTTAAATGCCCAAGAGTATGCCAGTAAGATACAGAAGAGAAATCAGGAACCCAAATCTTATAACTTTTGAAAGACAAAAAAGCTCAAGATTTTGCATCAAGTAAGAGGTTATCAGACTATGAACGAAATAATTCAATGCGAGAGATGTACAAGTCAATAACTCCACAGGTCTATGTCTTAGGACAGTGCCATTATCAAAAGGTGAGGATGAATTGAGGTGAGCTGAAGATGATGAATACAAGTCCCAAGTTTCATCATTAGCAATGGAAGACAGGGATGGAATGGCAAAGGGTACCATGATAGGGTCCAGGCTACTGGTCATTCAAGCCTTCCCTGTGAAGAGGGAGCAGATGAAATATACACTGATGTCAAAACTAAAGTGAGCTTAACCTTCCACGACAGACCAAAGACAAAGACAACTTCACAGATGAAAGGGTTAGAACCATAAGATATTTCAGTAGGGACTCTCATAGGTCATCCCTCGTATATCAGGTTACCACTCATGGCATGTCTCCCTAATGAAGAAAAGTGGACAAACGTGGATGTAACACCTGAAAACCTATTAAGGGATGAAGCCAGTGTTCCAAAGACGAAGCTAATAACTGCACAATATCTTTCCAACTGTAAAATTCACTCCTTTATCCCTTACTCAGGCATGGACATGGAAACAGTCTGTAAGTGATGCTGATTAATCAGACTATGGCAAACTGATTATTAAAAAAAATACTGCCTACTAATCTCTACTAAAGCCTTGGGAACAATTAGAAAGCTGTTTACAGCACTGCAGTTCCATGAAAAATGAAGATGGTTGAGAGATACCAGAGGGTCCCAAAGGAGCATACACAGATTGACTACTTTTTTTTTTTCAGACAAAAGACTGGTGAACCTGGGAACATGATACGAGGCATTTAGTTTATAATTACTTTGGTTGTGCTGAAACAATTCACGATACTATACATTCTTGATTTAAATGATCATAAACAGACAACTTCATATACAGTACTGTACATACTCTACTGATCATTTATGCTCACTTTTATTTTATTAATATGGGCATCCTACTTCTTTGTGTTATTAACAGAGTTTTGATTGTCAATTTTCTAAATCAATCAATGAAACTACAACTCTACATTATCCAAGCAGCAGAAAAAATACAGCTAAAGTGTTCTGTCGTAAATAAATCACTGCTAATCAAATTATTTGCAATTCTTGGAATTAACAACAAAACACGTTTTCTTTGTAGGTACAGTGTATAATGATTTCATTTATTCTACTTCATAAAGTTCAGTATTGCAGTGAAACATATTATGCAGGATCATTCTGTATAACTTTTATTGTACTGCACATTTTTGTGAACAAATGCTAAGCTACTGTATAATACTTTATCAGCCATCTAAAAGGTGACTAATATGTACCTACTGACAGAAAATACCTGCTCAACTTTCAACATATAGTGTTGCAGCAGTCACTAAAGCATAGCTACCACTGCCTTCGTTTAAAATCGAATGTAGGTTGCTTTAATCCTGGAGTTTCATGTACAGGTACAAAACTGCAATCAACTTGGTGACCTCCTGAAAAATCCTACTAGTACAGACTTACATTGGCGTAACAAAGATACCAAAAAATGACTATCATTAGCATTAAATTTATAATGCTGATAAGACAGTCCATCACTTACCTCTATTAGCTACAAGGACAGATTTAATAGGACGGTATTCTATACTAGAGGAGGAATGTGCCACTTGCAGTGTCCGCAGGGCTTGCGTCAGTGAGTGTTTTGGGTGGACGGCATGGTGTGCCGATGCTCTCCCAAGGCGTGCCAAGTGAGCCCCCAACATGATGGCTCTTGGAAATGCTACTCAGTAACTGAAAAAGGAAACATTATTGTTCAAATGATTAAATGACTCTTCTTCAAGTTTTATAGAATGCTGTCAAGGTTTGGGAATCCAAGCATTAAAGTTCACAACATGGAAAAAAGTTAAGAGAAGTCACTTCATATCTAACCTTGTGAAATGAACATCTGACTTGATGATAGAGATGAAAAAGGCATTTCTCTACGTGGGTTAAATAAACTGCAATTTTCAAATACTTTGTTTATTAGTGCAACCAGTATATTAATCCATTCCAGTGAAGGGACCACCACCTCACAGACCAAGAGTATTATCATTTTTGCCTGCAGGCCAGTGCCAAAATGATGTAATCCAAAGGTGTTGAAGGAAGAAAGGTACTCCATGTGAAGATTTCTAATCTCTTTTATGCACAAGCCATAGTTTTAAAAATGATTTAGCTATTGAAATGGCAATTCTTCAACAATTATATAATCTTTGATTTTCAAGTTTGAATGGAGATTTTTCACATTTACAGTCTGTACCCTAGAAACTCAGCTCAAGTTAACAAATTCATATTTTTTCTGCAGTACACATTCGTGTCCATTTATTAGGCTGTATGAGAATAGAACAGACTAGAATACTATAAAATTTAGGCCAAAGGCCAAGCGCTGGGAACTTTGAGGTCATTCAGTGCTGAAAGGGAAATTGACCGTATAAAGGTTTTAAAGGTGTAACAGGAAGAAAACCTCGCAGTTGCACTATTAGAAAATTGTCAGGAGAGGGTGGAAAGTAAGATGGAAGAAACAGAATATGAACGGAGGTACAGTAAAAGGAATAAAAGGGATTGCAGCTAGGGGCCAAAGTGATGCTACAAAAAACCTTAAGCAATGCCTACAGTGCACTGCATGAGGTGTGATGATGGCACTACCCCTCTACAGGGATTATGCTGTATGAGGAAGGAGTTCTCAACCCACTCACATCCATAGAGGGTACAACTGGATAAGTATTCACCACTTGTAAAAATACTGGATAATCTGACAGGTATTACAACAAGCAAGGATGCTGGTAATCATAAGAATTAAAAAATGACTGGGAAAGTGCCTGCCTGATGGCATCTTCAAGACCTATCATATAGATATCAAGGTATCTCTGGTCAATGCTTGTCATAGTTTACAACAACGTGTAAAAAAGTAGACTGACATTTTATCAATTGCTCTGGAAAAAAGTTAAGAGCAAGTTATATCTAAAATAAAAGAAAGTAGGTTATGCTCAAGCCTTTTTTACAGTGGAAAAATAAAAAATGACATGGCAGCGTAAATCACATTCGTTCATAAGAAAACACAATTCCATTTTTCTGAAATTACTTTGCTATGCCTCGACTTACACTTAAGAGGTCTATTGGGCATTGCGATTAGGCCACTGTGTTGCATCTGATAATGCTGAAGCGTTGCCTACTAATACAACTAATTTTCCCCTGCCATGTGCTAATATACATTTAATGTCGACTCAGCTTTCCTTTACTTTAATAGCTCCTCTCGTCTTAGGTGAAAATTATCCTTGTTAAAGTCAGGGTGCATAATTACTTAAAATGAGAGAGAGAGAGAGAGAGAGAGAGAGAGAGAGAGAGAGAGAGAGAGAGAGAGAGAGAGAGAGAGAGAGGGGGGGGGTGTGAAATAAGCCTTGCCAGGTGGTACCTTAAAATAGCTTGGAAAAATATAACGAGAATTCTTTAACATAATCTACCATTGGCTGTTAGAGACAATAAACCTTGAAATATTCTCTGTGAGCAAAGAACATTTGTTAAATAAAATCATTATAAGGAAAACAAGCAAAAAATGTGCCAAAGTTTCTTCAGTGCAATCGAATTTTCTGTATAGCATAAAATCAAGGTGGTCTTGGTACACTGTAATGCTGTATGAGCTGCAGCCCATGAAACTTTAACCATGTCCTGGTGGTGGCCTGTCCTATATCGTTACTAGACACATGATTATGGCTAATTTAACCTTAAATAAAATAAAAACTACTGTGGCTAGAGGGCTGCAATTTGATATGTCTGATGATTGGAGGTTGGATGATCAACATACCAATTTGCAGCCGTCTAGCCTCAGTAGTTTTTAAGATCTGAGGGCAGAGAGAAAAAGCGAGGACAGACAGACAAAGCTGGAACAATAGTTTTCTTTTACTTTAAACTAATAAAAACTGCTGCCATTCATAAACAATAAATATCAGCAGATACACACAGTCTGGACTGTGATTATAAAGGAGACACGATAAGTTTGAAATTCACCAAACCATAGGCTACATAAATACCATTAAATTAGACTGACAGGCCTATCTGAAATCTAACTGCCAATACCATTCTCCTTGCATTTTAATACATTTTTATCTATTGATTTATTAATTTATTTTTCTTTTTTAATAAACGAGATCTCTTCTTTCTATATTTCCCTTTACCTCCTCTTATTTCTTCCTAATGATCACCAGATTCTTTGGAAGCTGGGATTTCAAGTCAATGGCCCCTGTGGTGGGCTTGTTCCTTATGAATAGGGTTCATCTTCTAAATAATAATAATAATAATAATAATAATAATAATAATAATAATAATAAAATAAATACCCTTAAGGCAGACTACTAAATACTGTACATCAATAAAAAGTTATGTTAACAAGAACCTCCTAGGGACAGCTTACCTCAGTGGTTTTTAACCAGGGGGTGCTCGGTTCCTGAGGGGTGCGAGGATGCTTATGAATAATTAAAGCAAAATATATTTTCATATACGCAGGTTATTTTTTCTGCGAAAGAATAAAAAATAAAATAAAATAATGACAATTCAGGGGGTGCTAGAACTGACTGCTGATTTGAAAGGGGTGCATACATTGAAAGAGGTTTTGAACCACTGGCTTACCTAAAGGCTGATGACAGATCCCACACCCAAAATGTGGGAGGGCCTCCTCGCGACAGCCGACAAAGTGGCACCCCTTCAGTGCCTTTCCTCTCTCTCTCTCTCTTGGCTGTCTCAGGTTGGTCTTACGGGGAAGGCTAACTAGACTAGCTGAAACAGATCAACGTGCTATTAGTATGCATAAGCAAAACAGCATTTAGTATTTACCTGTCATTAATAATTATCCTTAATGATAAGTCTCCATCCCCTCTCTCTCTTGTTAGTAAATGGTGGTAGTGTGTATTTATATATCATGTTATATATACATGTATTACATGTATGTGTACTGTACAAACATACAAACATACATACATACATACATACATACACACACAGACACCTATATATGAACAGTCGACCCCCAGTATTCGCGGGAACGCATACCACTAGCCCCGCGAATGGCTCAAATCCGCGAATACTCAAAACCCCTCTAAATACACTTACAACTGCCCATTTTGATTGTTCAAAACACCAAAAAACCCTCTAAAAATGCTTATAACTGAATATTTTAGTAGTTTTATCAGAAAAAGTGCAATTAGTCACAAAAATTATATGAAAATACAGTAATTTGTGAATAATCGCGAATAGGCGAATTTTCCGCGAATGTGTATATATGTTCAACACACAAACCCGCAAATAGGTGAAGCTGCAAATCCAGAACCACGAATAGGCGGGGGTCCACTGTATATATGGAACAAGCCCGCAGGGGTCACTGATTTGAAATTCGAGCTTCCAAAGAGTATGGTGTTCATTTGAAAGTACCAGAAGGTAATGGGAAATGCAGAAAGAGATCAGTTATCAGAGAAGAAGAAATAAATTAACAAATTAATAAAGAGGTAGAAATGTAAGCAAATTATTAAAATACAAGGAGAGTTGTTTCTGGGTAGCAATATACTGCAATGCATCCTTGCTTGAACTTTTGAGGTTCCAACTGCACAACCTCAGGGAGGCTGTTCCACAGTCCAGTGGTGTGAGGAATCAAGGACCCCCTGAACTGGTCAGCTCGACAGTGAGGCGCATTTGTCGCATATTGCTGCTGCTGCTGTACAGCAATCTTGTCACTCTCAGCAGGAAAATAGGAGCAAGAATCAACTGCGAATTGTGAATAAAATGAAAAGCTGTTAAACATGATACAAAAATAACAGCAGTCTTCTAATCGCTCGTTGGTAAGTGACAAGTGAACATCACTTTTGCTGGAAATAAAATCTATGCAGATTCTCCCAACATTTATTCTCAGGAAAGCAACAATCCTCGGACTGAAAGATTCAGCAGTTCTTTCCTTCCTTCCTTGGCCAGACCTTAGAATTCTCCGTTTTCTATGAAGCTGCTGCATTTTTTCAATAGTAGGTCTACCACGACTTTCCGGGATAGGCCTAAACATTTCCTTCCCTTCATCTTATTTCGGTAAAGCAAAGACCTACTTCAAAAAAAAAAGTCGAGGTCTATTCCATCGACTTTTTGGGGGGAAAATGACGTGAAATTTGACTGATGAAACAATCCTGTACAAATATTCATTCAGAATATGTAATAAATTTTGCTAAACAAAAAATCTCCGGAAATAGGATAAAAGGTATAACTGTTCATCAAGAAATATCTCACCGAGATATATGTCACGCAAATGAGCAACTGCGAATATTAAATGATCTGTGATACTTGTGTAAAAAAAAAAACTCCACGAATCAGCATTATTCTACAAAGATATATTCAAATTAGATTGTTAACTATTTTGGTTCAGTATTTCATTCGCATAGTTATTCAAAATGGTTCATGGTTCTGTTTAATTCGCATAATTATTCAAAATAACAAATTACTAATCGTACGCGTCCATGTTCATGGGGTAACCCAAAGAGATCACCTATGAAACTGTCAAGCTTCCACATAAAATAAGTTCGTAAGTGTGTGTAAAATTATATAAAATAAACATAGCATAGACATTTTGAGTAAAATCACGAGAATATCAAACGAGATAACTGAAGGTACACCATAAATAAACATTATAGAAAAGGAAACGATTAAAAAATGCGTCTAAGTTTCTTTGGTGGAATCGAGTTTTCTGTAGGGCTTATAATCAAGGCCACCGAAAACAGATCTATCTTTCGGTAGTCTCAGTGTAATGCTGTTATGAGCCGCAGCCCACGGCCTGGTGGTGGCCTGGCCTATATCGTTGCCAGACCCATGATTATGGCCAACTTTAATCTTAAATAAAATAAAAACTGCCGAGGCTAGAGGGCTGCAATTTAATATGTTTAATGATTGGAGGGTGGATGATCAACATACCAATTTGCAGTCCTCTAGCCTCAGTAGTTTTTAAGATCTGAGGACGGATAGAAAAGTCCGGACGGACAGACAAAGCCGGCACATTAGTTTTCTTTTACAGAAAACTAAAAAGTGTGTTAATACACTTCAAAACTCGAACGCACAGATACTATCAATTACAAAAACGATGGGATACTGGGACCGGCCCCAACTCTCCCCCACCTGCTCTAAGATACCCGAATTACGCAATTTCTTGTCGAAACACATTTGTTGCCAAGTTCCCCACCTCCCAAGTACAGCCATTCAACGCACAGGTTCGTGTCCGTGAATAATGACAGGAGGATGCTACTATGGCTTGTTATCTACGCGTCAGTTCCGGGCTGCTAGTACTAAACATGGCGGAAGCTCAACGGGACGCCAGTTTTAGTACTAGCTCTCGGGGATCAAAGATATCGTTTATTAATATAATTTGTCGACCACACAATACAGAAATGGGTGTATATAATACCTTGATCGCCGAGGGCTGGTACCAAATACGGCGTCCCAAGAGCTTCCGCCATGTTTAGTACTAGCACCTCGGAGGTGATGCGTAGATAACAAGCTAAAGTTGCACCGCCAGGAGTCAGTGACTAATCAATCAACACATTCGACAGCAAGCTTATATCATTGAAGCAAGATACATTATTTCTCATAGCTCATCTGTAACAAATGAGCTTTTTGAATCTTAAAAGTAATGACACTGAATTCCCTACATAAATATATCCTTTAAATACATTAGTATATAATCGGAAAACTCATATAGGTCTAGTTCTTCTCTGATTCTTTGATGCAGTTAGTACTATGCAGCAGACCTTGTACTTCTCTGCTAGTTTTACAAGCTTTCCCATGCTATTAAATTTCACATACGGTGCATTGTGCTGATAAGCAATTCTCCAATCTTTGTATTTTCTTTTATAGTTTTTATAAGCTTTCCCATACTGTTAAATTTCACATACACTGTGCTGACATGCAATTCTCCAACTCCAGTACATACGATAAAGCAATTTCTTTTGACAGGTTTGTCTTCCTGTTAATTTCACCAACACCTCTTCGAAATTTTTCTCCTGTATAATCACTGAACTGATAAGTATTGTACAGTAGGCTGCGCGTGATGTTATACTCTTTAATCAATATATCGGCTTCCGCATTCTTCCTAACATATATTCACAACACATTCAATATTCCGCTGCAGCTCCACGCATGTTTAAAAAACCAGGAAATACAGCTGTATTAAGTGGAGCTCATTAGTCTGAAGTGAAAAAATTATCGATATAATGATACTGTAATGTCAAACATCCTTTCAGAACAGAGAGCAGAAATGGAATTTAGGCCAGGGGCAAAGCGCTGGGACCCATGAAGTCATTCTGCGCTGAAATTGACAGTAATAAGGTTTGAAAGGTGTAACGGGAGGAAAACCTCGCAGCTGCACTGAGTCAATAGTTAGGGAGGGTGGAAAGTAAGAAAGGAAAGAGAATATAAACGGAGGTGAAGTAAAAGGAATGAAAGAACCTTTAGTGATACCTACTGTACAGTGCACCGCATGAGGTGCAGTGACGGCACTACCCCTATGGAGCCAAACCCCCTTTCAGGAGATTATAAAATAAATATTCTAACAATAAGCTAACTCTGCTTGGAGCTTCTGTTCCAATTATTATTTTCTTAAGTTAATTTTCCCCTTAGTTAATCATATTATTTAGAATCAAACCATTGAGAATCTGTGCATTAACGTTCGATAATCAACAGATTCATATAATCCTTTGACAAAATTACCGACTTTCCTGCATTACAGAAGAAACCGGAATGTAAGTCCAAAATATATTTTCCAAAGGCAAAATAAGCACAATGAATAACAAACATTAATTTAAATAAAAACCAGTAAAAATTGCGCATTAGTTTCTTCGGTGGCAATCGAGTTTTCTGTACAGCCGCTACATCGTATAATCAAGGCCGTTGAAAATAGGTTTATCTTTCGGTGTATGATGCTGTATGAGCCGCGGCCCATGAAACTTTAACCACAGCCCGGTGGTGGCCTATCCTATATCGTTGCCAGAAGTACGATTACGGTTAACTTTAACTTATATAAGATGAAAACTAATGAGGCTAGAGGGCTGTAATTTGGTATGTGTGATGATTGGAGGATGGATGATCAACATACCAACTTGCAGCCCTCTAGCCTCAGTAGTTGTTAAGGTCAGAGGGCGGACAGGAAAAGTGCGGACAGAATAAAATGCGGACGGACAGACAAAGCCGGCACAATAGTTTTCTTTTACAGAAAACTAAAAAGTTATACTTCCCACTTTCCAAAATACATTTTCCAAAAGCACAATGAGCAATGAATACTAAATTTTTAAAAAATAACGATCACATAGAGGGTACAACAATACCACAAGGATTATTCACTGTCTTAGCAAAACAGATAAAATTTCGGAGTTCCCTGACAACTCTGGTGATAATGTCTGACAGTTCAGCTTCAAGTCTTAACAATACCCAAATTTTTAAAATTACGATTGACGGTCTGAATTACAGGCAACTTTAATCCATGGAACTTGAAGGAAACGTAAAACGAAGATTAATCAACTTCCCGGTGAACTCACCGTCCGCTGACTGAGTCGAGTTGTTACTGCGTTTTTGGACACCAGCCAAATTAAGAAAAAAATAATTCCACAAAACTATCAGTTATATACTAAACCCCCACAACTTAGGATGCTTCAGGAATTGTTTATAATTCTCATATATACTAAGAACTGTCCTTTAGAGTGGTTTTGAAAACGAAACATTAAAACGTAAACGATGGGATGGCGGTTGGGTGGGCGGAAAAACCAGCTGCCCTACATATTCGAAGTCTGAGAATCACGATCACGCCTTTAAGGAACCGCAAAATTCATCCCATCTCACGATTTTAAAACCATAATACGTACGCGTTAACTTAACAGTATACTCTAGATGAATAAGGAAGCAGTGAGAGAGATGTCAATAATCACTTGTATCGACTGAAACTGCATTTCGGAGAAAATATTCATCACGAGTCGATATCTACGGAGACGAAATCACTAAAGCGTGGGTGGTGTGGCGGCAGTCGCTTCCTGCCGGATGGGGTGGTAGTCAGACTCTCTCTCTCTCTCTCTCTCTCTCTCTCTCTCTCTCTCTCTCTCTCTCTCTCTCTCTCTCTCTCAATATTACATATTTAAATGCGTCATCCAATACCACAAGCGCTCGCAGGAGAGGTGAAAGGAAAGACTGTAGACTTGGAAATCAAATAAATTGAAACCCTATCGAAGTCTTATACG
>NC_089748.1:35759845-35874845 GCF_040412425.1 Macrobrachium rosenbergii
CCTCCCAACACAAGGTACCAAGCTTAGTCCCAGAGAGGAAAGTACACTTGCAAGAAAAGACCTTGAGGAAAGCAGTGAAAGTATTGGAAGGGAAAGGTGGCTGCCTAGGGCTACCCCTCTCATTAGAGGCTCTTTCTATTCAAGCCGCCCATAAGATGAGGAACAGGGTTGTGCAAAGGAACATGAGCCTTACTTGGAATACAAGATACAGGGTGTAAGATTCTCTGAGTATATATATATATATACTTTACTTACCTATTTATTAATTTGTTCATCTTTTTCTTTTTCTAATAAATAATCTCTTATTTCTGTATCTCCTATTACCTTCTGTTACTCCTTTCAAATGAACACCATATTCTTTGGAAGTTTGAATTTCAAGTCAATGGCCCCCTTGGTGGGCTTGTTTCATGCGAACAAAGATCATCTTCTGAATAATAATAATAATAATAATAATAATAATAATAATAATAATAATAATAATAATAATAATAATAATAATAATAGAGAAACAAATCCACAGTTGTTGGTACATATATTTAAAGATAGATCTGTCCAGAGGGTTTTCAGGAATCTGTTGATTCCCCTTTTCAATCGAACTGATTCCCGAAAGCTCTGTTCTGTACAGAAATATTTTTTAATTATATGTACATTTACACAACTGTGGATTTGTTTCTCCAACTGAAGACTCATGCTGCTATGAGTATTTTCTAATAATAATAATAATAATAATAATAATAATAATAATAATAATAATAATAATAACAGAAAGGAGAAAAAAATTATTTTGAAAGAAAACAAGGGTAAAATTCTACCGGAAGATTTAGGAAAGGAAAAACATTTATAATAGCAATTCATCTCAAATAGTATTTTATTTTAAAGATCAGTCATATTAAAAATTGGTAAAATCATACTGAGGGGATCTTAGCAACAAATAAAATTCTAAATCAAAATGTTTACATTTTAATTTGAACCTTTTTTCTTTCCTTTCTGAAGTCTGTCGTCAGAAGTTTACTTTCTGTAATTTTCCACAGTCAATTTTTTTTCTATCCAGTCTCCCCTGTAAGGATCTGACGGCCCTGTGTCCTTCCCATCCTTTCCAAATAAGCTTATGTTTCTTTACAGAAGGACCTTGACACAAAGAACCACTTCAAGATGTGAAAGTTTTAGCGGGCGATGATCTAGAAAGCCGTAAAGAAGAGTTGGTTTTTAAAACAATCAAGTCTTGATTCTTTCGAACCATAAGATAAGTAAAAAATGCGCCGAAGTTTCTTCGACGCAATCGAGATTTCTGTACGGCGCATAATCAAAGCCACCGAAAATAGATCTATCTTTCGGTGGTCTCGGTATAATGCTGTATGATCCGCGACCCGTGAAGCTTTAACCACGGCCCGGTGGTGGCCTATCCTATATCGTTGCCAGAAGCACGATTATGGTTAACTTTAACCTTAAATGAAATAAAAACTACTGATGCTATAGGGCTGCAGTTTGATATGTTTGATGATTGGAGGGTGGATGATCAACATACAAATTTGCAGCCCTCTAGCCTCAGTAGTTTTTAAGATCTGAGGGCGGACAGAAAACGTGCGGACAGAAAAATGTGCGGACAGAAAAATGTGCGGACGGACAGACAAAGACGGCACAATAGTTTTCTTTTACAGAAAACGAAAAATAAAGAATTCATGTGAGGAAAGATTGTGGAAACTGAAAATGGAATATAAAATTTAAGCCAAAAGCCATGCGCTGGGACCTATGAGGTCATTCAGAAACGAAAATGGCGTTGAAACAACTGTTAGGAGAGGGTGGAAAGAGAGACGGAAGAATGAGAATATGAAAGGAGGCATAGTAAAAGGAATGAAAGGGGTTGCAGCTAGGGACCGATGGGACGCTGCAGAGCGCCTTAAAGTAATGCCTGCAGTGCACCGCATAAGACACAGTGATTACACTAACAGCAACCAACCCCCGCATCGAGAAGATTATTGGGAAAAAGCACACCTCTTCTGGTCTGGTTAAAAAGTTAAAATTACCATAAGAAAAGTGTCATAAGAAATAACCATTTCATAAAAAATTGTTGTTGGAAAGAAACTAGACCTCTAAAGGGCAAGAAATCTCCTTAGAAGTAGTATAATTCCTCAAGAGGGAAAAAGCTGTGGAATAAAACTGGTCTGGTAAGAAGCTTTAACAAACCAGGAATCCCGAAGGAGGTAAAGCCTAGTCTCAAAAGGAGAGGATTTTGGAAAGGCCAGATTTCCTCGAAAGCACTGATCTAGGATTTCAAATATTTAGATGAAAGGACTGAAAGAACAATAAAATTGAACTGAATTGAACTGAATACAGAATTTTGGCCAAAGGCCAAGCGCTGGGACCAATGAAGTCATTCAGTGCTCAAACGGAAACTGACAGTAAAAGGTTTGAAAGGTGTAACAGGAGGAAAACCACTCAGTTGCACTATGAAACAATTGTTACGAAAGGATGAAAATTAAGTTGAAAGAGAATACGAACAGATGTACAGTAAAAGGAATGAAAGGGGTTGTAGCTAGGGGCCGAAGGGACGCTGCAAAGAACCTTAAGTGATGCCTACAGTGCAACGCGTGAGGTGCACTGATGGTACTATCTCCCAACGGGCAAAAGGTACACTAATGCTGAAGCTAATCTCTGAACCATTACGAATCTCAGAGAACAAGTATTCTTTAAAGAAAAAAAACAAACATTTCAAAGCGAAAAAACTACTACCACACACAGCTGATACAATGCAACACTTCAAGCGCACTAGACCGACAGTCACTATCATAGCCAACCTCCTAAAACTATCACACCTGTACTCCACCTTATCTTCTCCAACAATCCCGCCCCCAACTCCTCCCTCTCCTCCTCCTCCTCCAACAACCCTACCCCCTTTCTCTAGTGTCGCAGACAGTCCATTGATCGCTTAAGCCACTCCAGATTATCTCCTGGTCATCTGCGTGCTCAAGTGGCCTAAATGGGACTTTTTATAGGGGAACTATGCTCCCCTCTATTCATAATGGTATGAAACTTAACTGAATGGTTTATTGTTTTTATGAGCAATCATTTTAACCTCAGGGGATTAAGTACATTGATACTTTAAAAATCATGCAAATAACAACTTGGTAATTAGCTGTCATCTCTGCCCTAAAATGGGAAATTGCAGTATCCGCAAAATTTTCGAAACTGAGGTATGCCACCTATTGGGCTCGTGAAACACTAATACACAAGTTACTGTAGTTTCAGAATGATTCTTCAATGCTTTATTTAGGGGGTCCCATTTGCATTATCTGCAAAATCAGTAGTAAGGCAAAGGAAAGCTGCAGTATCTATAATTTTTCTCAGTTTTGTATTTTTGCAGACACTGCAGTCTTCCATTTTGGGGCAGAACTAACGGAAAAGATCACGAATGTCATTATTTCCGACCATAATGACAAAACAGGACACATGACCAAGATAAAGTCAATAAGGGAAACAGCACAGAGTCGGTGGCAACACATCAACACTTGTGCACGAACAAAAAGTGGCAGAAAACTTAGGCCTAACAGAGCGGTACCACAGAACAGCTGCAACACAAGGCTCGGAACATCTGCTCGACATTCGTGGCAAAACTAGTTTAACCACCAAAACGAAACGCTAAGTATTCTAGTTGGAAAATCGTTGGAATAAATGAACTCTTAACGATAATGAACGACTGAAGAAACGTGTACTTTCTAACGGTTAGACCGTAATCAACGTCGCAGGCAATGACGTCAGAGAGATCTGGAATGGCGAGAGAAGTACTGCAGAGTTCAGTTTCTGGAGAAGTGAAGGAGATCGGGAGGAAATGGGCTTAAAATCTAAAGCAATAAGTGAAGGAAGATCAATATCGGGAATTAGTGACCTCTGAGGTAAACGGAGAATGCCATATATCAGCAAATGAGAAAATGGCGCCAAAGTTAGGGTACACAGAACACTCATGATACTCGATAAGTAATGCGCATCGTTATCGAATTTGTAAAAACTCAAGAATGATAAGACTTAATATCTCATTGTTATTTGCTTATCCTGGACACACAATTATCGCTCTTGAAGAAACAAGGTGCTCATGTAACTGAAAAAAGTTTGTTATAAAACCATCTACTGACATAGGCCTATTACACTCGAACCTTCCGCTTACGTTTTATATATACAGAAAGTCTCATTTAATGCTTAATATTATTACAAAATGAATTTCAATAGGTATATGGCTTCTATGCAACAACATAAAAAATAATGTATGAATGAATTTGTAACTGGAAAAATGTTGAAGTTTTTAATATACATACGCGCTGAAAGTCTGCTGCTACACGCACAAACACATACACACATACACACACAAACAAACAAATACAACACAAACACACAAACAAAACAAACAAACATAATACAAACTTACTTAACTAGTCCAAGTTTGACTCTTTACGAAAGTAAGTTTCACTATACTGGCCTTCGACAAAAATGACTGGATTGAACTGAACATAGAATTTAGGCCAAAGGCCAAGCACTGGGACCTGTGAGGTCATTCAGCGCCGAAACGGAAATTGAAGAGTGAAAAGGCTTGAAAGGTGTACAATGAATCAACTGTTAGAAGGTGGAAAGTAAGATGGAAGAAAAAGAATATGAATGGAGGTACAGTAAAAGGAACGAAAGGGTTTGTAGCAGCTAGGACCAAAGGCAAGCTGCAAAGAACCTTTAAGTAATGCCTACAGTGCACCGCATGAGGTGCACTGACGGCACTAACTCCCTACGGGAGACAAAATGATTGAGAGCGTATCTTCAAAAGTGTTTCACAAGTTTTTCATAAACAGAAAATGTTAAAAGTTACAGGAGGCAGTTTTTACGCAGAAATACCTAGCACATACCGAAGGCCAGCCATCACAAACCCGGTTTTGCAATAAATATAATCGGATCATACTGAAGCTGAATACTAGGTTTATTTTCTATAGGGCCAAAACGAATCACCCTGGATTTAAAGTACGTTGAACAATTGGCTTAAAACTCATCTGCAATGTTTCCCTTCGCTTTCACAAACTAAAATCAAACATGAGTAAAAATTCCAGAACGAATGTCCTCGCCCAAATCACTTAAACCGTAACGTATAGGCCTAATCTACTATTCATTTCAGGGACGGCGAGTCATCGTTTTTCTCGAATATCTTTCAAAACTAATTATTTGATCGAAATGGTGCTTTGGCACAGTGTACAAGACACCTCCCGCTAATTTTTGGTAATATAGCGCATTGTCAAATGGTGTTAGTTAAGGCGTTTACTCTTGACTTACATGGTGTTGCCGAGCATCGCCAAATTATGCATTCGAACGTCCTTTATCCCCATCCCGTCCTTCCCTCCCCCTTCCCCTCCTCATCCCTCCCTCAACCCACTTTCCTGGCCTCCCAATCCCTGCCCCACTTTCCTGTCTATGGGAATAGCGAATGTGCGATTGGATTAGTCCTGCTGACTCATGAGACTTTGCCTTTAAAAGCCAAGAATTAACGCCTTAACTAACACCATTTGACAATGGACTATATTACCAAAAATTAGCTGGAGGTGTCTTGCACAGTGTGTCGAAGAACCATTTCGATCAAATAATTAGTTTGAAAGATATTTGAGAAAAACGATGACTCGCGGTCCCTGAAATGGATAGTAGGCTCTCGAATCCAATCTATGGTTTACCTAAACATATCTGATACAGATTACGGTTATATGGCTTAAGAGATAAGCCCACAACAGACCATTAAATATAAGAGTTACATTACCTTGAATGGTCTAATTATCTTCAGTGGTTATTGCTCAGATTACGTAACCTACATAGATTCTACACTACTTGGGGCCCATTTTGTTACACAAGAAATCATTTTGTTATAACACCATCGCTAGAATTCGTTCAAACCCAAAAGTTTTCATTGCGAATTGATGTTAACAGAATCTTCATTATAAAACTATATTAAAACCTGTCTTGACATAAAATATCAATAACTCCTGACATTGATACAAATAAATTTCTGATGCTAACCTTTACTTTTCAATGTCTAGTTGCAAACAGGACGTGTCTAATAATACTGTTTATTAGGATACAAAACAAATAATCTTCAATTTCCACCATCAAAACCTAGACCTATTACTCACAAAGCGTCTACCTAATCAGCCGTGGTTTGGATGCTTAAACAAACCGACTCTTGACATTATCTAATCAGAGTCAATGAAAACTGATACTCCACAATAAAAAAAAAATTGCATTTTACTCTCTCTCGAAAAACAAGGACAGATTCCTGTACCGAAAGATAAAGCAATCAGGAGGACACACATATGAGGACCACTTTACCATCTCGTTTCGTTCCCACTAACGAGTGTAGTAAATGATATGAGGTATGGGAATATATATGTGTATGTGTGTGTTTTAGGCAGTTAGCGAAATGCACTTTTTGACATTATTTTGATCCCCCCAAGGGGCTAGCACTAAACACGGCGAAACAGTGACTCACCTATATGCTGTTTCGCCGTGTTTAGTACTAGCCCCTGGGGCTCAAATGTACCTCGCTGTGTTTAGTACTAACCCTGGGGATAAAATGTCCCTAAGTGCATTTTGCTATCTGCCTGTAACACATGTACGTTGAATGAGCCCCTGGGTGTTACGTATTCTGATAAAAGCAAACTAGGCCGAGATAAAGACTGTGTGTAGATAGTGACTAAGCGTTACTGAGCAGCGATTTCATGTGAGTTTTAACTCGAGTTTTTCAGCCTTGACACAGCCGTGGAGATAATGAATGGAGTAGAGATAAAATTATTTCTCTCTCTCTCTCTCTCTCTCTCTCTCTCTCTCTCTCTCTCTCTTGTAACCAATTGGTTCTTAGCCACTTAAAAATAAGTCTAATCCTTCGGGCCAGCCCTAGGAGAGCTGTTAATCAGCTCAGTGGTCTGGTAAAACTAAGGTACACTTATTTTCTCTCTCTCTCTCTCTCTCTCTCTCTCACACACACACACACACACACACACACACATATATATATATATATATATATATATATATATATATATATATATATATATATATATATATATATATATATATATATATATATATATATATATATATATATATATATATATATAAATTTCTGACTCATATACATCAGGATCGAACCCAGGTCTTTCAACTGAAAGGCAAGGGCGCCGCCCACTAGGCCATACAAGTCATAAAAGAAGTTGGAACCTGAGGGCAACTGCACCCAAGGAATTACCTGGGCAAGCTGACTGCTTGCATACCAGCGTGTTTTCCCCAACTTCCCGACTCAGCAATGACCCAAGTGACAGCATTTCATTCGAATTACCCCTTCCGAGTGAATAAGTTAGAAATAATCAACACACAATCACGTGTGGAACGGAAATAAATTTCTAACTTACATCAGGATCGAAGCCAGGTCTTTCAATTGAAAGGCAAGGGTGCTGCCCACTAGGCCATAGTAGTCATAAAAGAGGTTGCATCAAAATCATATTTATACATACATGCATACATACATTATATATATGTATATATGTAAGTATAAATATGTATTATGTATATATAAATTATTTGCTACAAAGCTAGAAAAAAAGTAGTTTATTTTTTCAGCAATAAGATTCAATTTAAACCTATGGAGAAGAATAAAACATTAACTATCGGTATCTTTGGCCAGCTGGAACAAGCAAAGCAAGCCCAGCAAGTAATACTGGCCATGACAGAGGACATCAAGAACTGGCCCAACGAACAGGACCTGAAACTTGTCGGCTTAGACTGCTATGAGTTCTGCTTACCACCTGAGGGCAGAGACTTTCTCCAAGGCTTTTTCAGACAAGTGGATCAAGAACTCAGGGACCTCTACGATGTCAGACTCATTCTCCCCAAGGAAAAGGACAAGAACAAAGTTGGCTACTTAGCGGGACATATAAAACAAGTTGGCCGGGCCTACCAACACGTCCAGGACGTCCTTCAGGAGTTAAAGGTGGGAGCGTCTGATATCAAAATAGAAGGACTGAAGAGAATTGAGGCAGGAAGATATCAATTCGCAGTTATCGCTCAAAAGAAGGGACTTGTGGTTGGGCAGAAAGGACAAAATCTGAGGAAAATAGAAAAGAACAATAATGTACGGATAATGATGCACGAAAGGACAGAGGGCTACATCACGATAAAGGGGCATTTAGATGACGTCCAGGATGCTTGTCGTGACATCAAGGATATCATAGACCCAACCCTAAAGCGGACAGGAAGGGACTTACCACAACAGGAACTCCTTCCCGGGTTAATCAAGATGGAAGATCACCTCTACAAGACAGTCCTCAACAGGCAGGAAAGAGCCATGGTTATCGGCAAAAGAGGCCTGACCATAAAAAAGCTAACTACCAAACACAAGGTATACTTCCATGGACCGAAGAGGGATGAGAACACCGACGACTGTATGATCAGAGGAAATGAAGACGGAGTCGTCGCCTTCTTCAACGAAGTCCAGGAAATCATCAAGAATGAAGCAGACGAGAGGACACACGACGGGGGACAGAGAAGGCAGCCAAGACCTCTCGCATTAGGAGATTTCTTCTAAACTCAGAAGAAATTGAAGGACGATGCTCTCTCTCAGGACATGCAGAGGGAAGAACTCTAGTTTCTTCTCATATGCTATGTCCTTGATAAACATCCTGTACAAGATGTTTGTCATGTGGACAATGGTCCAATATCTAGATCTATTCCTTCAGATTTACAACCCTCATTGTATTTCTGAGGGAATAATCTAGAAGATGGGCTTGCAGAGGGAAGAACACTTTCTTCTAGTATGCTATGTCCCTTGGTGAAAACCCTGTACAAGGTATTTGTCATGCGGACAATGGTCCAATATCTAGATCTATTCCTTCAGATTTACAACCCCCATTGTATTTCTGAGGGAATAATCTAGAAGATGGGCTTGCAGAGGGGAGAATAGTTTCTTCTAGTATGCTATGTCCCTTGATGAACATTCTGTACAAGGTATTTGTCATGCGGACAATGGTCCAATATCTAGATATATTCTTTCAGATATCCCACCATTCTGAGGGAATAATCTAGAAGATGGGCTTGCAGAAGGAAGAATAGTTTCTTCTAGTATGCTATGTCCCCTGATGAACATCTTGTACAGGATATTTGTCATGCGGACAATGGTCCAATATCTAGATATATTCTTTCAGATATCCCACCATTCTGAGGGAATAATCTAGAAGATGGGCTTGCAGAGGGGAGAATAGTTTCTTCTAGTATGCTATGTCCCTTGATGAACATTCTGTACAAGGTATTTGTCATGCGGACAATGGTCCAATATCTAGATATATTCTTTCAGATATCCCACCATTCTGAGGGAATAATCTAGAAGATGGGCTTGCAGAAGGAAGAATAGTTTCTTCTAGTATGCTATGTCCCCTGATGAACATCTTGTACAGGATATTTGTCATGCGGACAATGGTCCAATATCTAGATATATTCTTTCAGATATCCCACCATTCTGATGGGAATAATCTAGAAGATGGGCTTTGCAGAAGGAAGAATAGTTTCTTCTAGTATGCTATGTCCCCTGATGAACATCTTGTACAGGATATTTGTCATGCGGACAATGGTCCAATATCTAGATATATTCTTTCAGATATCCCACCATTCTGAGGGAATAATCTAGAAGATGGGCTTGCAGAAGGAAGAATAGTTTCTTCTAGTATGCTATGTCCCCTGATGAACATCTTGTACAGGATATTTGTCATGCGGACAATGGTCCAATATCTAGATATATTCTTTCAGATATCCCACCATTCTGAGGGAATAATCTAGAAGATGGGCTTGCAGAAGGAAGAATAGTTTCTTCTAGTATGCTATGTCCCCTGATGAACATCTTGTACAGGATATTTGTCATGCGGACAATGGTCCAATATCTAGATATATTCTTTCAGATATCCCACCATTCTGATGGGAATAATCTCAGAAGATGGGAATAATTGCAGATGGGGAAGAATAGTTTCTTCTAGTATGCTATGTCCCTTGATGAACATCTTGTACAGGATATTTGTCATGCGGACAATGGTCCAATATCTAGATATATTCTTTCAGATATCCCACCATTCTGAGGAATAATCTAGAAGATGGGCTTGCAGAGGAAGAATAGTTTCTTCTAGTATGCTATGTCCCCTGATGAACATCTTGTACAGGATATTTGTCATGCGGACAATGGTCCAATATCTATATATATTCTTTCAGATATCCCACCATTCTGAGGGAATAATCTAGAAGATGGGCTTGCAGAGGGAAGAATAGTGTCTTCTAGTATGCTATGTCCCTTGATGAACATCTTGTACAGGATATTTGTCATGCGGACAATGGTCCAATATCTAGATATATTCTTTCAGATATCCCACCAATCTGAGGGAATAATCTAGAAGATGGGCTTGCAGAAGGAAGAATAGTTTCTTCTAGTATGCTATGTCCCTTGATGAACATCTTGTACAGGATATTTGTCATGCGGACAATGGTCCAATATCTAGATATTTCTTTCAGATATCCCACCATTCTGAGGGAATAATCTAGAAGATGGGCTTGCAGAGGGAAGAATAGTTTCTTCTAGTATGCTATGTCCCTTGATGAACATCTTGTACAGGATATTTGTCATGCGGACAATGGTCCAATATCTAGATATATTCTTTCAGATATCCCACCAATCTGAAGGAATAATCTAGAAGATGGGCTTGCAGAGGGAAGAATAGTTTCTTCTAGTATGCTATGTCCCTTGATGAACATCTTGTACAGGATATTTGTCATGCGGACAATGGTCCAATATCTAGATATATTCTTTCAGATATCCCACCATTCTGAGGGAATAATCTAGAAGATGGGATTGCAGAGGGAAGAATAGTTTCTTCTAGTATGCTATGTCCCCTAATGAACATCTTGTACAGGATATTTGTCATGCGGACAATGGTCCAATATCTAGATATATTCTTTCAGATATCCCACCAATCTGAAGGAATAATCTAGAAGATGGGCTTGCAGAGGGAAGAACTCTAGTTTCTTCTAGTATGCTATGTCCCTTGATGAACATCTTGTACAGGATATTTGTCATGCGGACAATGGTCCAATATCTAGATATATTCTTTCAGATATCCCACCAATCTGAAGGAATAATCTAGAAGATGGGCTTGCAGAGGAAGAACTCTAGTTTCTTCTAGTATGCTATGTCCCTTGATGAACATCTTGTACAGGATATTTGTCATGCGGACAATGATCCAATATCTAGATATATTCTTTCAGATATCCCACCATTCTGAGGGAATAATCTAGAAGATGGGCTTGCAGAGGGAAGAATAGTGTCTTCTAGTATGCTATGTCCCTTGATGAACATCTTGTACAGGATATTTGTCATGCGGACAATGGTCCAATATCTAGATATATTCTTTCAGATATCACACCATTCTGAGGGAATAATCTAGAAGATGGGCTTGCAGAGGGAAGAATAGTTTCTTCTAGTATGCTATGTCCCCTGATGAACATCTTGTACAGGATATTTGTCATGCGGACAATGGTCCAACATCTAGATATATTCTTTCATATATCCCACCATTCTGAAGGAATAATCTAGAAGATGGGCTTGCAGAGGGAAGAATAGTTTCTTCTAGTATGCTATGTCCCTTGATGAACATCTTGTACAGGATATTTGTCATGCGGACAATGGTCCAACATCTAGATATATTCTTTCAGATATCCCACCAATCTGAAGGAATAATCTAGAAGATGGGCTTGCAGAGGGAAGAACTCTAGTTTCTTCTAGTATGCTATGTCCCTTGATGAACATCTTGTACAGGATATCTGTCATGTGGACAATGGTCCAACATCTAGATATATTCTTCCATATATCCCACCATTCTGAAGGAATAATCTAGAAGATGGGCTTGCAGAGGGAAGAACTCTAGTTTCTTCTATGCCAGGTATGGTAATACCATTCTTCTTGTATTTTAATGATTAAATTACATTTTTACCTACCTATTACCTAATTTGTAATTTTCTATGTTTTTAGTAAGTGATCTGTACTTCTGTAAGTTACTACTTCTAATGAACACCAAATTCTTTGGGAAGCCTGAATTTCAAGTCAATGGCCCCTGTGGGTTCGTTCCATATGAATTGGGTTCATCTTCAGAATAATAATAATAATAATAATAATAATAATAATAATAATAATAATAATAATAATAATAATAATAATCAGAGAAAAATTCACACACCTCATTATTTTTATATTGGCAATTTTGATACATTTTCCCAAATGCAACCGAATCCACACATACTCGTACAGACGACCTTATTAGCGACGAACTTGAAAATGAGGGAACACTTATCCACACCACGAATACCTTCATTATTTGCGTTATCATCAAGTTTAGCTTTAAGTAATCCACTTATCGCTGCCGAAGAAAGTGAAGGGATTGTAAATAAGCCATCTCGCAGGACCGAGTGCATTTCGCGTCCGCTTAATGAGTATTAATTACAGTCATGTCTCTGCTAAATGACGAGAGTTACTGGCTCAATCTGTTACGCATTCCAGTTGAGCGTTAATTGAGTGATTTTTTTCTTCTTTGCACAAGCTGTTTTTTTCGAAAATGCAAATTGATATATAATCCTTTACCTTGCAGATGGAAATTTAATCACATGCTCAAGCTTCATGTTATTTTTTTAGGTTGATACATTATGTTCACCTGTATTTTCGCACCTGCGGTAAAACACACGCACAAATTTAGAGAGAGAGAGAGAGAGAGAGAGAGAGAGAGAGAGAGAGAGAGAGAGAGAGAGAGAGAGAGAGAATATTAACCAATCACTTTCCCTTTTAGCACAAGACGGAGCAAATTTTTTTTTTTAAGGGATGTGTTTAAAATGTTTATTTTTCCTGTATTCCGTCGCTTCTCCCATGGATAAAAATCTTTGGTGAAATTTGCTGTGTGTGTATGAGTGCGAACTGAAAATTTACTGTGTGTGTACGGGTGAAAACTAAAAAAAAAAAATCGGCAATGTGTGCGCGTTTCCAAGATCACGGTGTATTTATGTTGTTTTATACAAGAGAGAAAGTCTATGAAAAGTCCTTAGCCTGTAAGGATACAATTTCCATGAGCTACTTTGTCTGATGTTTAACCATAATACAAATTGAACTGAATATAAAATTTGGGCCAAAGGCCAAGCACTGGGACCTATGAGGTCATTCTGCGCTGAAACGGAAACTGACAGTAAAAGGTTTGAAAGCTGTAACAGGAGGAACTAATCCGTAGGCAGCTTTCATCTTTGAAATACCCTGACCATATAATTGAGAAAGCGTTCCATAAAGCTGACACAATATTCCATCGTCCTCAACAAAACAGGACTATTATAGAGAGACGCCCAACAGTAAAATTAAAATCCCACACCTGGACAGGATTAAGCCGTCGACATAGACTCTTGGAAATTCTAACCCTATTTGGCATTTACCTACCCAAATGCCTTAGCCAAATCCCTGATTAACGTACGACAAAAGCCAGTCACCAAAGACACAGGGGTACATGAAATACCCAGCCTCGACTGTGACAAATCGTATATCCGTTTTACTGGTAAATCACTCCACCAGAAAATACAACATAAAGACCTGGGTTCGATCCTGGTGTAAGTCAGAAATTTACTTCTGTTCCACACGTGATTGTGAGTTGATTATTTCTATCTTATTCACTCAGAAGGGGGTAATTCGAATGAAATGCTGTCAATTGGGTCATTGCTGAGTCGGGAAGTTGGGGAAAACTCGCTGGTATGCAAGCAGTTAGCTTGCCCAGGTAATTCGCCTTGGTGCAGTTGCCCTCAGGTTCTAACCCTTTTTTCTTTTTATGACTTGTGTGGTATAGTGGGCAGCGCCCTTGATTTGATTAAAAGACCTGGGTTCGATCCTGATGTAAGTCAGAAATTTATTTCTGGTCCACATGTGATTGTGTTTTGATTATTCTCTCTCTCTCTCTTTTGATTACTCTCTCTCTCTCTCTCTCTCTCTCTCTCTCTCTCTCTCTCTCTCTCTCTCTATATATATATATATATATATATATATATATATATATATATATATATATATATATATACATATATATATATACATATATATATATATATATATATATATATATATATATATATATATATATATATATATATATACACACATATATATACACACGCACATATATATTTACATATATATAATTTATAATATATAACAAAAACAATAATTTCCCAATACGAGATGTATTATTTTTAATGTCAACTGGAACTTTAAGGCCATTTTCTTTCGGACTCAAAAAATTCATCAAATGGATTTAATGACCTCATAGACCCCAGTGCTCGGCCTTTGGCCGAAATTCTATAGTCAGTTCAAATCGATAGCCTACTCAGTCTCGAAATATGGTCAGCCTCAGATAAGTAAACATCGTAATCTAATATTACAGCTGTGGAGACATACCCATTAAAAATTTATTTTTGAAGGTTAATTTCAGATCTGGATTTACATGATGGCAAACTGTGAAACTGTGAAACATTTGGCAGTAAAGAAACGGTTAAAATATGCATTTACTGTAAAGGACAACACGGGCGATCTCTACAAGTTTTCACACGCCTTGTGAATAATCACGGCTGTCTGCAATCATTTCCTTGGGGAATACCTCGAAAACATAACAGCTCTCTTCACTACATAACACAAAAAATGACAACATTACAACAGAACAGGATACGGAATTTGGCCAATGGTCAAGCGCTGGAACCTATGAGGTCGTTCAGCACTGAAACGGAAATTGACAGTAAAAGGTTTGAACGGTGTAACAGGAGGAAAATCTCGCGGCTGCACTACGAAACAATTGTTGGAAGGTGAAAAGTCAGATGGAAGAAATAATATGAACGGAGGTACAGTAAAAGGAATGAAAGAGGTGGCAGCTACCCCCTAACGGGGAAACACTATCAAGAGTCTGCTCCTTCTATACCTGAAAAACAGTCTGACTCCGCTGTTTAGAATGTAAACTAAATTTGACGGTTCCCCAAATTTTGCGGTATATGGAGCAAATAAAAATTGCCGTATAATGTTAAGCCTAAGGTCAAAGCCAGCTACGAGTCTTGTTATGTTTGAAACAAAAAAATCGAAGAGATAACACATTCAATCAACTTTGTCTGCTAAGCATTGGAATAACAGTTTTTCGGACATATATACCAACAAATGTAACAATCCTGTTAACAGCTTTAAGAGAGAGAGAGAGAGAGAGAGAGAGAGAGAGAGAGAGAGAGAATATCAAGTAGCTAAAGAAATAAACTTAATTTTCAACACCGTAAACATCAATACCACTCTTACTAAATTCAGACTTCTTCCGTAACAAATAAAAAAATACGAAGACTAAACTTCCGCTGCCATGACTAAGCAAACTCGCGCTAAAAGACAGAAAGTTACCTAACACTCACGTGGTGCCAACTGCAGCTAAATTGGTCATGACAGCACGTTTCTTTGTTTCAAGGTTGTACGCTTCCACTCACGTTCCCTTATAAAAAATAAGGTCTCATTTTGTCTCATCAACGGTATTTTAAACTTAGAAATAATGATATAAAGTTAAGACATAAAATGCGAGCTTTTTTCCGCGATAGGCTGAACCAGTTGGCCTACTGAATAAGTAAAAAGTGCGCCAAAGTTACTTCGGCAAAATCGAGTTTTCTGTATGAGCCGCGCCCCATGAAGCTTTCAGCCACGGTCCGGTGGTGGCCTGGCCTTTATCGTTGCAGGATGCACGATTATGGCTAACTTTAACCTTAAATTATAATAAAATATACTGAGGGTATTGGGCTGCAATTTGGTATGTTTGATGACTGGAGGGTGGATGATCAACATAATTTGCAGCCCTCTAGCCTCAGTAGTTTTTAAGATCTGAGGGCGGACAGAAAAAGTGCGGACAGAAAAAAGTGCGGACAGAATAAAGAGCGGACGGACAGGCAAAGCCAGCATAATAGTTTTCTTTTCAGAAAATTAACAAGACCCTATTTTGTCTTATCAACGGTAGTTTAAACTTAGAAAGAATGATAAAAGTTTAAGGAATAAAACGAAGGCTTTTTCCGCGACAGAATAAAGCCAGTTTGCCTACTGAATGAAAAGGGGAACTTCATTTCAGAAGCCAGTCGAGAAACGGTCGGAAGATTTTGGCACGAGACTTTCTCATCTAATTCTGGTTCTACGCAGTCATTCAAATTTCAAGGCACGTGTTTCAACCTTCTAGGCTGATTTCCTTTAGAGGAGAGAGCTTCAAAAGGCGTTTACATACCTATTCTAAAGATATATTTAGGCTTAGGTTGGTCTAGAAACTCGAAAAATAACACCTGTTATCGCCCCCAACAGTTGACTGAAAGGTGGGCAGTGTTATTTGTTAAAATTATGATGCATGTACACTAGGCCTAAATATTCTGTATTTACAGTATACATACATACACCTGTATTTACAGTATACATACATAATATACACCTGTATTTACAGTATACATACATACATACACCTGTATTTACAGTATACATATACACAACTGTTTGTATATGTTTTTAAGTTCACATGAAAACAAGCTGAATGTTTCTACAGCTTGCAAATGCTTCAAATATGATGCATGTACACTAGGCCTATATCTGTATTTAGAGTATACATACATACATATTTGCTTGTATACGTTTTTAAATTTACATGAAAATGCGCTGAATGTTTCTACAGCTTGTAAATATAATTCAAATATTACGTCATTCGCCAGAAGCTTTTAATAGACAGGAAACACTCATTCAAAACAGTATCTATGTCGCTTAATGTTTATTTGCGAAAATCACCGGATATCCTATGACAGAATATATTCCCTACTTGACATAAACTTTCGACGCAAGCCTTTCGTAACAACAGAATAACTGAATCAAGATGTTTCAGTTATTAAACAAGTAAAAAATGCGCCGAAGTTTCTTCTGCGCAATCGAGTTTTCTGCACAGCCGCTACAGCCTTTGTGCAAGCTTTTATTGAAGATTTCCTGCAAAGAATCTTGAACATGAAAAAGACTTAAAATAGACTTCTGACATTTCTTGAGCTAAAACACAAAATACGTGATTGCTAAAAAGTCTTCAAATGTATTCCAAACAATTTCACAGGTTTCCGCCAGTCAGTTTTCTAATGTTGCTACGCAGTCTATCATAGAATCTACAAAATAACCAAAAACAAAAGAACGGCTCTATTACGAAATGTACGACACAATAATTAACTCGAAACATGATAAATCTGATGCGCAATAACTCCAAACCTGATAAATATAATCGTTCATCCGTACGTAAAGAAAAACGTAGGCTATTCACCAAAATGATTGTAGTCACAATTACTCCAAGCGAAGCACTTCCCTGAGAGAGAGAGAGAGAGAGAGAGAGAGAGAGAGAGAGAGAGAGAGAGAGAGAGAGAGAGAGAGGACGCTAACAATTAGAGGAATGAGTCTAAAATAAAATCAGTATCAACGACATGTTCAGGGCAGTTCCCGTCATGTTTACGTGCCTCAAAGACATAAATATCAAGAAAATTGTTTTTGGGGATTCAGGTTAAGGGTTTTTTTTTGGACCCATGACTGAGGGAGAGGAGGAAGGGGAGGGGAGGGGGCTAATGAGCAAGAAAGGTTGAGATTAGAAACATCTGAAGTCCGTATAGGCCTATACTGGAAATCATATAAGAGGGAGATGGTCAGTTTAAACACAATGTGCCGAGGCAACAGCATTACGACGATTAAAATTCCGAAGATATTGAGAACTAAAAATGTAAAATGTCCAGGGGACGAATCAATAAAGGTGGGAATAGCCGACGAACAGAGATGGGAGAAAGGGCAGGATGCCAAGAATTACAGCCGTTATGTCAGCGTTAACGACACAAAAAAAATAACAATAATGACAATATATACATCTAGATAAAGTGTACTAGCACATTTTCTTACCTCTCTCTCTCTCTCTCTCTCTCTCTCTCTCTCTCTCTCTCTCTATATATATATATATATATATATATATATATATATATAGAGAGAGAGAGAGAGAGAGAGAGAGAGAGAGAGAGAGAGAGAGAGAGAGAGAGTTAATTCCCATAGCATTGTAATACGCTTTACTCAGTTCATTTCTGCAGGCATCTGATAAAAAATTATTTATCACTGCTTGCAAAACAAATACAAATTGTTCAAATGTTATATTACATGAGTATTAAAGTTGACTTGGGCTAATGCTTATATCAAAGGCACGTGTAAGAAGGCTGGGCAAGATTCCTTACTATATCCGCCCGTGGAGCACTGTAAAACACCATATATGATAACAACAACGAAAAACATCATAAGGAAGAAACAAATTAACAAGCAAATTATGTAAGGAAATACAAAAATACAAAAAGGTGGTAGGGAACTTACAGAATGGGCCTAATCGCGACGAAATGATCGTAACAACTTGCCCAAGCACCGTCAAATGAGCGACGCACTTCAAAGCAATCATTATAAAAGGATACAATTACTCCACAGAGTTCGATAATACATCAAATGCCTACCTACCAGAGAGAGAGAACCGTTTCCTCACTAGATCTACGAGGCCGTAACACAAGATTTAAACACCGGCTCAGGCAACCATACAGTTCAGGCCTAAGACAAAGGACCCCATAAGCTGACTACACCTCCTTCTATATTTAAAATCACTTGTCCAAGTATCGAGACTAAACCCTTGGCACATCTCACGCTCGGTAATATAAAGTAAAAACAAAGATATACAAACTTTGCCAACATTTGGCGGCTGCAATTTTCTTTATGCTTGCTTTGAAGGCAAATGACCAGTCACTGGGTTAAGAGAGCATGTATAAAAAGACACTTCGATATCACTTCTTGGGTTTTCCACTACCAAATATGTCGCTAACCTAATATTTCTCTTTTATATATTCTAAAAATGCGTTTTACTTGGTCTTCAAAGACTGGTCGCGGCTGCCTGTCGCTTCGTGTCTCAAGAAATATTTTTAAATTATGGCAACCTCTTAGCTTTCAAGCTACCGTAATCAGGTACACCACCAAAAACAAGTAACTGATTTGCAAATGCATAAATATGACCATGAACGCAATTAAGCTTTGATTTAAGGTAGCCACCGACCTCTAACCAAGAAAACTATCATTCTCAGAGGCACAAAATACATCTATTTTTGCCTCGCACGACAAACGATTTCCGCCATCCGTCATAATACACAAAGACGGGTCTTGGGAGTTCTTCTACTGAACACTTTCCTCACTCTCAGCTGTTGCTACAAATAATCAATACTCATCACCGGCCACGAACCGAGCCATTATATTCATACGACACTTGTACACAACCTTCAACCAAACGAAGGCAGGTCCCTCGTGCCACGCCTTTGCAGACCTTGTGCTTGACAAGCGGACTTACCAAAAGGACTGTCTAACGCCCACTGAGGTCTATCTAAACTAAACGTCTACCTTTCGAGCGACAAACGCACGAACCTCAGAGAGAGAGAGAGAGAGAGAGAGAGAGAGAGAGAGAGAGAGAGAGAGAGAGAGAGAGTGGTCGTCTGCGAATGCGGATCACGTGACCGGGTACTTGCCAATGCTCGCAACAAATCTTAACTGATACGCGCTTCGTCACTGACGTAATACGGTAGGCGTCTGCACATGGAGGGTATACAGTCTAGGTGTGATATTAATCTATGTGATTGGCCCCCCTTCATACCATTACACATTCCGGTATGTCGCCATCTCGGTTAGAGAGGCGGCACTTCTCGACAGGCGAAGAGAGCTGACAAATATCGCCTGATGTCATCATACCTGACGTTACGCTGATTAACACGAGTTTTTTTACAAATGTTAATTAAACCGAAAATAAAAACATGTAGAAACAAAGTAAGGTACTAGAGTGTTGTCAGTATAACTGCAATAACAAAAAGAACAAAATGAGACGAGCATTATGATTCCATTCGAGTTTTAAGACACCGAAACAACGTTCCGTTGTATAGTCTTATTCTGAATCAACATTAGCACGTGGGCACTGTGTGAGTGCTAGTGCTCCGGTGTCAAGCCTACCCCAAATAACCGGTTTCTTGACAACAGTACTCGTCAACCGGCAAAGTTGACTTTCAGGGGAGGGAAAGGTGGTTCCTCTCTTGAAAATAAGGGCCCGTGATACCGACGTCAAGTAATTTCAGTTCTTGGTGCGTAAAACACTTTTTCCAGAGGATTTCTTGAATGAGACTAACAATGACACGCAAAAACCAAGCGGATACTTTCCACGTATTTTTTTCTCTTCCTCTCATCTCATGGGGCCTATACAAAACCCTAAACGAATACCTTGGCTGATTTTGTAGGTAGGCCTATTCGACACAATGATACGGGAAGAGTCACAACGAATCGTTTACTCTGTCGCACAGAGTAATGACAAACGTAATTTACGGATCTGGAAAAATTGAAAACGTGGACATACCAAACCAGCCATACAGATACAAGGGACATGAGAGGGCAAGGCAAGTTTCAGCCTTGGAAAAACAAGCAATTGACGAATTGAAGGTACAGAAGGTCCAATTCCTTTAGACTGATTCTGTGAATGAATACGCCAAGAATCTCAAGGGAGAAACTAAGTGCCTATTGCTACTAAGACTTCTGACTTCAACAAAGACAATGTTAACTGGCACACACCACTTGGAGCTACTTTCAAAAATATTTTACTTCTGATAAAACCTTTGTGATTAGTAAATCCCAAGTTAGACGACTCAAGTTTCTTTGCTTCGATGAGACTAGCTTGCTCATGTCTTCTTATTATTAACACGATCATAAGCATAGTTACTAGGGTTCAACGTCAATCAAATCAATAAAAATAATAATTACGATTGCCATGGGAAATGCAAGTTGGAAAGCTAAGAATCCCTATACAATCTCTCTTTTCCTGACGTCTCTGCATAAACCCTCTGATTGCCCCCTTCCGAAAAATCAATACCAGTAATGTTTGCGTTTTCTGTGCCTCGTTAAAGATTAAACCAAGAAGCTGTACTATCCCTAATGGTGTAGCCAACCATTCTTGGGGATTTAACCGGAACGCTAACCATTTACTAGTGGCAAAGTGCCAAATTATGTGAAGAATTAGGAAAATCAACAGATGCGTCTAGTGTGAGGTCTCAGGCACGGGAAACATTACTTAACCAGTGCTTTGTATCTGGCAAGCGACCTGGATTTTAAACACAAGCAGTGAAAGTTAAGGATCATTAAATGTAACTCATGGTCACACAACTCAAAACTAACTCCACTTGAGGTGAATTTCAATTGTCCAAATAATGGTTTTACTGATATATGAAGTGGTCGTGAGCCCATTTCTGAAAGGAAGCGAGCACCAGAAAGAGTATGAATAAGGTCGAGTGTCCGCTGGAGAGATTTTCTCTGACCACCTTACGATGGAAAACAGCTGATTAGTAGTAATAATAATAACAGCATTGTAATATTCAGACAAAATAGTCTGGTCACATCCGATTAACTAATAACACTAACTGAACATAATGCAACTTGCATTATTTTTAAATATTACGAAAGGAAAAAACAAAGGTCAAATAAATATCACAGTCAACTTAAGTACTTGAAAGTTGAACGATGCACACTCAACTTTATGGTTTTAATGACCAACGTAAGTGAGGTTTATCCTTGATAACTGTTAAAAGATTAACATTGCATCAAGAAAACAATATTCCAACAACTTTCGATAAGAATTTTTCCAATAAAAAAACGGGAAATTTTCGGTAATATACGATAGCTCAACACGTACTTGGTATTTTTATTAACAAACATGATAGCAACAATCAAGACAGGAGGGCTGTTCATACGTATAAAAAATTACAATCAAGACAGGAGGGCTGTTCATATGTATAAAAAATTAAGATGTACAGCACGCCTGCCAGACGCACAACTCCTCGAAATTAGCAGTGAAGTATCGTACTGACTTAAAACTACGATTACGGGCAAACAGAAACTTGGCAAGTTCAGCAGGGAACCATGTGCGCTGAACGTGGAGTGTCGTGGTTTAAGTTTACAAACCTCATGCAACCTCGGAAGGAAGAAAGTAGGCCAGGACTGATTTCATGATACCCATGAGATGACTTCTTCCATCGTGATATTTTCTTTGTTAAAATTAGTAAACCATCATCGATATAGTTTCTGTCGTGCAATGAATTTCGTCAAGTTTGCAAACACTGCCCCGAAGAATCATCACGAAGCGAACAATTTTCTCGACGTGTGTTGAGCATTGCATTTTAATGTTTAACACTAAACAATTCTCTCTCTCTCTCTCTCTCTCTCTCTCTCTCTCTCTCTCTCTCTCTCTCTCTGTGTGTGTGTGACCATTTTCAAGCGCACTGCTCTCTATAATCTCATCTACTCAAAATTAATGAAATGCAAAACTGTAAACAAAAATCTTGTTATCCTTGAGAGAGAGAGAGAGAGAGAGAGAGAGAGAGAGAGAGAGAGAGAGAGAGAGAGAGATTGTAACTATGGCAGGATAAATACTTCGAAGAAAATGGTGTGTCTATTGGTTAGGGCGAAGCTTCAAGGGCAAACGATGCGAGTTCCTACCATGGCTGCACACAATGACCACGTGAAAGTCCAATGTTTACCACTGCCTGCACTGATGACTTTTCTTAGACCGACTGCCTTTCCTACTTTAGTTTTAGCTTTTTTTTCTTTTTAGTCAGTTATGTGTTGCGTCTCTTTAAACACAAACAACATCACTAAGAAAGGCAGTTGATGAATAACGGGAAATTTGAAAGCTTTTATTACCTATAAAAATCTTATTTCCCTTTTACTTGACTACAGGAGAGGTTGAATTACCTGCGTCCCGAATTTCTATCGCTGACGAGGACCTCTAGTAGTTCTCTCCCTAGATTAATAATAATCCTGTTCTCTCCATTAGGAGTTCCTCAACGATAGTCATCATTAAAGCCATCGCCGAATTGTTACAAGACATATGCAATTAAATACTTTTCCACCCAATCAGCCTACCGAAGGGGTGACATACGGAATGACTAGTACTACAAAAATAACTTTTCCCGTTTTGCATGTGAGCATATTACAGGCAAACGTATTCATGTTCAAGTATTAAGTACGTAAATTAAGGTGATGACACTACCATAAATGCTCTTCAAATCACTCTAATCTACTCGGCGAGCTGCAAAGTAGATAATGAGGACCTGTAACCGCGTTATACCCGTGGTTTAGACCTATAATACTCCCAACAGTCGTCTTCGTCTCTTACAGTTTCTTTGTGTGATTACGACCGTAAAGTAAGTTAGGTTATTCTGATCCTAACCTTCCCTGGATGTAACAACTAAAGTCTGTGGGAACATGATCGAGGAAAGTTATAATGGGTCTACCCAAACACCTGCTTAAATGTAACTGGTAACTACTGGCCTCACTGGGAATGTACCAGTGACTACTAATGACTAACATCACGTGCATACAGGTGGAAATCGACTGACTCTTGACACCATCGTAAATGTCTTGCCAACGGAATCTTATAAATGCAACCATGGTTAAAAGGCCCACGTCTTAAAGTTATTCTGAGAAAACGTTCAGATGGCCCTTCATAAATGACTTATACTCTCCTTGCTGGCAGACTGAAATATATTAAATCCAGGTTCAAATTTGCAATTCCTTGTCTCCTTCACTGCATGAAAAATTTAATTCAAAAGCATGGAATTCAACTTCCTTTAATGATTAAGATCCTCACTGAATGTAAATGTGAACTCTGGCCCAAACATGATGTAAAATACAAGTTCCAAGGGTGAGCGAACAAGTATTTGCAAATGGAGAAGAGTTTTAACCTCATTAAGTACATCAAAGGTTAGCGGAGTCACTTGCCAATGAACTCGGCTTATGGGTATATTCTGAGTTTCCTCTTAATTGAGTTCTGTCAGAATGTCTTGGCTAATAGCAAGCATTCAATGTTATTTCATCAGAGGCTTGGCAAGAAATCGTGTGAAAACTTAAATAAGCCAGAAGCCTCGGGCATTTCCTCCAGGCAATGGTCCTCCCATACCATTAAATGTCTTTCTCTCTCTCTCTCTCTCTCTCTCTCTCTCTCTCTCTCTCTCTCTCTCTCTCTGCAGGTACAGCATACTCTCGCTGGTGTCAGTCTGGATAACTGTTACGGATTACTTGGTGGTGACGGCACTTCTTACTCACATAATCTTGCTCTAGTCCAAGACTTTTTCTGTTATGTTTCTCATCAAGTCCTTCCTTCTTATCGTAACACAGATAAACTCACTTTCCATAATTTCCAGATGCTGGGCTGAAATTTTTTCCATTTTCCCACTAACCATTTGCAACATAAAAGCATCCCTGATCAATGCTGGAAATCAAATGAGTCTGCACATTTCTCAAGAGGCCAATAACGCAATACAAAATACCTTTACCCTTCTCAAAACGACGGCTGGAAACTATTGCTTGCACAAGCACATAACAGCGACACTCCCCCAGACTCCAAATACTGCTTGCGCAGGTCAGACAATTATCGACCCACCATTGCGTGCCAAAAATCAAGGATCCCATCAAGAAATACTCTTTACTAGGTGGCAAAAATTAAGAATCCCATCGAGAGATACTCTTCATACAGTGACTAAATTCATTACGCAAATAGCAATGGTATTATCACGTCAGTGGGGTTCAGGGAAGGGGGTTACGTAACATGAATATTTGTTAGCAAATGAAGTTACTGACCTTGTCAGTTCGAACAAGTCGGTGAGGGTGAAACCAAGGTGCCTCTTTACCTTGGCTGAAACCACGTAAACATCTAAACACAAGTTATGATATCCCCACTAGACCTATAAAAACCAATTATATTTACACCTGCACTGAACCGATAACCATAGGCCTACTGTATATCCCTGTTCGAAGCAGGGTGTAAACCAGCTATTTCTGTATGCGTGTATACTTAAATGTAATAGACAAATTTACGATTTTATTCTGATCAAGTCTTCCTACTTCATAAACCGTTTTATTACAAGTCATGACATGCACGTTAAAACTTATTCTGTTAACTTATTCCTGCCGCTAAGAAATGATTCCCACGCTGGTCACGCCACTCTAAAAGACTATGCTATTCTTTTATTGCTACGAGCATAGACGAACTTGAGGGTCAACTAGTTTATCCTGAATGAAGGTCGCTGCGTCCTTTTCCACTAAGTTTACATCCTACTTGAGCCACATGTCAATAGTAAGGAATTCATTACGAATAAATGGTAAACCTTACACAACCACTTCTCTGGTATAGTTAGTAACGAGGTTCGAAGGGCTTACGTAACAATCATAATTTATTTGCGACGGTGATGCATTTCCTTATATGCAAAGCAAAACTGTTGCTATGGACAGAGAGAGAGAGAGAGAGAGAGAGAGAGAGAGAGAGAGAGAGGGAGGAGTCCGTGGGCAAAATTCATAATTACAGTACTGTACAATGACCTCCAGCAACCGGTATTACAATAATACAAAACCCTGTGACAGACAGAAAATTCTTACGAAACAAAGGTGAATCGGTATGCGCCGACAAACCAATATCACAGAATTAACTCATAGGCCTAATTGCTCCTGTTGCATATGACATGCAAAAAATGACGATGCATGCAGTGACCTCGCACCGGCGGAATGTTCAAAAAGTCGAGCACCTGCAGTAAAAGATAACTGTTATGAGTTAGGGCACTGGGCCAGTGTTTATATACCTTAAAGCTGAGAGGTCTGAATGTCGCGGTAGCCGAGATAATAAATGCTTCGTGACACGAGGGTTAGCATGGCTTCCCGTCCTCCCAGATATCTGCGTCCCCAACTCTTATTTTTATATATAATATTCTTGGATAAAACAAGAATGTTTATGTGCATGTGTGGGTGTGAAGAAAGAGCGAGGATGATTCTGCAGAAGAGCTGCGCACAGAAATATCTTTTATTAGTAAAATCTCTCGAATGAACAATATAGAAAAGGGTGTATCTGATGCAACACAGTTGAGATCATTCTGAGAAAGTGGTAAAATTTTATAAGTTGCCAATAAGACTCCAGCCAATTTTTGCATGAAAAACCATTTTTGAGTTTTTTATGCAAAAATGACTAGGAAATAATAGATAAAAGAACCTTAAAATACCAATATAACTTCAAACGGGTGTTGACTGGTTACAATTTTGCCGTATTTATGGAGGGGGTTATTCTTACCTTATGTCATAAATTTTCTAATTTTTATTTATCATTTTGCATAGTGTTTATGGGGTTCAAAATAATGAGAGTGGGGTTACAATTTATGGCAACTTATAAAATAATACACGATAAGGCGATTTTTTTTCTATTTTCACGTTCTCCCCGTGGGGCTGGTACTAAACACGGCTCCCTACGGTGCAAGTATCGCGCAATTTGTGAGAAATCAAGGCCATAATCAAGAGGCAAAGTAAAAGGAGAAAAACGCACACCAACATAATTAGGATGCAACAAAACATTAACCACTGGGGCTCAAGGAGGACTGGTTTCAGTACTCAAGGTAGCCTTTTTGGCGACACGGACCAAGATTACGAAAAAAGTTGGGTTGGAATACAACCAAACATAATTATGGATTCAATGTAACAGCACTGGGTACAAGCACTCCTTGGTAAGTTACATCTACAATGTTATTTTGGTCCCTGATGCGTTAAGTAGTACTACTTGTGGCCTTAAACACGAATGTAATTTAATATTTAGGCAAGACATTCTGCTTCGGTTGAGTTCCTGTATTTTTAAAGCTCACACTTCAGCCGTCTAGCATTATATTTACTAGAGCATCACAAGCTAAACTTGTCAATTATTTTCCGTTTATTTCGGTTACCGTAAATCCTTAACCACTTAAAAAAAAAAAAAAAATTAACAACTGAAAACACGCTTAACAGCTCGGGAAATTCCACCCATCACTCCTCGACTCAAATACCGAACAGCGTGGCATTTCATCTTATCAATTTGTCTAACATTAAAATCACACGGCATCATTAATTTTTCAGCCAAACTTTATTGGTAAAGGAATCAATATAATAAAAATCATAAAATCCAGTTTTAGCCAGTTAAAACAATATCGGCCGTGCCGGTGCTGAGTGAACAAGAAAAAAATATAAGGCTATTATCTGAATTCCGCATCACCTTACTGAATGTTCTGGGAACAGGACCGGAGTATTGGAATTTCATGTTTATTACGTCTTTACGAGATATTTGAATAACGCTTCAGAGACCTTGTTTGTTTTGGCTGAAAGTTGCATCTGAATGGGTCACTGTGTACGTTATGATGTAATGAAAATGTCAAGATTGATTTTTGTCAATGAGACTACAATAAGCAAAGTGACAGAACCACTTGGCAATGAAATCTGAAGAATATAAAAAAATCGGGCAACTGCGATCTCTGGTAAAGAATGGTAGGACTACACAGCAAAAAATTATTTATGGCTAGTGCGGTGTTCAATAAAAAAAAAAGCAATTAAGTGGGGAAAAAAAATCTGCCGGAGGCTTACATTACCTGGATTCGCAACTTGAAATGGTGTAGATATCAAAAACTGCCAGTTTATAGGAAGAATATCCCGTCCTACACAACAAACTCCGTCAAAAACCACTCACAGACTGAAAAACATCAAGGCGACTTACTAGGTCGGCGGGGAGCGGCAAACCTCTCACTCTCTCCCTCACAGGGGCCTCGGCAACACTGGAGAGTCGCACGCAGTCGAAATGAGAGAGAGAGAGAGAGAGAGAGAGAGAGAGAGAGAGAGAGAGAGTGGTGTACCAGTCCCCTCCCCCCATTCCCTTCCCCCCAAACAGCACCCCCACGTCCCGAGACAACCACCTTTCCTAGGACTTATCAGACTGGCTGTGTTGTCTGCTTCCGCTCGCATGACAACTATCCCAAGGGCGTTTGTTCAACGGCTTGTGTCCTTGGGTCCCATTAGCTCCTCCATTTCATCCACTGCGTCGTTCCCTTTTGTCACTCAATGCCCTTTCTAAAAACATTCTTCTCGAGGCTGTTTTGACGTGAAAATCAACGCGAGGAGAACTTCAAATTCAGGTTCTCCTAGACGCGTCTCCTGCCATCATCGCCTGGATACAGGGCACAGGGAAACAAAAAAAGATTCAGCATTGAAACCCAGCGCATCCAATGGATGGAATCGGACACACCACAAGACATAGTACGCTGATTGGCTTATTCAGACACGCCTTCTCAACCACGGTCGATAATTGGCCGGTTTCCCAACACACCCTCAGACAAGTTTCCCGTAAGGTGGTAGTAGAATTATATAATGAAACTACTTCCATCTCGCGATGTACCTCAGTCCACCAATTTTCGTCATTTATTGTACAGTGCAATCTTGGCACTACAAATCCCAAAGAGTAAACTGTTAAAAAGGTAATTTTTATCTTTTATTACAGAAATAAACAATATTTTACAGTTCTACCAGTATTACAAGCAGAATTTTATCAAAGTTGACTTAAATTTACCAAAAATTTACAATACAATTTTATCTTAAAAAGGTCATTGGGCCTAATGTACAGTATGTTGTTATTATTATTATCATTATTATTGTAGAACAAATTATGGCATTAACCTTGTAGAACAAACTTTTATATATTAATATATATATGTAAATGTACATATATATATATATATATATATATATATATATATATATATATATATATATATATATATATATATATATATATATATATATATATATATATATATTCATATGTTGTATATACAGTGCATATATATATATATATATATATATAATATACATATATATATATATATACAGTATTATATATATATATATATATACACTTCATACATAAAGACAGTTGTCTTCAGATATGACACATATCCACACAAATAGTTATATATATATATATATATATATATATATATATATATATATGTATGTATATATATATATATATATATATATATATATATATATATATATATATACATACACTGTATATTCCTAAGTCAGAAACCTAATTAAAAGAAGAGATGAAAATATAATATTTAACGAGAGAAACAAACTCACGAAAGATGAATACTTCGTGGCAAACGAAAACGAAAAACAAGTAAAAAATGCACCAAAGTTTCTTCGGCGCAATCGAGTTTTCTACACAATGTATAATGCTGTATGAACCGTGGCGCATGAAGCTTTCAGCCACAGACCGGTGGTGGCCTATCCTATAGCGTTGCCAGGCGCACGATTATGGCTAAATTTATCCCTAAATAAAATCAAAACCACTGAGGTTAGAGGGCTGCAATTTGGTATTTTTGATGACTGGAGGGTGGATGATCAGCATATTAATTTGCAGCCCTCTAGCCTCGGTAGTTTTTAAGATACGAGGGCGGACAGAAAAAGCGTGGACGGACAGACAAAGCCGGCACAATAGTTTTCCTTTACAGAAAACTAATAAAGGCGACAAGGCAAATGGCTGTAAAATATTATTCCAGTCTTTCTTTTAAACATACAAGTATCATATTCCACAAAGTACCAGGGAGGAGACATCCACAATTCTACAGTCAGGAGAATGAAGGCCTTGGTGGAATGGAATGAAATATAAGATTTATGCCAAAGGTTAAGCTCTGGGACCGATGAGGTCATTCAGCGCTGAAACGGAAATGGAGAGAAGAAAGGTTTGAAAGGTGTAACAGGAGGAAAACCTCAAAGCAGTTGCACTATGAATCAATCGTTAGGAGAGGGGTGGAAAGTAAGATGGAAGAAACTACGACTGGAGGTACAGTAAAAGGAATGAAAGTGGTGGCAACTAGGTGCCGAAAGGACGCTGCGAAGAATATTGAATAAAAGCCTACAGTACCCCGCGTGAGGTGAACTGACGGCCCCACCCCGCTACAGGGAGAAAGGGGAAAGGCCTCGGTATTATTAAGCCTAACTTCGTCGCACCTCCAACAGAATGGCGAGGGTGACGCCCTGTGAACGAGCTACAGAACACCTGTGCCAACGGCCTTATTGTCCTGACACTTGTAATGCAAGCCACGTTACAAATGTATACAGAATACAAGGCCTGAAATGAAATAATTTTTTCATCTAAAGAGGCCACTGATAGCAGAGAAATCTATTACATCACAGGACTAAGGTATCTGGGAACACACCTGTGTCACGAGATGTAATTAAGAATTACAAAACCGGCAGATTCATTAGCATATAAGTAAGCTTTCGTGTGACGTAACGACGCTGACTATTGCGTCATTCTTTTCTTGGTTATGGTAATTCAAACCCCTATGTTAACATCACATGAATAATGTCTACTAGCAAGTGAACAGTCAGTCTGCTCTGAAAGGAAACGAAAGTTAAATTTTATGGCAGGACTTGTATGGTACACGGTAATCTTGAGTTTATTAAGGTTAGTGATGTATGAATAAATATCGATAAACAATTTTAGTGCTCTAGAAATGCATGACATTAACAAAAGTTAAATTTTATGGCAGGACTTGTATGGTACACGGTAGTCTTGAGTTTATTAAGGTTAGTGATGTATGAATAAATATCGATAAACAATTTCAGTGCTACAGAAACGCATGACATTGCAGCACCTACTCACAACTTGTAAGTGCATGATGGTAAAAACCCATTAGGTGATACAATAATATACAAGTATTACAAAATTATGTGCAGTTCCCTCATCCAATCAGAGACGACATTTAGATTAACAATCCTCTGAATTAAAAGAACAATTTTTTTTATTTGTACCACGAGTTTCTGGGGTACCGATAGCTATGTTCGTTTTGACCTATGAGTCATCATTGGTAAAACCGAATGTTATTATAAAAACCCTCCAGTCTTGGAGACCAGGATATCCAACTGCTATTTACGTCACTCAGGCATTATCAGGCCAGATTTAAGGGTCAAGGGCTATAGCCCATAAAATACAGTTTATATATATAGATGTGTGTGTTTGTGTGTGTGTGTGAGCGCGCGCGCGTGTAAGTGAAATGGTGTGACAAGCATAAGGGCAGAGGACAAAGATAAGGCCGATCAAATATCTAGGTAACCCATTGGGTGATAAAATAACATAAAAGTACGTTCAGTTTCTTCATGGAATCATAGATGACATTTTGTACCACAATCCTTGAACGATTATATATATATATATATATATATATATATATATATATATATATATATATATATATATATATATATATATATATATATATATATATATATATATATATGTGTGTGTGTGTGTGTGTGTGTGTGTGTGTGTGTGTGTGCGTGTGTGTGAGTGACATGATTTACCAAGCAAGATGGGCAAAGGGCGGAGATAAGATTGATCAAAATCGTCTACGTAAAATGGGTCTTTTCACAGTGAAATCATGATAACGCAACTTCAAAGAATAAAATGATCTTCATCTTACCAACATGAACTTCGTAAGCCACGTCATTGTATTGCGTTTGTATCTTACAAAGGCTTCACGTTATTCAAGAGGCGAGTTCTATTCACTGTATGTTGAATAATCTGTTAGTACTGAACGTTCACATTCTTAAAGTCAAGAAAACGAGGTATACTTTAAGAATCTAAGGACGCATTGCTGCAGGACTCTACGTTCACTGATACAGAACTTGGGGAACATAGAAGACAGAGAGTTCCAGAGTTCAGGGCATTTGAAACGACCTGAGACCACGGAAAATGTCAAGACTAAAAAAATTGTTGGTGGAAAATAATCACCAGCTCCCAAAGCAAATGCCTAATAAGTCTCATTAAATTTAGAGAGACACAACACTGACCATTTTAACTAAACCTGTGACCTAGAAAAAAAGGACAAGGTCAGGAATGTTTCGGACTAATAATCACCAGCCCAAGATACGCACCTACCAAATTTCATCAGAACTAGAAAACAATAAAATGATACAAAATTTATCGTTGGAGTCGAGGATTCGTCATGACATCCTTTTTAACGCGATTTGGAATATAGAATTTGGCCAAAGGCCAAGCGCTGGGAACTATGAGGTCATTCAGCGCCTGAAAGGGAAACTGAGTGTAGAAAGGTTTGAAAGGCGGAACAGGAGGAAAGCCTCGCAGCTGCACTATGAAACAGTCGTTAGGAGAGGATTGAAAGTGAGCTGGAAGAAAGAATATGAACGGAGGTAAAGTGAAAGGAACGAAAAAGGGTAGCAGCTAGGGACCGAAGGCACGCTGCAAGGAACCTTAAGTAATGCCTACAGTGCACCGCATGAGGTGCACTGATGGAAGTGTGATAAAATTTACTTTATTTCTGTTCTTGAATTGTATATATTCGTATTCACTCCATTATTAGAAACTGTTCTGCATCACCACAGTTCTGCAATCAAGAACCTATGAAGAAAAGACTCCTTTCGTGTAGCCCCGTTTCGAAATTCAGTAACCGTGAGTCAGTTCCTAATTCTGAATGATTTTGATTTTGATAAATGTTATAAATAGACTCACAAGGGGACCCACAGCGTGATCATTTGCCTGCCAGGCCAGATGTTGCTCGTCCGTGCCTAATCACTAAGGAGTGCTGCAGGGAAGGTATCTCGCACTTTAAAAATTGACACGGCGAGAAGAGAAAATATATTTCCACCCAAGAACGTCCCACGGGACAACCTTGTGTGCAGCGTAAGAAAACACATCATGCGAACACAGAATGAGCGTCAGGTGTCTTGGCGAAGGGAGATGTAATCACTAGGGAGAGCTTCTGAGAGGGAAGATGTGATGTAACTGTGTACATTGAGGTTAAAATTGCTTGACTTCGTCCATCAAGTGGGGCATCCAATAGGTGGGAAAACGCTCTTGAATTAGATAAGTAGATGTTTCTTTATTTCGCCCGCTTTTGCTGGAGAGCGGGACCCTTCTTTTGGCGGCTTTTTTTGGAGATCAGGTTCAAGGTCGCGATGATGCAATGTGCCTAGTATTATATAGTCAATTCTCGCCATTTCGTGCTTGAAAATAATGCCGAGTCGTGATGGAGTCGAAGAATATCTTTAGTTCGTGTTAAAGAATAGAACAGAATATAGAATTTAGGACAAAGGCCAAGCGCTGGGACCTATGAGGTCATTCAGCGCTGAAACGGAAATTGACAGTAAAAAGGTTTGAAAGATTTAACAGGTGGGGAAAACCTCGCAATTGCACTATGATCCACTTATTAGTAAAGGGTGGAAAGTGAGACCGAAGAAAGAGAACATGAAAGGAGGTACAGTGAAAGGAATGAAAGGGGTTGTAGCTGGGGGCCGATGGGACGCTGCAAAGAACTTAAGTAATGCCTACATTGCACCGGGTGAGGTGCACTGACGGCAATGCCGCCCTACGGGGATTCAGTTCGTTTCAGAAAAATAAATATGTACTACAAAGGGATTTTGGATGTAGGCAGGGCCTTGGGAACTCTTTTGGCACTCTTTCACAACGGAAATGCTCTTTTCAAGAGCAGTGGGCCGAAAGAGTGGGTTAATGCTCACTGATCCTGAAACTTGAATGATGCAATATGATGGAAAAGGAAAGCATAACCATAATATTTTCCGGGGGAATTTTTCAAACACTAATGATTTATGTTTACGAAAGTTTGTCATGTTCTGCAGATTTCATGAAAGTCCCAGATACAGAGAAGGGGGGCAGTTCTCCCATTTTCTATGTCAGCAACACCCCTCTTCCCCCATACACAAACAACAACAAAAACAACAACACACACATGCACAGAGACTATGACTGAAACAAACCCCAAAAATGCTTAGATTTCACGAACAGGACTTTCATTTCGCGAACAGGACTTTCATTTCACGAAGACGACTTTCACTTCAAGAAGAGGACTTTCAGTTTTCACGAAGAGGCCTTTCATTTCACGAAGAGAACTTTCATTTCATGAAGAGGACTTTCATTTCACGAAGAGGACTTTCATTTCACGAACAGGACTTTCATTTCACGAACAGGACTTTCATTTCACGAAGAAGACTTTCACGACTTTCATTTCACTTCAAGAAAGAGGACTTTCAGTTTCACGAACAGGACTTTCATTTCATTTCACGAACAGAGAACAGGACTTTCATTTCACGAACAGGACTTTCATTTCACGAACAGGACTTTCATTTCACGAACAGGACTTTCATTTCACGAACAGGACTTGCATTTCACGAACAGGACTTTCATTTCACGAAGAGGACTCTCATTTCACGAAGAGGACTCTCATTTCACGAAGAGGACTCTCATTTCACGAAGAGGACTTTAATTTCACCAACAGGACTTTTCATTTCACCAACAGGACTTTTCATTTCACGAACAGGACTTTTCATTTCACGAACAGGACTTTCATTTCACAAACAGGACTTTCATTTCACGAACAGGACTTCGAACAGACTTGCATTTGAGGACTTTCATTTCACGAACAGGACATTTTCATTTCACAGGACTTGTCACGAACAGGACTTCACGAACACTTGCATTTCACGAACAGGCCTTTCATTTCACGAACAGGACTTGCGAAAGACTTTCATTTCACGAACAGGGCCTTTAATTTCATTTCAAAGTGAACTTTGATCTCACGAAGAGGCCTTTCATTTCGAACAGGGCTTTCAAGAGGACTTTCATTTCACGAACAGGACTTTTCATTTCACGAACAGGACTTTCATTTCACGAACAGGCCTTTCATTTCACGAACAGGACTTTCATTTCACGAAGAGGACTTTCATTTCACGAACAGGACTTTCATTTCACGAAGAGGACTTTCATTTCACGAAGAGGCCTTTCATTTCACAAAGTGGACTTTCATTTCACGAAGAGGACTTAGGGCAAAAGTCCGGCTGGTTGTTGGGACGTGGAAAGGAAGGCAACTTTAAATGGGTCGATGTATACCAGGCCAAGTGCCCCCCATGAACAAAAAAGGACTTTCTCGAAATAATCCCTTTTATCTGTTTATCAATTTATTAACTGATTTTTTTCTTTTTTAATAAACGAGAGCTTTTTCTTTTCTATTTCCCCTTACCTCCTCTTATACTTCTTCCTAATGAACACCTTAATATTCTTTGGAAGCTTGAATTTCAAGTCAGTGGCCCCTTTGGTGGGCTTGTTCCATGTGAATAGGGTTCATCTTCTGAATAATAATAATAATAATAATAATAATAATAATAATAATAATAATAATAATAATAATAATAATAATAATAATGCAGTCGAATTTATGAATATCTCTGTAAAAAGTAAAAGCGCCTCATCTTTCTCTATCATCTCAACTGAGAGAGAGAGAGAGAGAGAGAGAGAGAGAGAGAGAGAGAGAGACATATATCGAGAGATGAGAGAGAGAGAGAGAGAGAGAGCTAGAGTTGAGATAAGAGAGAGAGAGAGAGAGAGAGAGAGAGAGAGAGAGAGAAAACACGAGGTACGTGGGAACGCAACATGTGCCACTTATCAGTATTTATCCTGTCAACCTGTAATGCTGATTTTCACATAACTGAATATCTACAGATGTGAGTAGTATATGCATTGTAGTCTTACTGTACGATATCTCTTTAGAATGAGTGCAAATACCTTCAAATACAATTATTGTTAGTGCTTCTTTTTTAAATGAGAAAATAAAAAAATGAAGTCGAATCGATGCATATTGTCAAGATACTAAGTTAATAAACAATTCTCTAATCACATCCCATCACTCCACTGATAAAATGTTGATATTAATCAGTGTGCGTGAATGAAAGTTCTGGGAATTCTGTAGTAATTTATACTTCAGAATGAACAAGAACGCTTTCATAAAATTCACTATTAGAATAAAACTGAGTTCTTGAAACATTCACGCACAATAGCTGGAACATGGGAAAAGTATACCTTAGTTTAACCAGACACTGAGCTGATTAACAGCTCTCCTAGAGAGAGCTGGCCTGAAGGATTAGATTTATTTTACGTGGCTAAGAACCAACTGGTTACCTAGCAACGGGACCTATAGTACAGCTTATTGTGGAATGCAAACCACATTATACAGAGAAATTAATTTCTACCACCAGAAATAAATTCCTCTTATTCTTCATTGGCCGGTCGAAGATTCGAACTCGCGGCCAGCAGAGTGCTAGCTGAGAAAGGAACCCACTCTATCAACGAGGAACTGGAGGGTCGAAGGTTTCGTGGCAAGTTAGGATATGGAAAAGTGCGCAATATTAAGGGTCCGATGACTTTTGTTTCTTTTTCATAAATGTTTCTTATAAAAATCTTTCACAGGCAGAAATCCTAACGGCATCTAGATGACTATTACAAACACAAACATCCTATTATATGATCCTGAATGCCCTCCATCCTAACTCTTCTGGAATGGGGAGGTCAATATCAACGCATCCAGAACGTCTGAAGTAAGTGTTAGTTCCCGATCTTCTAGCCGTTGTGGAATGGAATGGAATGGAATACAATACAGAGTTTAGACCAAAAGCCAAGCACTGGGACCTATGAGGTCATTCAGCGCTGGAAAGTTAATTGAAAATAGGTAGGTTTGAAAGGTGTAACAGGAGGAAAACCTCAAAGCAGTTGCACTATGAATCAACTGTTAGGAGAGGGTGGACAGCAAGATGTTAGAAAGAGAATATGAAAGGAGGTACAGTAAAAAGATTGAAAGGGGTTGCAGCTAGGGGACCGAAGGGACGCTGCAAAGAACCTTTAGTAATGCCTACAGTGCACCCGATGAGGTGTCCCCTACGGGGTTTGTCGTCGTGTGGATTCTCATTTACGAATTGATGAAAATGAGAAACAGAATATCCTAAGAGTCCACATGAAAATAAATGAGCTCGAAGTTTCGTGAGAAACACAGAATCACTGAAATGAAAATTAGACTTATTTTACGTGGAGGAACAGAATATCCTAGCGAGAAAGAGGTAATCTAACTCTTAACCATGACAGTAATAAATAAAGGATTGTAGCTCGAGATGCAGAATTATCCGCGTATTTATTTTTCAAACCACAAATTAAATAATCTTTTATTGCTTTCTTTAATCTCTTCTAGCAAATGCCCTTTAAATATTTACATGCATACCACCTGATAGATAGACAAATAGACAGATTCATAGATAGATAGATAGATAGATTTGTTAGTAAATAATCATAAGCACAAATACTTTTACAAATGTTATTTTTTCGGGATGAAAGGCAAACAGAAAAATGAGCAACAATTATACAAAACAAGTAAAAAATGCGCCTTAGTTTCTTCGGCGCAATCGAGTTTTCTGTACAGCGTATAATCAAAGCCACCAAAAATAGATCTATCTTTCGGTGGTCTCGGTATAAAGCTGTATGAACCGCGGCCCGTGAAACTTTAACCACGGCCAGGTGGTGGCCTGTCCTTTATCGCTGCCAGACGCACGATTATGGCTAACTTTAACGTTAAATAAAATAAAAACTACTGAGGCTGGAGGGCTGCAATTTGGTATGCTTGATGAATGGAGGGTGGATGATCAACATACCAATTTGCAGCCGTCTAGCCTCAGTAGTTTTTAAGATCTGAGGGCGGACAGACAAGCAAACCCGGCACAATAGTTTTCCTTTACAGAAAACTCAAAAAACGGCGTTTTTCTGCACTTATCCTACACAAGCATCCAAAGTCCAATCACTGATAAAGCAGTCTGAACTAGGGAAGAGGTCAAAGTCCACTTTAAACAGTCACTGATTAACACAAACTTCCGAGCTTCACTTATTCACTCAGGAGAAAGTCAACACCATGCTTAACTTTCAGCTAGCCTTTCCTTAACAAAGCTTTCTCTCTCTTTCTGTCATCTCTGTTCGTCTGTCTGTCTTTAAATGTATTATATATATATATATATATATATATATATATATATATATATATATATATATATATATATATATATATATAATGAGTGTTGTTAGACATAACAGTTGCAATAAAGGTAGTTCACCCATCCCAAGAAAGATCCTAATTTCTATAGTCCGAGTTGGAGATGAGAGTCTTTCACAGCAAAATGATTAACCAGAATGGGTTGGAACAATATCTTTCTTATTTTATTTTCGTTCAAAATTTTAAAAATAATTTGAATGGTATTCTGTAAAAAAATTGACATTTTAACAGATTCTATTGAAACAGTTCATCAAAGTCTAGACCTTGCAGTTCATTTAGTTCCGGAAGAATATATGATCGTTACAAAGAACTGCCAATATTTAGCTTACGACAAATAATTTAAAAATCTGTAAAATAAAAAAAAAAACAAGTAAAAAATGCGCCAAAGTTTCTTCGGCGCAATCGAGTTTTCTGTACAGCCGCTACAGCGTATAATCATGGCCACCGAAATAGATCTACATTTCGGTGGTCTCGGTATAATGCTGTATGAGCCGCGGCCCAACAAACTTTAACCACGGGCTGGTGGTGGTCTATCCTATATCGTTACCAGAAGCACGATTATGGATAACGTTAACCCTAAATAAAATAAAAACTACCGAGGCTAGAGAGCTGCAATTTGGTATGTTTCACGACTGGAGGGTGGATGGCCAACATACAAATTTGCAGCCCTCTAGCCTCTGTAGTTTTTAAGATCTGAGTGCGGAAAGGAAAAGTTGCGGACAGAATAAAGTGAGGACGGACAGACAAAGCTGGCACAATACTTTGCTTTTACAGAAAACTAAAAAACAAGGCGGGAATCGCATTCATATTTTGTTGCTCTATCTTGAACATGAGGCTGTGAGGCATTAATCGTTAATTGAAAGATACAGAATGATTGTTTAGTACTAAACACTCCTACCTCAAACGAACAGACCATTCGTTACTTACAATATAGGCTAAGCGGACGAAACTGCGCCGATTATAACTTCCTCCACACTCTAAAAGCTTGTGTCACTGAACCGTGCGGTCTAGACTCTTAAAATTGCTTCCACATCCACACTCTCTGAGTCAACAGATGTCATCAGCCTAGCTAATGGACTGAAGAACGGTCTAGAGACTCTAGTGGATAAAGCACGGTCTAGAGTCTCCAGACCGTAAAGTCTCTGTGGCATCGCAATATTTTGTCAATTATAGAAAAAAAAGAAGAAGATTTATCTTCTGAATTAATACTGCTGCTTACCTGATTTATTAACACGAACGCTGAGGGTAAGGGAAAAATACAATTGCTGTCAAAATTAAGCAAGTTCGGCTAATACCGGAATCTACGTTGGGCGGTTGCTGATAATAATGGGTTTCGCTTAGGTTATCAGTTAGGGAATTAAAAGCCTGTTTTGCCTTTTTTTATGGGGGAGAATTTGCTGGTAATCAAATAAAGGTTTCTCTAAGTAAATAGTTCAAAGCTAAATAATGACATACGCTGGAAAAGTAATCAAATAAGGAAAGTGGATGAATTCATCAAGAAATACATGACAACTGCCTAACGGATGGTAAGGAGGAACAAAGGGAAAGTATCTTATGAGCCTATCTCGGACCCTCCACAGGCGTATCCCAAAACAACCCATGCCTTCTTATAAAAAAAAAAAAAAACAAAGCACACGTGGACTGTGAGAGAGAGAGAGAGAGAGAGAGAATGTGCAGTTAGACTATCAGCTGGTGTACTTGCAGGTGATAATGTGAAGCGCGAGGACATTTAAAAAATTAACCACCACAGCAACAGTCACACCAAACAGGTGACGCGAAAACTTCGAAATTGGGCAAACAAACAAAAATCACAGAGAAATTAAATAAATATAAACTAGAGGCTAAAAAAGACACGTTGAAGTTATTTAGTCAGTGGTGTTACAAGTTAAGGGCAGTGCTTTCTGGACAGATGCCAGCAATCAGATTACGACTCATATTTGGCTCAGCTAATGCAGTTTATTTTACCTTATTCTGCCTTCATAATCCTCTTCCCTCTGAGAGCTCTTGTCATCATAGAGAGTCTTTAAAATGAGGATGGAGAATGAGCAGTTTCTCTTCGTTTGAATCCTCACTAGACTATCTTTAAGAATACATCACTGTCTTATCTAAATGTATATAATGATACCCATTGAACCCTTTGAAGATGGCTAGATTTTTTTGAGTATTAAGAGCTAAATCCGTGATTATTTATGTTTCTATATGTAATATATTATATATATATATATATATATATATATATATATATATATATATATATATATATTTATGTATATATAAATATATATAAAAAAGTATGCATGTATGTATGCGTGTGTGTATGTTCCAGCATAACTCTGAAATGCATTGATCAATCTCAACCAAACTTGGTATACATATCACTTACTATCTGGAAAAGAATACTGTGGGGGTATGACATCACTAGCACCAAAGGGCACCAAAGGGGGTGGGGGCTTTATCATACCTCATTTTGGTACACATATGACTTACTGTCTGGAAAATAATAGTGTGGGGGGAGGTAAAGACATCTCTGGCACCAAAGGGGGTGGAGGTGGGAAGGGGGAGACATATAAAAATAACTGAAAACGACAGATATTAGTATCTAATCCATAGTTTTCGAGGTCGCTGAGATGAATAGTCACACTCCCGATGTCCTTTAAGTCCAAGTTCAGTCCCCGATAGGAATGGTGGTTGAGGAGGGGTGAAATATAAAACTTCAAAAATGTAACTGATGGAACTATCTTAATAGGTTAACAGGAAAAGGAGAGAGAGAGAGAGAGAGAGAGAGAGAGAGAGAGAGAGAGAGAGAGAGAGAGAGGGGTGTTAGGGAGAGAAAGAAGGAAAAAGTGAGTGAGAGAGAATGAGAAAGAGTTTTTGGATGTCATTCAGAGTTTTCCTGACAGCACTGGGTTGGTCAGCTAGAATATACATATATATATATATATATATATATATATATATATATATATATATATATATATATATATATATATATATATATATACACATATATATATGCCAATACATTCAAGTTTTTACATAGGTTTTATTTCTTACCCTGATTTGAAGGTTTAAATCTCACTGAATTATTTAGGAACAATGACATTCCAAATAGACGGAATTGCGTAAGGAAGTACGGAAGAAATTTAGGAAAACTTGAATTCAAGGGTTTCTCTATATTATTCATTAGCACATTTAGTGCAAATAAAATCAAGGAAATTTTTCTCTGCATTCCTGAAAAACGCGCTCAATATTTACCTTTTTTAATTAATTTCCGTCCAGTGCTATTATAACTCACCCTCTAGGCTTACGAAGTTTCATTGTGACCCACTGATTATCTCACCAGGCTCCTAGGGACTGTTGAAAGCTTCGAAACATTGATATTTTGTGAGATGCTACACCATAACTCCATATATATATATATATATATATATATATATATATATATATATATATATATATATATATATATATATATATATATATATAGATAGATAGATATATAGATATAGATATAGATATAGATAGATAGATATATAGATAGTAACAGGTACGCATATGTCAAGGGGTCTAAGATTGATTGCCGCAATATTCCACACCTGTTGCTGTTTAACTTGGTTACTTCTTGTTGGCATTTATTTATTGCCATCATATTTGGTATTTTAAAACGAATAGAACAGAATACAGAATTTGGGCCAAAGGCCAAGCGCTGGGACTTATGAGGACACTCAGTGCTGAAAGGGATGCTGACAGTAAGGTCTGAAAGGTGATGAATGTGGAGAGTACAGATCAAAGGAATGAAATTGGTTGCAGTCTAGGGGAAAGACGCTGCAAAGGGCCTTAAATAACGCCTACATTGCACCACGTGAGGTGCACTGGCGGCACTAACCCCCCCACGAGGGGCTGAAGGAAGGAAAGAGATATGAATGGCTCTAATGGAAAATAAACATTAACTTACCAGAAGCAATAACATGATATATCATTAGCAGTGTTAATTACAAGTATGTTTAGTTTAACCAGACCACTGAGCTGATTAACGGCTCTCCTAGGGCTGGAATGAAGGATTGATTTATTTTACGTGGCTAAGAACCAACTGGTTACCGGCAACGGGACCTATAGCTTATTGTGGAATGAACCATCATTATAGCGAGAAATGAATTTCTATCACCAGAAATAAAATGTTCTTATTCTTCATTGGTCGGTCGGAGATTCGAACTCGCGGCCAGCAGAGTGATTAGCTAGGAGAAGGAAAAAAAACCCACCCGCCCAACAAGGAGCTGAGTGCTAATTACAGAGATGATGTAATTGGTAGTGGAAAATCAGCCTTTTTTTGGTGTTCTATCAATTTTAGTTCTATAAAGGTGAGGGGAAAAGAAAACGCAATTGCCAAACCGTTCCTGTGAATAAGACACGGTCGGCAGTGGTAATGTCAAACGGTGCATCTGTCGAAAAAGTTACGACAAAAGGGAAATGTTCCCCAGCTACGAATAACAGATGATTATATAGGACAGGAAAAAAAAAATAAAATAAAAAGTAGTTCGCATTTTAAAGACCTGTAACGGGAGGAAAATCTCGCAGTTGCACTATGAATCTAGTTTTAGGAGAGGGTGGAAAGGAAGAAAGAAAAACAGAGAACACGAACGGAGGTACAGTAAAAGGAATGAAAGGGGTTGCAGCTACGGACCGAAGGGACGCCGCAAAGAACCACCGCGTTTGATGCATTCTTTGACTGTGAGACTTAGCCTGGTAGAGAAGGGTTTATAATTATGGTTTATGGAATTGGTTCGTAAACTATGAAACTAATATTATCTATTTTATTTGACGTCGTCCAGCCCGGGGTGATCCTCTCACCTCCAGTAGACCCTATACAGTCATCCGAGCTTACGGAAGGTACATTACGTCGCCAGGGACGGGACTTATCGTCTCGACCTTCTCTATTGGCCGCCATTTTTTGACAATACATATATACCATAATATCCGCATTATTTAATTAAAGTTCTCGGGAGTCCAAACTTCATAAGTTAAGGGTTATTAATACACACTGGAATCTCCAGACTTTATCTGAGCTTGGGAACATCACACCTGGTTTGTAATTAAGGTAGGGGACACCTGTAGTCATATAAGCCTTAAAACCTGATATGTGAAGGACCGTGGTTATAATGACCTCTCTCTCTCTCTCTCTCTCTCTCTCTCTCTCTCTCTCTCTCTCTCTCTCTCTCTCTCTCTCATTTTCTAGAGGTCTCTGTTTCTTATCTTTCCTTATCACCTTCCAGAAATGGCGTCGAACCACAAGCATTATATAAAAGAATGCTATTCAGACACATTAATCAAGTCGGCGGGAGATCGAGATAGCCCTAAATAACTCCAGTCTCATCCTCGAAGGGGCTGACATGTTTCCTTGATGGGCTGACTTCATCTTCATAAGATGATTAAGGATGAGGTTGGAAGACCTGAGCGGACTAAGAAATCGTGTTCTTAACGTGAACTGAATTCAATATAGAATTTAGGCCAAAGGCCACGCACTGGGACCTATGAGGTCATTCAGCTCTCAAACGGATTGACAGTATATGAATCAACCGGTGAAATCTACCGAGTACTGACTGCATTACATTGTCTGCCAGTGACTCGATGCCACTTATCAATAAATGACTGAATACTGACGTTAATTTTAATAATCTCTAGACTCTTGGACTCCAACAAAACTTCACGGCTATATTTAAACAGGCAAAAGGTCCGTCGAAGTTTCTTCTCCGAGTTTTCTGTACAGCGTATAATGCTGTATGAAACTCTCAGCCACGGCCCATGAAACTCTCAGAAGCCGTGGTGGCCTGTGTTGCTGCGGTGGAAGCCGCACGATCAAGGCTAACTTTAACCTTAAATAAAATAAAAACTACTGAGGCTAGAGGGCCGCAATTTGGTATGCTTGATGATTGGAGGGTGGATGATCAACATACCAATTTGCAGCCCTCTAGCCTCAGTAGTTTTTAAGATCTGAGGGCGGACAGAAAAAGTGCGGACGGACAGACAAATAGTCATCTCAACAGTTTTTTTTTTACAGAAAGTTAAAACACCTTAATTCCACCCATCAGAATGCTTTTCACCAACTTGCGAAGGCTGCCTAAGAAAGCGCTCTACTTGAACGTCTCTCTCTCTCTCTCTCTCTCTCTCTCTCTCTCTCTCTCTCTCTCTCTCTCTCTCTCTCCCCACGATCCAGTATAGATGGAATCAAAGTCTTCGATAATTCAGGCATCAGCCAAAGGCGCTGCGTGCACTGCTTAACCTGTGGGCGTGACTGGTATATTCCATCCATGAACTTTCAAGAATAAGTAGGTAAAGGAGTGTTGAAGGAGTATAAGATTTAGTCCGAAAACCAAGCACTGGGACCAATGAGGTCATTCAGCACTGAAAGGGAAATTGAGAGTGAAAGGTCTGAAAGGTGTAACAGGAGGAAATCCTCAAAGCAGTTGCTCTGTGAATCAATTGTTATGAGAGGGTTGAGGAAAGTAAGATGGAAGAAAGAGAATATGAAAGGAGGTACAGTAAAAGCAACGAAAGGGTTTGTAGCTAGGGGCCGAAGGCACGCTGCAAAGAACCTTAGGTAATACCTACAGTGCACCACATGAACTACACTTACGGCATTTGGGGGGGGGGTGGTAGTGCCGTCAGTGCGCCTCACGTGGTGTACAGTAGGCATTACCTAAGGTTCTTTGCAGCGTGCTTTCGGCCCCTATCTGCAACCCCTTTCGTTCCTTTTACTGTACTTCCTTTCATATTCTCTTTCTTCCATCTGACTTACCACCCTCTCCTAACAGTTGATTCGTAGTGCAACTGCTTTGAGGTTTTCTTCCTCTTGCACCTTTCAGACCTCTTATTGTCAATTTCCGTTCCAGAGCTGAATGACCTCATAGGTACCAGCACTTGGCCTTTGGCCTAAATTCTATATTCAGTTCAACTATGAAACAATTGTGAGAGAGGGTTGAGGAAAGTAAGATAGAAGAGAATATGAAAGGAGGTACAATAAAAGGAATGAAAGGGGTTGCATCGCTGCAAAGAACCTTAAGTAATGCCTACTGTATACCGAGTGAGGTGCACTGTGGATGGTTACGATGAAAATGTAGGCAAATTCGTGTAGAACTCAAAAAATAAGACGACAGTGTGTCTTTTTTTTATTTGTTTTTTTATTTTGAAAACCAGTGTGAGAAATTATCAGAGCAATTTATGGCCGTTCACGAAGAACAACAAGAAAAGCAACACAATAGTTTCATCTCCCCTAAAGCGTCATTAGCTGCAATGCGGAGGAGAGAGATATGGAGAGAGATATGGAGAGTAGTCTCAGCTTTCAAGAAGGAAGGAAAAGTTGAATAGCCTGATATGGGAGCAGGAGATGAGAGAATCTGCGAAATATCACACCGGAATAGCACTAGATTTCACTAAACCGATTATATATATATATATATATATATATATATATATATATATATATATATATATATATATATATATATATATAAATAAATCGCTTAATATCAAATTCACGCTACCTCGGGAAAATATCCCCGATGGGGAATTATCACCGAAGGGGAATTTATAAGTGATAAATGGATTGGTACTGCCGGGTCTCGGCTCTTGATGGCTAAGTGGGTAGACCGTCGACTGGAGTCGCTGGATAAGTATCTGCGTCGAGGATCGAGACCCGGCAGTACCAATCCATTTATCACTTATAAAAATTCCCCGTTGGTAGTAATTCCCATCATCGGGATATTTTCCCGAGGTAGCGTGAATTTGATAATAAGCGACATTTGTACCTTCATGAATGTATATAAATCACGGTGTAATAAAAATTTCATATATATATATATATATATATATATATATATATATATATATATATATATATATATATATATATATATATATATATACCATTTTTATCCATATTAGTCAGTCGTAACACGAGGACATCTGGTGGTGGTGGAATATATCAGTTTTGTGTCTGTCTGTTTTGGGAGACAGTCAGAGACAGGAGCCGTCTCATGAAAGGAATGCTTTATCGCCAGGGAAGGAGTTATAACAAGCTCGGAATGACAGAGGCCGGTTTGACAGGTTGATTAATGGTTAAGTCCAAGCGACCCTGTCCTCCATTACCACGGGATGGAATTTTATCAGTTATTCCATCTTTTACCACCCGGTGTTTGGGAGTAGAGCCGGCAGTGCACCACACACGCGGTGCACTGTAGGCGTCACTTTAGGTTCTTTGCGGCGTCCCTTCGGCCCGTAGCTGCAACCCATTCCATTTCTTTTACTGGAACTCCGTTCATATTCTCGTTCTTCCATCTTATTTCCCACCCTCTCCTAAAAACTGTTTCATAGTAAAACTGTAAAAGGTTTTTATTCCTGTTACGCCTTTAAAATCTTTTTACTCCCAGTTTTTCTTTGAGCGCTGAATGACCTCATCATCCCAGCGCTTGGCCTTTGGCCTAAGTTTTACATCTCTATTGCTATTCTATGTTTTATATATGAATAGAAATGACTCTGCAAATGTATTTTATGAAACTCCAGGCACTAGCGGATACGCGGGGGGTTGGGGGGGGGTGTCACCTGGGCACGTGCCCTCCCCCATAAAAAATAATGACAAAATAATAATATTGAAGATTTGGATAATAATAACATAAATGAGAACTATAAAAATGGGAAAAATATAAAATCTATTATAGAAATAAATGTTGAGAAAAAAATTATAATAACAATTACATACATACATATATATATGTATATATTTATGTGTGTGTGTGTGTGTATGTATGTATAATATGAAAATTGGTGCCCGCCTGGCGTACCATTCGTTAGCCTAACATTCAACTCTTTCGCATCCAAACATGTTTCAGCAAAACTGAAATATACTAAACTTTCTAAGTATATACTCGTACACCATTCTCATTAAAATACCTTTAAGTTGCAATACCTTCAAGCAACTTAAAGTAACTTTAGTTCTGGGATACAAAAGACCACAAGGCGCCAGTCACAAGAAAACTGCGTCGGATTGGAAAAAATAAAAATCTCCGTCATCCTTCAGCATAAAAAAAAGGAAGCAACAACTGCGCCATCTACTGGCGTGTGTCGAGAAAGTGCTTCATAATCATGACAATGCATTCCACTGAAGCGTGTTCAGAGGCAATCTCGCGCACAGTGCGCTTCACAGAACACAAAGTGTATTTGCGAGCACTCGTTGTCTTCTAACAATGAAAAATAAAATAAAATAAACAAGAAAGAGAGATGGTAAAAGGAACAAGCAAGTTACGAAAATAACTTTATCGTATACGTGAATGAAACTGAACTGAATATAGAATTTAGGCCTATGAGGTCATTCAGCACTGAAACGCAACCTGACAGTAAAAAAGGATTGAAAGGCGTAACAGGAGGAAAACCTCAAAAGCAGTTGCACTATGAATCAACTGTTAGGAGAGGGCTGAGGAAAGTAAGACGGAAGAAAGAGAATATGAAAGAAGGTACAGTAAAAGAAACGTGAATGAAGTGAGGACCTCACCACTCAAATAAGATATGAGTATCTTTTACATGTTGAGATAAGTAATCAGATTTAATTGCGGCGAGGGAGATGTAAGAAATTCCAAAGAAATGCAACATAACAAAACCCAGGAATTCAAAAAGGGACGAAAGCAAATCAAGTGGAACAAAGCAAATCATGGGGAGGTGATGAAAAACTGCCACTGCCCTTCCCCGCACGAGAGAGAGAGAGAGAGAGAGAGAGAGAGAGAGAGAGAGAGAGAGAGAGAGAGAGAGAGAGAGAAAATCTGTTTCATCCCACGGGAAATTAACTCGCCCTTGCGCTCCCATGAGAGAGAGAGAGAGAGAGAGAGAGAGAGAGAGAGAGAGAGAGAGAGAGAGAGAGAGTTGCCAATATTTACATTAACACAGATGTATGGAAAGAAAACGGGACAGTTATGCTCAAGAGATGGATGATGATTCTGGGAGAAATAAATATACGGTGAATATTAGAGAGCCGGCATATGATGATACCGAAGTCAACGTTATATTTTCTTTCAATACATCAAGAGAAAACCTGTACAACAGCTCTAAGGGCCCCTAGAGAGAGAGAGAGAGAGAGAGAGAGAGAGAGAGAGAGAGAGAGAGAGAGAGAGAGAGAGAGAGGGCATGCTGAACTCTACAAAGCCTACAAGACAAAGAAATATAATCTGTGTATTGCAATTGAAGTCACCTAGCGATTGATCGCACCAACGCTTGCATCACCTTGTAATCTATTCCTTTCAAGAAATGGCAGGAGGAGGAACAAGCAAGCTTTCGTAAGAAACTGGAAATGGTGAAGGTCACTCAGGGCCTTAACGAATAGAAAAAAAAAATTCGTTGGTTCTTTCCACTAATAAGAAATCCTGATTAAAAACAAAGTGAAAGAGTGAGAATGGACCGGGAACTTAAGTAAATCAACGATAACCTGATTTGTCTGGCATCGAAAAGCTTGACTGACGAAGTGAACAAATTTATAAATGGAAGAGTATGAGTTATGCAGAACTGACTTGAAGGCAAAAAAAAAAAAAAAGAGGAAATTTTTGCCTGGAGGCCAATAACTTCCAAGAAACCTAAAGTAGCAAGGCAGTAATTTCATGTGGCACAATAGGACTAGGTGGCTCAGAACAGGCGAGGATTCTTTCAGCAAATGGAATGTGTACCCAATCTCGCACTGATATGACTTAAACCCGCTGACATCTCTCGCTGCTCTAAAGATAAGCTAAGCATTCACTGATTCAGTTGGGAGTTTTATATTAAAATATGATAAATATGTCAAGAACGTACGGTAACAACCAAACGTCAAAGAAATGCGCCTTACCTGAGAGAATGGCGTAGCGATGAGGCGTCCCTGAATATACAGTATATATTCTGTACTTGTTTTTACTCGCAATTTTTTCGTTTATCTACTCTTGGGCGACTCGATTTTCTTTCTTATTTGCGTTGTGATATTACCTCAAAACCTTCGCGCACACGGAGAGTAACAAAGGAAGAGAAATGAGAAATTTGGAAGTGGAAGAGGTGAATGTTAGGCTAATAAAACAGAATATAGAAATTAGGCCAAAGGCCAAGCGCAGGATTTATGAGGTCATTCAGCTCTGAAAGGGAAATTGAAGGGTGTAACAGGAGGAAAACCTCGCAGTTGTACTACGAAACAGCTGTTAGAGAGGGTGGAAAGTCAGATGGAATAGAATATAAACTGAGGTACAGAAAAAGGAATGAAAGAGGTTGCAGCTAGGGGCCGAATAGGGACGCTGCAAAGGACCTTTAGTAATGCCTACAGTACACCACGTGAGGTGTACTGACGGCACTAAGGGCTTAGGCTAATGCAATTCTAATTGTACTAAAACAAGGGAAATCTACAGCGAACGGTCTGGTGAAGTTCAGACGTCACTGCACCTAGCCAAGGCCGGTGAGCTTATCTTGCGCAACGGCTCCAATCATAAAGATCATTGTCTCCAAAGAAACTTGAATATTATGCATCAACTTCTACACCACCAACCTCTGACCTGAGCACTGAGCTTGTGCAATGACCCCAGCTGCAGTCACATCCCTTGTGGTCTAAGAGATACGATAACATTAGCTAAAAATGTCTAAAAACTATACTTAAGTAAACCTTAAATGATTCTTAGCCTATCCTAGCCTATTTCTTCAATCATTCGATTCCATTTATTCTCGAGTTGATCAGAGCTGCATCCCAAATGCCATTTTGATTAGTAACGACAAAAACCCTTTAAAATTCTAAGAGATTACAACATTCATATGTTGAAAACTAGACAATAAAATGAATAAAAATTTCACTCAAACGCTGTAAAGCGTAAATAAAAATATATTTGAGCCTCAGTGTTTGTGCATGAATAAATACAAAGATATCTTCTCTTTCTTATACATTCAGTGAAAACAGAAAAGGATTATAACCACTTGACTTTGTAATACCAAGGGGGAAAGTCACTAGACGAACGGAGAAAGATTATAAAATTCTGACGTTGATTTAAGCCTTGGAGACAGAGCAACATTTCAAAGATCACAAGTGACAGTCACTCAGACTCTTAAAGTTTGTAACATTCTTATACAAAACCGAAAGATGAAAATGCCAAGACCACCTGCTTCAAATTCATTATCACCACATCGCGCTCGGCATTTTCCGGCCCGTGTCACAAATAGGCCTAAGTTCTTCCACTGGAATTCCACTTGTTTTTCCGGAAGGTTGGAGAAACCCCGCCTATCGGTCAATGACCCCATCGGCTGGTTACGCCTTTTTTTCTAATAAAACACAATAATGACACAGTAGCTTTCATACGCATAGCGAACTTTCACATCTCTCCCTTGAAAAACCTCTTCTTCCCTGACCAGTCCTTGAAACTTCACCATGCCTCTTGGGCTCAATCTCCCCCTCCTCCTTCCCCCAAAAGCCCCCTCCCCACGGATAACTTCCCTCCTTTAACGTCTTTTCGCGCTCTCTCGATCTCGACTGAGACGTGGAGGGGAGGCCAACGATTTATAAATCTCCCTTGAACCTTGTGACGTAAGGAGTCGTTGCTGCGTTCTTACGCCTTCTTCTTTATTCTAAAAATAGGACGGCCAACAATTTCACCTTTCTCATACCAAGATTCACAAGAACGGAAAACAGTCATCATTCATTAAAAGGTTATGATTGTCTATGTCTGGTCAAAACACGCATATAGCCTAAGTAAACGTCCCATTTAGGTTAAATGTTTAAAAATGTAATATTCAAAGTATAAGCATCACAAAGAATGTTATTTATCAACAAATATATCTAGCCAGAGTCATAATCAGGAGACAGCACTGTTGACAAAACAGAGAATAGCACTCGCGTATGCTAATAGCAATGACAAAACTGAAGACAGGTCATGACGACGGAATGATGGAATAGAGATTTTACTCGGTCATTTCAAATGGAGCTAAATAATTAATCAATATTTACCAACCATGTAAAGGAAAGATAGATGAGAGAGAGAGAGAGAGAGAGAGAAAGAGAGAGAGAGAGAGAGAGAGAGAGAGAATGATTACAGGAACTATGATATAAATTAGTAATTATCAAGAGCATTATTAGTTTTGCGTGTCTGAAAAAGTGCCCAGTTGGTTGGGATCTTTTAGTAAATTTAGAATTGAATAGAACTGAATACAGAATTTAGGCCATAGGCCAAGCACTGGCACCTATGAGGTCATTCAGCGCTGAAACGGAAATTGACAGTAAAAGTTCGAAAGGCGTAACAGGAGGAAAACCTCAAAGCAGTTGCACTGTGAATCAATTGTTAGGAGAGGGTGGAGGAAAGTAAGATGGAAGAAAGAGAATATGAAAGGAGGTACAGTAAAAGGAACGAAGGGGGCTGCAGCTAGGGGCCGAAGGGACGCTGCAAAGAACCTTAAGTAATGCCTACAGTGCACCGCATGAGGTGGTGCACTGACGGCCCTACCCCCCATACGGAAGTTAATAAATGAAAACCATTATAATACTATGATATTTAAGTTACTTGGTTTGGGTGTAGAAAGCGGAGCCTTTGTGCAGAGATCTCGAGTGAACAGCAAAATCAAAGGAAGAAGCCTTAAAAACTGTTTGAGACCTGAAGGTCTGGAATGGAAAGTAGAGGCTTGAATATCAATGCGAACAAAGGGAACGTATAATCAAGGCCACCGAAAACAGATCTATCTTTCGGTGGTCTAGGTATAATGCTGTATGAGCCTCAGCCCATGAAATTTTAACCATGGCTCGATGTGGCCTATCCAGTATCGTTGCCAGAAGCACGATTATGGCTAAATTTAACCTTAAATAAAATAAAAAATAGTGAGGCTAGAGGGCTGCAATCTGGTATGTTTGATGATTGGAGGGTGGGTAATCAACATACCAATCTGCAGCCCCCTAGCCTCAATAGTTTTTAAGATCTGAGGGCGGACAGAAAAAGTGCGGACAGAATAAAGTGCGGACGGACAGACAAAGCCAGCACAATGGTTTTCTTTCACAGAAAACTAAAAGACAGTCAAGAAAGCTGCCATCCGACTGAGAGCACCCATCTTAACATCCGAACTTAACCTCTACCTTGAGTACCGTTCAAATTATTGAACTATTAATTATGTGGGTGTGTGCAACCCCTATAACCCCACAATTTGCATAACATAAATTCACGTTCCTTACCTTTGTCCTAAAAGTCGAACGTTATGGTCCATCTTTCTAAGATGTCTGAGGCTCCTTCCTCCAATACTTGAGTTTCAGTATCATTTAGCAGCTTCAAGCAGGATGTTGTGAAGCCGTTTCCTCTCTCGCGCTGGGGAATATATGCACAATTGTAATAAATGATAAAAAGTTATATAATTATCTAAGATTTTTGTTGCTGAAACATTTTACCTGGTGGAGAAGATATTCCAACACAGATATTACTATGAATATTGTATTTTTTTTTCACTTAACAGCTGATATGAAAATAACATCTAGGCCACTGGACAAGCACTGGGATGTATGAAGTCAATCAGCGCTGAGAATTAAGTTGAAACAAATGTAAAGAGAGGGTGGAAAGTAAGATGGAAGAGAGAGAATATGAACGGAGGTAAAGTAAAAGGAATGAAAGGGGTTGCAGTTAGGGACCGAAAGGACGCTGCAAAGAACCTTAAGTAATGCCTACATTGTACCGAGTAAGGTGCAATGACGCCACAACCCACCTACGGGTTAGTGCGGCTATGGTAACGTTTAATATTCATTCGGAATCACTCAACGATCTGGAATGTGCACCTGCGTCTGGATCACCAAAGCATCGCGAATGATTAATACTGAGGTGCATTGATTCCTCTCTAAGTCTAGGCCTAGAGACACATTCACTCCTCTCTAAGTCTAGGCCTAGACACACATTTACTCCTCACTAAGTCTAGGCCTAGAAACATACTCCTAAGTCTAGGCCTAGAGACACATTTACTCCTCACTAAGTCCAGGCCTAGAGACACATTTACTCCTCAATAAGTCTAGGCCTAGAGACTCGTCAAAAAGGATGATCTCTTGCTCAAAAAAAAAAAAACAAAACTGTATGGGCTATTGATTTTTCTAAAGCACTCTGAAAATAACTTTCCAATCTCTGAACAATCACCTTTCACACAAGGTAGCCATTCTGGAAGTGAGCAGATCACTACCGGATCCAGAAAAATTTCATGGGGGCCCATTAATTTTATATTACACATATATGTATAAATAAGAAAATAAATAAATATATATATATATATATATATATATATATATATATATATATATATATATATATATATATATGTTATATATATATATATAATTGTTATTTTTTCCTCAAAAGTTTATTATTTCAATAATAGAATTTTGACTTTTTCCCATTTTTATATTTCTCATTTATGTTTTTATTATCTAAATCTTCAGTAGTATTATTTTGTCATTTTTCGTTTGGGGGGAACGTGCCCAGGTGGCCCCCTCCCCCGGGATCCGCTAGTGGAACAGACCTTCCTGAATTCTTGCAGCATTTTGAAAACATCTGGGTAGTTATTAAGGTTACGAATTTGAATTGTCTTAACTGAGTGGTTATAACGTAAGAGAAAAAATCGTGCGTTATAAGCAGCTCTCATCTTCAAAGCAATATCCATTAAGTTAGAACATCTTGAAAACAACATTACAGTGTTAGCAAGGATATAATGTATTTCATGTCAATTTACAGCGTTTTAAGTCTAACTGTAAATATAAAAATCTTATGTCAAGCCTAAACAATAATAACAATGATGCCGGGAGCAACCAGAGACTCCCACTAATATACTTTAGTTTATCCATCAAATGATTAGCTCCAACTTTTCCGTTTTCTTTTAGAACCTTAAAGAAAATGGATATGAAATTTAAGCGTATACTCTGTTATTTAATTTCATCGATACATTCAAAACCTTCCCTAACGTTATTGGACCAGAGCTTGCCTATACCATCCTGTGAAAAAGCCAATAACAATCATAGGAAACCTGAAATCTGTATTAGCCATAACCTGTGACAGAGTTAATGATATATTAATACCATTAATAACGTTCGAAATATTATTTACAACCCAAATGCGCACGTGCAAACATAGGCCTAGTTAACAAGCTTTTTCCCTTTATTTTTCGTTCTGGAAACTAATAGCACGCTATAAATCTTAAAAAGAGTTTTTCTAAATCAAATGATTTCATGTAAACACCAGTTACCAAGTGAAATTTGGGGAAATTTGTATACCCCTATATGTATGCAATCATGACAATTTTAATCAGAGAATAGAGAAAGCCTTCATATCCACTGCCTATGAGTATTTTTAGTAAATATATATTGTGAAACATGCAGTATGTTCCTCTTTATTTCTATTACACGGCATTTCATTTACATCTTGCTATACCAGTAGGCTATGTCGTGAAACCTAACATTCTTTTTCTCCCAATAGTCATAGTTTTTGTTTTAAGAAAATTATCAATGCTTGTGAAGGGTTGCATAACAAGCAAGCCCTCAAAAGTACTTCGGATGGGAATCGTATGTTCTGTAACTTTATTATGTTAAGAGCAGTTGAAATAATTCTGTTATCAGAGTCCCTGCATACTCAATTAGGGAAACAAAACGAAGACCTCATTCCTTAGTTTGACTAAAAGATATAATTTTATAGACTATACCTGTTTCCATAAACTAACGAGTTTCATTAAGTCATTACACTGCTAGATTTAAACCTTCAGTTTTTCCTATAATATCAAATATTTCTGGAAACTACTCTCAATAAAAATGAGCAATTTTTGTTGAATGAAATAACTTTATTATCTAAATTCCAACATTCCATTTAGCTGCTTCTAGTACAGGGAAATCTCCATATTGCTTGGTTAGGGACAATATCTTTTATTTATTACCTTGTCAGACCGACTGAATTCAAACATTTATGGCACACGTGGAAACCTAGGCCGATCCGAGACATCATTTTTTTTTCCATGCAATTTTTAGAATTTGGCAACAAATTTTATCGTCTCGGGAGGAAGTGGCAAAACTGCAGAAAAGCTGCATGCCTTAGGCCTTTTACTCAAGTCGCGCCGTTCTTAAAAGCAAATCAAAGATAGTTCAACAAGGATGCATTCTGACCTAACCTCCTTCAACCTAACCTACACTAGGGTGCCGTGCCCTGACGTGGCCAGTGGCGGAGGGGTAGGGTCCCTCCCCCCCCGTCATATCGTATATAGCAGAACATTTATGTGAATATTGTGCAGTGTTACTGTTACTGTTACCTTCATTTTAAAGGAAATAAAGAGATACGACTATTTACCAAATTGTGAAAAAACGCTTCTCTTAAATCACCTTTCAAGGCTCTACAGGTGGTGAGCCACATATCTAGAGTTAGTTATATAATATAGACTGCTTGCATGCACAGCACTACACAGCGTACTGTACTAAAAACCTGAAGGTGCATCAAGTCACGTGCGGCCCTTATTTATGTTGTCCCCGAGATGGTGTCACCTTCCGGTATTATTTTATAAGTTGCCAATACACGATATGAAATTGTAACCTACATTTTTGAAAAGAGCAGCTCTTCATTCTCATTATTTTGAACCCCATAAACACTATGCGCTAATGATAAATAAAAAATTAATCACATTACGACTTATAAGGTAAGACAATACCGGACCCCCTCCATAGCTAATACGGCAAAATTGTAACCAGTAAACACCCCCCACGTTTTCCATAGCTAATACGGCAAAATTGTAACCAGTAAACACCCATAAGCTACGTTAGGTTGGTATTTTCAGGTTCTTTTATTGCCCTATCATTTCCCAGCCATTTTAGCAAGAAAAACCCAAAATCGTTTTTCAAGCAAAAGTGGCTGGCTGGAGTCTTATTGCCAACTTTTAAAGATTTTCCCTTTCTTCAGCAGGTCTTCATTTTGCACCGCAAACTCTTATAAATTCCACTGTAGCTACTCATTTCCTTTCTTTTCAACAAGCAGTTGTCATAAAAACATTGGTATTATTTTACAATAGTTCCAACTCATTCTATAATAATTATAGTATTATAGATGCATTTTGCATAAAAAATAATTAAACTTTGTCTCTGAACACTTTTTGGGGAAATTCACCGTATTCGAGATATGAATGTTTATATAATCCCCAGCCTCGAAAAATTTCTAAGTGTTTTGTTTACTTTAACACGGACACAGCTTGTGCTCTGATGCGAATTTGTTTTTGTTTAGAACTGCATTGTGGTTCTGATGCTTATGTTTTCCCCCTTAAAATTGCATTGTAGGTAGTTACGCGTTGTCTAGGAGTCACGTGACCTGGTGAAAATCTTACAGGTGTCAGACATTTTTGCTTGTCACTTGGTTGAAGTCTGGCATAGAGTGAGGTTATGTCCAGTCTGTGTTCATCTTGTAACTTTGATTATTTTCGCTTAATTCACGATTTCTTTGAAAATGAAACACGATGCACTGATTTTTAAAGACGACATGGAGTTTTACCTGCAGCAGTACAGTTCAGTTTTACACCAATTTTTACTTGAAGCTGCTAAATTATATCCACCTTTAAGTGACACTCAGCCACCATCACCACCTAGGGAATCATTCTGTAGATGAGCCACGACCATCTTGTTCTGGATATAACCCATCAAAACGATTGCGTCCATCCAAATAAGGTAAATTTGTAATTGTTTTTAAAATAATATCGTAACATGATTTGTAACCCCTATGGCGGGCGCGCAGCGCAACATTACCTCTTGCCAGTATATACGTGCCTGCCAAGAATCCTTATAAATGGGGATAAGGCGCGAAGCGCCGTTCCGCCACCCCCTTGTGGTTAAGGGATGTCAGGCTACATTGCACTAGCCCACGTTGCCTGACTATGGCTTGCTAGGCATGCTATGATTTACCTCATTTTATTCATTAATTCAAATGCTGTTTTGTGTCCATGGTGATTTACCCCACCCAAAACCCGCCATTCCCAAAGGGTCCCTAACCTTGTTGGATGTAGCAGGGGCGTATAGGCTAGTAACCCAAAAACAACTCATTTCCCCAATGTGTATTACTATCATAACCATTCAGAACACATTAAAACACACATGAAAATACATAATTACTTTAGACAAATGGAGTTGAAACTGTTGTAAAACATTTTTTCTCTCATTTCCCGCACCTTCTTTTGTTTATATTTGCTGTGATGACATTCCAACATAACAGGAACGATAGGAATCGAGAGGAACTATTTTCATTACTTGGTGACTGAGTCTGAGATTGAGCCGCAGGTTGCCAGGTGAACACAACAGCTTATGGCCAGAATTTAAAGAAAATGTGGCCGAAAATGGCCACTTTGGAAAAGCATTTGGCCAAAAATATATCCAAAGATATGAAGTGATTGAATTATGTGAATTAACATACCAACAATTAACTGCTCATAAATCATGCCTATAAATTCGATTACATGTCATCAAAAATACTTTAAATTAAAGTTGAAATATTTTCGGGAAAGGTTTCCTGAGTCCTGCTGACAAAGCCTGACATTCACCACTGATCATTCATGGAGAAAAAGAAGCGATGTTCTTTCGCGTTCGTAGGAGATATATGCCACTGTGGACGTTTAATATTATATATTTCTATTAAAATCATTCATAATGGCTGCTAACTATGCTATTCTCTCGCTGAAACTCGAACAGTTTCACACCTGTCGTATTCAGCGTCTATTTCCTTAACGCTTCCCCCAAATGCTGGTCTTGAACAGCACTGCTTATTTGGGATTCTTAATACGTTGTCATAACCCCATGAGGTGTGCTGATTGTTATATGGGAATACATAATCTAATCTTCGTTTCGTTTGCAAATGAATTCCATTCTTTTCTTATTGTGACTGAACAAAATACCAGTCTTTTTCCACGGAGGTTGTAACATGGCTTGTGTTCCATTTCAGTAAAGCTCTCATTTTTTCAATGAAAGTATGGCAACTGCCGAAATCCGTCGGTTTTGTTTATTGTATGGTTGGAATTACGTGAATAATTCGGGCTCGGACACATGAAAGCAAATGAGTTTTAAGCTAACTTATCCCTGAAAATTTGTATGTTGAAAATTAGACCTAGCATTTTATGTCTGTTTATAAACCGATTTGTTACTACAGCCTTCGGATTTAGCTGCTGCACAATGTCAAGAGAAACTCCATTTTTTTGACCGAATGAAAACTGATTTAAGATTCTAGGGTTCTAGAAGCTAGTTACTTAGTTATGAAAACAGGTTAACCTAACCACTGTGCTAAATATATTAACTTTCACAGGACTGGCCACAAAGGCCTGCTCATATAAATGAAAATAATAACAATGCAGTCTACAGTCAGCGCAGCTTCGTAAAGACTAAACTGTGGGTAAACAGGAGATGTTGATACCAAAAACTCTTTTAAGGAATTTATCCTAGAATTTTCATTCGGTGGTATCTGTGAATAATCAAAGGGTTTCAGTGGTACTTTTGTTTTCAGTAACTGACCTCCAGAATTCAATAATGATATTGGGAATATTTCAGTACCCAGCATCCCTCTTCACTTCCTTCACCAAGAGTAGGAATCAAGTTTTACTTTGTTACAACAGAACCATTCTTCCTGGCTTTACCAAGCAGCCTAATTTTGTTTCACAATATTTAGAGCCCTAATCACTTTTTCTCAGCAAAAGGGAATTTAACAACTATCTTGGGGTGTCTTTGATATTTAAAAAGGCTTCGGTTTCATATGAAATACAAAATGATGACTCAATATATAAATTGAGCTGAGTCAGAGACAACAAATACATAACTACGCCAAGCTCCAGACAACTGTGGCTGCCCTGGTTGCATGTAAAGGAGACTCGGTGACGTCATACCCACTTAAGTGCCTGACGTTGCAGGTGTCCGGAAGCTCCAGACAGGCAGCAAGACAAGTAACCATCGCATTGCGGGAAAGTTTCGGTTGAGAACGACATGGCATAGGGATACAGTATTGTGCTTGTCATATAAAACTGAGTAAAAATGATCTGGTTGCTGGATTACGAATTGAATTTCATCCAGAGGATTGTTATTTTCGATAGTATAGGCCTACATTTAAGTTTTATAACAGTTTTGGTGTAAGTTAACAGACACAGCCTACCTTGTGTGGTAACTGGCGAGGTTCGTAGCAGAGTCGTCCAGAAATAACAGAATCGTAAGAGGTCCTTCATGATGCTGTGTTCGTGTAAACAAAACACAAAAATGACCACAACATAACTAGTAAACAGGAAAGAAGGCAGATAAGTGATTATCTTGTCAGTCCCAATTACCAATTCCAGTTAAATTAAGGATAATGTAGGTAATGAGGTTATTGTTATTAGCGTGGTTCAGAATAAACAGCCGTAGGCCAGCTTGCTCAGCGCACTGTGTTCATAAAAAAACCAAAATTTCACAAAATTAAGGCTAGGCACACACGTACCAAAACAAAACCGCACCACACCACAAACCAGTGGTTATAGAGTGGGCAGTTGGTTATTCATATAGAAAACGCTTGTTAATACTCAGACGAGCCAATTACTGAGGTCGATTTCAACTGGATGGTATCACTCACACAAATGTCGTCATGTGTGGATGAGCATATCACTGTTATCAGTCAGAGAACCAGTGGCTGCCGACAATGGATCCTGCTGAAACAACTGAAGATTCATTTAACACCGAGTAGTTTATAGAAGAGAACCCAAACACCCTCTTCCTATGAGGTCTCCTTCTTCGACGTAATAACGTCCATAGCAGAACCTCTTCAAAATCCATGTTGGTACTAGCTTGAATGCCTGCGTCTGTCTGTTGTTATCACGGACTTCAATCGACCACTATACAGTGGTTCCTTATAGGCGACAGCAAAACCACTCAAAAATTGCAAAATAATAGGAAACGTGTATTACGTGTGAGCCTAGCCTAAAACTAGTAAACAACAGGAAAGTAAGGCAGACAAGTTACTATCGTTATACTGTTATTTAAAATTTAAGAATACTGTTGGAAATGAGTCTCAGTGTTCCAATCACAATTTTTTTTAATTGTAAGAGAGCATTAGTTTTTTTTTTTTTAACACGAACTTTCAGCAGGCCTGACTGTTCCTTCTTTGAAATTATCGAGATCATTCATTTGTATATCCTCTAAGACAGTGGTTCTTAATCAGGAGTGCGAGGAAGCCTATGAATAATTATAGCAATATATTTTTGTATACGCGTTATTTTTTCTGCAAAAAAGAAAATAAAATGAAACTAAGCTTTGTGAATGAAGATTAAAAAAATGTGGTTTAGTTATCAATACACATCATATCAACTTTGTATTTTAGCTTTTTTTTAGTTCTTATTTTTATTTCAGCAATACAAGGGGTGCCAGAACTGACTGCTGATTTGAAAAATGTTAAGAACCACTGCTCTAAGGCATCGCCTGACTTCTGTGTCAACACAGTTACTTCTGAGAGACAAGGCACTCCTTAGAAATTAGAAAATGATAAGATCTATGAACATAGGTATGTACATATGAGACAAAATTTTTAAGACAAACTTTAAAAAAATGTTAGACACCAAAACTCTATATATAAATTCAGTTACCCACAAATCGTATGAACCATTACGAACAGGTGAATGAAACACAAAGAAGGAACCATTATATCGCATTTACTTTCCAGCACATCATGAAAATATTGGAACAAATCTTTTCACCTTATGGACGGAGTTCAACACTCGAGATTCAGTACATGCTTACCAGCATGACATACTCATTAATACTTCTAAAAATAACTATTTACAAAATTCCTCGGTGTGCAGTCGAGCGCCTGCCTACTCATAAGCGCACAACACACTTATCTTACAATATTTGAGACATGAACTTGGTGAATTAAGAGAACAGAACATAGAATTTTGGCCAAAGGCCAAGCGCTGGGACCTATGAAGTCATTCAACCCTGAAAGGGAAACTGAGAGAAAAGGTGGTTTGAAAGGTGTAACAGGAGGAAAACCTTTTGCACTTGCACTATGAAACAATTGTTTGAGAGGATGGAAAGTCAGATGGAGGAAAGAGAATATGAACGGAGGTGCGGTAATAAGAACGAAAGAGGTTGCGGCTGGGGGCCGAAGGGACGCTGCAAAGGCTTTTAAGTAATGCCTAAAGTGCACCACGTGAGGTGCACTGACGACACTACCCCCAAGTCGAAGAATTCACGAAAACGAACTTTCCATCTGTTGAATTCCTTTTCAGTATGCAAATACCCTATATGCTAAAATAACTAAAAAAAAAACTCTACAGATATTTAGAACAAGCTCCCAAAACCCGGACACAAACGTGGCTACAAGGGAGATTTTAAAAAACACTTTCGTCATAAAAAAATTAATAATTAATACATACGTAAGTCAATTATTCTTCCTACGTAATGTTAGATTTCTTAAAACAAACTATTTAGATTTTTTAGCATCAACCATTACACCTGAATACCGACAATTTTACGCAGTTACTTGTTGCTGTTGTTTTTGATTGAGCTGGCTTTATGCCAGCACGGGCTCTTGCTTAGAGCAGTCTGTAAAACAGTCAATAATATTTATCTGAACGCGGCTTAAAAGTATAACATCACCAAGAGAAATTTTTTGTTAAAGAAAAGGTGTAGTCATAAAAAAACAGCGCCGGTGAAAATGCCCGCCTTGTGGTATACCCTTGACGAACTCCTTACGTATGATTAAACCGCACTGGACCGCGCATGCGCTGGATCACGAACTGATAATTGATTATAGCTTGTCAGAAGATCGAGAACGTCAACCTCGGTGGAATGCTGGCGCTCACGGAATACAGCGAGAGCTTCTTAAATGGCTGGGTTGAGGAGCTCTCAAGGCTGGGCCCTACTTATGACACTTACAGTCAATGACACTTTACAACTCTCAGCTCATCTCGCACTTGGATGTGCGATGAGGTGAGTAATAAGGGGGGGGGAGGGAGAGAGAGAGAGAGAGAGAGAGACGAAAAACTCATGATATTTACAGAGAGAGAGAGAGGAAAAGCTCATGACATTTACACACAGAGAGAGGAAAAATTCATGACATTTAAAGAGATAGGGAGAGAGAGAGGAAAAACTCATGACATTTAAAGAGAGAGAGAGAGAGGAAAAACTCATGATATTTACAGAAAGAGGAAAAGTTCATGACATTTACAGAGAGAGAGGAAAAATTCATGACATTTAAAGAGAGGAAAAAACTCATGACATTTAAAGAGAGAGAGAGAGAGACGAAAAACTCATGATATTTACAGAGAGAGAGAGGAAAAACTCATGACATTTCAAGAGAGAGAGGGAGAGAGAGAGAGAGGAAAAACTCATGACATTTAGAGAGAGAGAGAGAGAGAGAGACTCAAATTCACCTAGTGGACTGTGCAACTACATTATGCACTCACAGATACATGTTCGTCGCTAAATTCTTATCTAGTATGAATTAACGCCACAAAAAGCACTAACATGCCCTTGAGATATAATATTTAATACTTTACATATAATTGCAATTATTGCTGCATCTAACAGTAACCGCTCAGCGCCCTACAACCTTAGTCAAACTGGTAGAATTTCATATATATAATTTATATATATATATATATATATATATATATATATATATATATATATATATATATTATATATATATATACACAAGATGGCAGAATTTTATCAAAAATCATTCAAGAGATTCGTTTCATGTGAAAGATTGGATGGAACTTTTATGGCTTGCCTACTGGACGGACGACTGAAGCGGTCCTATTTTTGCACTGAAAGAACATTTCAACACTGTAGGTTTTTCTGTTGTGGGGATTTGTATTGTATAAGAAATGGCAATTGGTTATGTGTGGCTATATATATATATATATATATATATATATATATATATATATATATATATATATATATATATATATATATATATATATATATATGTAATGTAATTATGTAATTTCAAATACCAGTTCCATTTGAGCTTTCAAGATTATACTCGACTTCTTTGTGCTAACGTCCTGCAAAACATGGTGCTGAAATCTTATCTCAAATATTACTTACATTCTACCTTGATGTTGTATTTCTTTTTGCTATATTTTGACATCTTCACTACCTCAAATACAGCTTTGATCCATATAAGCAACATTCCTTCCTGAATGTAATTCTTTACTTCAGATGACAATCTGATCGTTGCTGTTAAATCCGTACCAAATGCTTTTGTTTCTTCCCCCCAGAGATTAAAATATGCATTCTCAATGCAACGAGGTACATTTGTAAATATACGTTTTATACTTATCATTTGCATTACCTTTTAATCCACACGCTAACCTGGTTCACAATCAGGCAAAAAATGAGTAACAGTTTGAGGATCAGGTATCAACCAGTCAGAATCTAGTTGGTTGACAAATTTATTTTTTCAATCCTGCAACAGCCCAAGAGTATTATACTCCGAGATGCAGGTATCAACCAATCAGTTGGTTGACACCTCTACCCTCAAACGCACTTATTTTTCAATCTTGCAACAGCCCAAGCGATTGAGGATACAGGTTGCCCAACCAGCCAGAACTAGTTGTTGACCTACCCTCAAACGCATTTATTTTTTCAATCTTGCAACAGCCCAAGAATATCTATACTCCGATTGAGGATACAGGTCGCCCAACCAACCAGAATCTAGTTGGTTGACACCTCTACCCTCAAACGCACTTATTTTTTCAATCTTGCAACAGCCCAAGAATATCTATACTCCGATTGAGGATACAGGTTGCCCAACCAGCCAGAATCTAGTTGGTTGACACCTCTACCCTCAAACGCATTTATTTTTTCAATCTTGCAACAGCCCAAGAATATCTATACTCCGATTGAGGATACAGGTCGCCCAACCAACCAGAATCTAGTTGGTTCTACCCCTCAAACGCACTTATTTTTCAATCCTGCAACAGCCCAAAATATCTATACTCCGATTGAGGATACAGGTTGCCCAACCAGCCAGAATCTAGTTGGTTGACACCTCCACCCTCAAACGCACTTATTTTTCCAATCCTGCAACAGCCCAAGAATATCTGTATTTCGAAAGCCAACCGAGTGGTTTAAAAATACAAAAATAACACGAGATATGGTAGACCTTTACATCTGCACAGAACAGACTACAGCACACAAAAGCATCAAGGGTTAATCTTGTGCTTCAGAACTTTTATTGTATTTAAAAATGGACGGATAACCCGTGGACGGATGAAGGGAATTTCTTTTGAACTTTGAAGTCGAACACGAATGGCCTCAGCGGTGGTGATAAAATAGAGGCTTCGAGAAGTATTACGAGATGAATGCGCATGCGCGAAGTGGACCTCACCGTTAAATAAAGTCTTTTAAAAAGCCAAAGAAAGGGACGTGAAAATATAACAATTATCAGGTGGCTAATAAAAAATCAAAGTGCAGTGGAAAAACCGTGCAAATAATAACGATAAATTTCAGATATGTACAAGATGCAGATGTCAATTGGCACGATAGAAGGACATTACACATAACAACATTGCTTGAAGCACACACACTGTGCTGTTCTTTTTCAGAATGGTCTCAAATAAACCGCACTTCAGAATTTATGGAATTACCAATAATTCCCGAATTTCATATCTTAATTACTGTCAATACTCCTTCTAGAATACTACAAGGCATTAAATAATACTGGAACTGTCAAGCTTTTAGGAATACCGAAAAGGTTTTTAAAATGTGGGATTATTACGTTATTAAACACCTGAATAATTATTGTTCTTTGTCCTTTTGTACCTTAGTGGATGAACACATAACATAATTATAATCAACAACATAATACCTATAACCTGCGTGATCTTATAATAACAAAAAGGTGGACGTCTTATAATTAATCTCACGATAATCCTATTGCGTCATCCTAATAATCACATGTTAATCTCAAAAACTCAAAAAATTCAAATATAAATTCTCAACACATTTTAGATTTACCGTTACATTATATCACTTAAAAGTAAGTTTCTCCAGTGTAAGAGAAAATTCACAGTCAAAGACACTTGTAATGTAAGTGGATGAAATGCCTATGTATCAGAAAAATAAAAACATTTGAATACTGCCACTATATATGGAATGATATCAACCGATCTTTGAATAACCATCAATCTCTATTTGTCATCAAGTGTTCATCTGCGGAAAAAGATAACACAATACAAATTCGTCATGATAACATGTTTCCACTTAATAAATTATCAGACAATTTGTCATCAGCAAACAAGTTCTGTTGATTCTAAAATCGCTTCCTGCATTTGCTACAGGTTATGACAAATTCGAAACTTAAAAGATATCGTTACTTTTCCCGTCAAACAAGACAGACGTAGTTTCTGCCAATCGTTTCTTTTCCTCATCGAGCTGAGGTCTGCACAATTCTGCCCACAAATGGAAGACTGCATGCAGTATCTGCAAAAATGCAAAACTGAGAAAAATGGTAGATACTGCAGCTTTCCCTTGCCTTACTACTGATTTTGCAGATACTGCAAATGGGAAACACTGAATAAAGCACTGAAGAATCATTCTAAAACTGCAGTAATTTGTGTATTAGTGGTTCACGAGCACCAATTGGTGGCATATCTCAATTTCGAAAATTTTGCAGATACTGCAGTTTTTCATTTTAGGGTACAAATCTCGCCCGAAGAAATGATGACATTCTTCACATACTATATTTTCATGGTAAGAATTGAGGCAAAGTTCCCCCAATGAAAGATTCTATTCTCTAGAAGAATATAAACAACATCTTATGTACACAAATGCTTAATGATAAAGCTTTTCATAACTGATTAATCAAGATTCATCAGTTATTCCGTCAACTTGCGTCTGAGGAGGTAAAACATCTTGAATGCTGATAATTCAGAATAAGTAATAATTCTTTCTGCTAGTTTTGATTATAGAGTTACTACCCTGGTTTCCTAAAACTCCCATTAACCCTAAACTGAGATTTTTTGTAATATTCAATGAGTTGGACCAAAAATTCCCTTTCAGAAACCTCACTTGGTAAACAATCTAATAATATATTAATCAAAATATCCCTAGTCCTGAATCCTCAAACAAGGTCATCACTTATAAAAAAAAAAAGGACGACAAGAACTGTATCATCCTGCAAATCTATCTTTACTTGAGACTTTCCTAGACAATAAACCTACGAACTTTTGGTTGAAAAGAAACTCCGTGAATCTCAGCCGCAAAAAATAACTTAACGCTACCATTTACACTACGTTGGCTTTTGTGAAACTTGGAAGAAAGGCTGAGAGAGGGGAAGAGAGAATCCTCGGAGCTCTGAAGAGGCCCTTCGATGTCCTCGGAACTTTTCAGAAGAGCTGGACGATGTTCGGGGCCTGGCTCATCTTGATGTGGTCGTACTGGGTTTTGACGCATCTGTGCATGTACACCTGGAAAAGATAAGGATGTGATCAGGAAAGGAAAATCTATTCTGAAGTTATTATTAAAGGAAGGAATGTAGAATTTAGCCCAAAGGCCAGGCGGTGGTGGGACCTACAAGGTCATTCAGTGCTGGAAAGGAAAATGAGAGTAGGAAGGTCTGAAAGGTGTAACAGGAGGAAAACCTCAAAGCAGTTGCACTATGAATCAATTGTTAGGAGAGGGTGGATAGTAAGATGGAAGAAAAAGAATTTGAATGGAGTGCAGTAAAAGGAATGAAAGGGGTTGCAGCTAGGGGCCGCAGGGACGCTGCAAGGAACCATAAGTAATGCCTGCAGTGCACCGCATGAGGTGTATTGACAGCATTACCCCATACGGGAAAAATCATTATTGGCTACTTGTGATAGACTGAAAAATGAAAGACAGGCAATATAAACTGCAATACCATCTTTATTATAATATAATGATGTCATTTCGAGCAAATTTGAATTCAGAACATGATAGAATAAAAGGGCTTAGCACTCTGCCAAACCTACTCTAAATTCTACAGCTCTCTGAAAGAACGAAAAAGTTTCTAAATAATCTCTTTTATATCATCTTAATCACAAGGTTTCTTTCCATGGATGAAGCAAAATCAAAACAGTACAGTCTAAAATCATCAATTAATCCGATTCTTTCCATGGATGGAGAGCAAAATCACATTGAGTACAGTCTAAAATCATCAATTAATTCGATTCTTTCCATCTTTGAAGAGCAAAATCATATTCATTACACCCTAAAATCATCAATTAATTCGATTCTTTCCATTACAAAAGTATTCTAAAATCATCAATTAATTCGATTCTTTCCATCTTTGGCAAAATCATAGAGCAGCCTAAAATCATCAATTAATCATCTTTCCATCAGCAAAATCATATTCAGTACAGCCTAAAATCATCAATTAATTCGATTCTTTCCATCTTTGGAGAGCAAAATCATATTCAGTACAGTCTAAAATCATCAATTAATTCGATTCTTTCCATCTTTGGAGAGCAAAATCATATTCAGTACAGTCTAAAACCATCAATTAATCCGAAATCAGTCTAAAATCAGTTAATTCGATTCTTTCCATTATAAGCAAAATCACATTAGTGCAGTCTAAAATCATCAATTAATTCCATTCTTTCCATCTACGGAGAACAAAATCACATTGGGTACATGTCAGCTAAAATCATCAGAACGATTTAAGGCACACCACTGGGTGCCATCCAAAAGGCAGTGAGAAGAGGGTGAAGGAGTGTGGTTGGACAACAAGATAAAGAGATTACAAATAGATATTTTCATGTTTCTTAGATACAAATTTCGTGTTTGCACTCCCGTGTCTGCCTCTTAATCCCGGCCTCTGCAGACCAGACATGTGTTCCAACCGAGGGCGCTGGGGAAAGTGTTCTCACCTCAGGAAACACGGGTTCAGGGGAAACAAAAGTAAGAGTGTTTAAGTTTGGCCACACTTTCCCCTCGAAATAGAAATCTCTAGTTAGTTTTCTGAAAGGAAAGCTTTTGTGACGGCTTTGTCTGTCCGTCCGCACTTTATTCTGTCCGCAATTTTTTCTGTCCGCCCTCAGATCTTAAAAAAACTACTGAGGCTAGAGGGCTGCAAGTTGGTATGTTGATCATCCACCTACCAATCGTCAAACGTACCAAATTGCAGCCCTGTAGCCTCAGTAGTTTTTATTTGATTTAAGGTTAAAGTTATCCATAATTGTTCTTCTGGAAACGATATAGGACAGGACACCACCTGGCCGTGGTTACAGTTTCGTGGGCTCATACAATGACTCATACAGAATTATATATATAAATTATATATATATATATATATATATATATATATATATATATATATATATATATATATATATATATATATATATATATATATATATATATCGTATATATGAGTGCATTTGATCATAAGGTTGCAAACAACGAGCAAGGGCTGACGTGAATAACTTTTCAGGAAACGATAACAATTCCACGATAAAAACTGCAGAGATTCATTAAGGGGAAAAATATTGGCATCTGAAATGCCCAATAACTCTCCGGAAACCCACCAATGTCAATTCGGTCTTTTCCCAACTTCTTCTTTCACCTCCTCCTCCTCCTCCCCCTCCCTCCCTCCCTTTCCCTCACCCATTCCTTCTCCTCCCTCTCTTTACTTCCTCACCCCTTCCTCCTCCTCCACCCCTCCTCCCCACCCCTCCCCCCTCACTTTACTTCCTCATCCCTTCCTCTTCCCCCTCCCTTTACTTTCTCACCCCTTCCTCCTCAACCTCCCCTTCCCTTTACTTCCTCACCCCTTCCTCCTCCTCCTCCTCCCCTCTCCCTTTACTTCCTCAACCCTTCCTGTTCCTCCTCATCTTCCCCTCTCCCTTTCCTCCCCTTCCTCCCTCCTTCCTCCCCTCTCCCACTCCTCACTCCTTCCTCCTCCTCCTCCTCCCCTTCCCCTCTCACTGGACCTCCCCCGCCCCTGGGGATGCAATAAAGCTAAGAAACGCTGCGAGCATTCATATGTCTAAAGAGCGCGCGCGCGCGCCAACCGGCCGACGACGAGTGACGTCAGCATTCAATAATTCAATCGCAAACACCGACCTTCACCTCAATGGTTCTTCTCCTCCTCCTCCTCCCCGATTCCGGTGATGTGTCAGACGATGTTGCTTCTGTTGCTGCTGTGCTTTCGAAGGCTCAGACGTCGAGCGTGACGTCACAGCAGCCGCTATGACGTCGTCATCATCTTCGTCATCCAAGCTACTACTTAAACGATAACGATTGTCATGATAATTATAATGATGATGATAATGATATTAGTAATACTGAAGATGATGATAATGATATTCATAATACTGATGGTGAATGCCATTCAGTTTCTAAATTTAATAGCTTCCCTGTCTTTACAAACAATTGAATACCTTCAGTTTCTGCGCGACGCTGATTCTGTACTTCATTATTATTATTATTATTATTATTATTATTCAGAAGGTAAACCCTATTCATATGGAACAAGCCCACCACAGGGGCGGGGCCACTCATTTGAAATTCAAGCTTCCAAAGAATATTAAGGTGTTCATTCGAATGAAGTAACAGAAGGTAATAGGAAAGAGATCAGTTATTAGAAAAATAACTGGCTTCTAAATCAACCTGCATTAAATTCGCCACAACAAAAGAGAAAACACGATCCACTTTCTCTGCCTAGAAATTCACCAGCTATGATTTAACAGAAATGGGAACCAGTACAAAAATAGTGATGACCGAAAACAAACTGGATTATTGGACTGGATTATAGAATTTAGGCTACAGGCCAAGAGCTGGGACCTACGAGGTCATTCAGGGCTGAAAGAGAAATGGGGAGTAAGACGGTCTGAAAGGTGTAACAGGGGGGAAACCTCGCAGTTGCACTATGAAACAATTGCTAGAAGGGGGTGGGAATAAGATGGAAGAAAGAGAACATGAAAGGAGGTACAGAAAAAAGGAATGAAAGAGGTTGCAGCTAGGGGCCGAAGGGACGCTGCAAAGAACCTTGAGCAATGAAAACAAATTAGAATTCAAACAACTGCACCTTAGCTCAGTTGTTTGATTTCTAATTCCACAACCGCAATCTGTTTCTGGTAGAACCAAACGATCAGCCCAGATCCTGTATAAACTTTCGCATTATTATTATTATTATTATTATTATTATTATTATTATTATTATTATTATTATTATTATTATTATTATTCAGAAGATGAAACCTATTCATAAGGAACAAAGTTAAGTATACCTTAGCTTTACCAGACCACTGAGCTGATTAGCAGCTCTCCTAGAGAGGGCTGGCCCGAAGGATTAGACTTATTTTACGTGGCTAAGAACCAATTGGTTATTTAGCAAAGGGACCTACAACTTAAGCCCACTAAAGGGGCCACTGACTTGAAATTCAAGCTTCCAAAAATATCAAGAAGAAGTATGAGGCGATAAAGGGAAATACAGAAAGAAGAAAGAAGAAAAAACTAATAAATTGACAAATAGGTAAAACTGTATTGAAATGCAAAGTGAATAGTATTAGGGTAGCAATGCATTGCACCTTTGCTTGAACTTTTGAAGTTCCAATTGCACGACAGCCTCTGGGAGGCTGTTCCACAGTCCAACAGTGTGAGGAACAAAGGATCTCTAGAACTGAGAAGTTCGACAGCTCTTTTGGGAGTTCTCAGACAGTAACAAATGTCTTTTAAAGCAAGTTTACTTTTGCTCTACATGAAACTTAAAAAAAAAACCATTTTGAAATTCTGGTGCGATTTGTCTTGGGAATGGAATGGAATATAGAGTTTAGGCCAAAGGCCAAGCACTGGGGCTTATGAGGCCATTCAGGGCTGGAAAGAAAACTGAGAGTAGTAAGGTTTGAAAAGTGTAACAGGGGAAACCTCGCAGTTGCACTATGACATGATTGTTAGGAGAGGGTGGATAGCAAGATGGAAGAAAGATAATATGAATGGAGGTACAGTAAAAGGAATGAAAAGGGTAGCAGCTAGGGGCCGAAGGGACGCTAAAAAGAACCTTTAGTAGTGCCTACAGTGCACCCCGTGAGGTGCACTGACGGCACTAACCCGGTACGGGGGTATGAATTGTCTTGGGATTAAGCTTAAGTGATGGGGCATCCTACAAGAACAGATCAAGTTTGGAAGAAAACAGGGCATATGAGAGGATGGGAACTGAACAGGGCATGTTCTCTTCCTCTCTTCTTCACAGTGGTCACCTCTTCTGTGGCTACCCTTTACTCATCGTGAATCCTTTTGTCAGGCATTAAGTGTATCTGTGTTATTGGTTCTTGCTGCCTTACAAGGACATTTGGTAAAAGAATTCTCTTCCACTTCTTCAAGTCCTCATTCCGGTTTTTCTCCAGACAGCTGGTGATAAATCAAGAAGCCCTCTTCAGATTCTGCAGCGTTTCAATAATTCACATACTACTGTTCAGTGGCTAAACTCTGGACGAAGCTCATAACTGTAACTGGCTCTACTTAGGCTGGTCCATGACCTCCTTTCTTGGCATAAGCTCTATAGCTAAAAACCTGAATGACTCCATCTTATTCGAGTAGGACTTGACCCCTGATTCCAGCAATGACAGGATATCTTTAAACTGTTTTCACATTCAGTTACTCCTAACTAGGTGCAAGCAGGTTGTCTCTGGCTGACAGATATGCTATGTAGTGCCCCTCCTTGGCTGAGATTCTTGAGCTCATTCGTGGCTGTTTGCTGACTGAATGGTTCTCTCTCTCTCTCTCTCTCTCTCTCTCTCTCTCTCTCTCTCTCTCTCTCTCTCTCTGAATGGTTTCTCTCTCTCTCTCTCTCTCTCTCTCTCTCTCTCTCTCTCTCTCTCTCTCTCTCTCTCTCTCTCTCTCCTGGAACTTAGCCGTTTGGTGGGACAGTTCATCTATTACCATTATTATCATTGTTGAGAAGATGATTATTATTGAGAAGATGAACCCTATTCATATGGAGCAAGCCCACCACAGGGACCACAAACTTGAAAATCAAGCTTCAAAAGAATATTATGGTGTTCATTCGAAAGAAGTAACAGAAGGTAATAGGCAATACAGAAAGAGACCAGTTATTAGAAAAACAGATAAATTAACAAATAAATGAATAACTAACTAAATAGATAAATAAATAAATAAAATAGTAAGCAAAATATTAAAATACAAAATTCTCTAAGTTATGCTTTCATATCTTGTCCTTCCTCTTCTAATGCATGGCCCAGGCTTACAACGACTTTACCCTTAATTAACCCTTTGGCTGCTAATGGCTTTGCTGTCTCTTTGCCATAGCACTACCTAAATCTATGAAGGAGGACCTCAGGAACCTCTAAAGTTATGATAACTTCTCTGCACCAAATGCAACATCACTGCCTTGGCATCTGTCATATTCTGGGAGAGGAAGGTGTTATGGTCTACCAGTCTAGTAACCAACTCAGAGATGACTTTCTGGCGGGACAGCTCTGCACCTAGAGTAGTCTTTCTCCATGTACACGGTTGTGGGGAAGTCAGTCAATGAGAGAAGTAATGTTCTTAATTTGGGCCCATCCACATTTCTAATGGCATAAAACTATCTCTGCTATAGCAGGCGCTTGCTCTTCAACAATTGGTACTTCTACAGGAATCACAGAAAGGTACTTTACATCGCAGTTTCTTAATTTTTTGCATATCCCACTATGACCTAGGCCTAGAAATTCGACTTGCACCAGGGTGATACCTTGTTTCACTCCTAACAAATGATCATAATCCTTCACACGAAAGAATAATGAGAACAGAATATAGACAGATTATAGGATTTAGGCCAAAGGCCAAGCGCTGGGGCCTATGAGTCATTCAGCGCTGAAACGGAAACTGACAGTAAAAAGGTTTGGAAGGCGTAACAGGAGGAAAACCTCAAAGCAGTTGCACTATGAATCAATTGTTGGGAGAGGGTGGATAGCAAGATGGAAGAAAGAGATGAATGGAATTATAGTAAAAGAAATGAAAGGGGTTGCAGCTAAGAGACTAAAGGGACGCTGCAAAGAACCTTAAGTAGTGCCTACATTGCACCTAGTGAGATGCGCCGACCGGGTAGCATCTGACCGAACGGGAAACTACTTCAGGAAGAAAAGAAAGATCTAATATTCTCTGGGAAGAAAGCCTGACACATCATCCCAACTTAAGCAAAAGTGCCGTAGGCGAAAATAAACAAAACTCGCAACATGGAAATGAGCAAAACTCGCGAGAAACTGACGTTATACAAAACTTCGATAAGCGAAGGAACACTTCCCGGGGGGAAGGATGGGTTCAATAGCTTTATCCAGATGACGTCACAGCGTGAAAGGTCATAGCCGCCAAGGAAGGAAGGACGAGTTTACATGGAAAAGAACCTAAGTGAAAGGTAACATGGTGAAAGGTGGCACAGAAAGAGAGAAAAATTACTTAGCGAGAGAGAGAGAGAGAGAGAGAGAGAGAGAGAGAGAGAGAGAGAGAGAGAGAGAGAGACTAGCACAGAGAAACTTAATCAGCAAAAAAATAACTTAGCACAGAAAAGAAAGAAAAGTTACTCAGCAAGCAAAAATTAAAACAGAGATTTAAGCAAAGAAAATTAGGCTATTAAAGAGAGAGAGAGAGAGAGAGAGAGAGAGAGAGAGAGAGAGAGAGAGAGAGAGATGTGGATTTCGCAACAATTAAGTGCCTGGTTTTTCGTAAACACTCATCGCTCAATGTGGCATCAACGACCTTTCGTTATGTAACACCACTTACTCATATTCATCAAAGAATCGGTGAGTACAGTAGTCTATTGTGGTTATCACAATCTACATACGTATCTGGTAAAGAGTGGCTAATAGATTATATATATATATATATATATATATATATATATATATATATATATATATATATATATATATATATATATATATATATATATATACGACAAAAGTTATAGTAAAATAGAAAACTAAAAGGACAGGGCCTGAGACTCAATGAAGTTGTTAACAAACTTTCAGACATCAGTTCAAAAACCCAATACGCCATTAGACTGAACTTAAAAGCACCAATAAAATGTTACAAAAAAATAAATCAAAAAAAACTTACGTGAGCTGCGGCGAACAATAAGTAAATGCACGTCCACAATACCGAGAGAAGCTGAAAAAAAAATTAAATAAATAAAGAGAAAAGTTGGTTAAAAAAAAAAACACGAAAAAATTAAGAATAAAAATATGTAGCCTAATACCGTGTTCAGAAAGATACCATATAAGTAAGTATAGGCTCGGGTATATATTGAAACAGTTCTGGAAGTCTAGATCAGTAGTTCTCAACCTGGGGGGCGTCAGCAATTTCCAAGGGGGGCGCGAGCCCTAGGGAAAAATTAAAAATTCTCTAATTATTTTCGCTATTCTCTGAACGAGAGCCACTAACTAGTGTCAAGTATCTAACTTATTCATTCCCAAAAGAATAAAAACACCCCTTCTCTTTTTTTTTCCTTTTTCCTTTAAATCCTGGAGGGAATTTTAATCACAGATGCAAGGGGGGGCGTGGAGGGAAGGACCAACTCTTAGAGGGGGCGTGGTAGCAAAAAGGTTAAGAATCACTGGTCTAGATCAGTGGCTCTCAATTTGGTGGTATCGTTACCTACCCCGGCAGTGGTGTGATATATCACCAATACTCCTACCCCATACCTCTTCAGTTATGTGAAGTTATAATATACAGGAAAGAAATCAATTGGAATGCTTAATTTCAAATGCGTTTTATATGTAAGAAATTCACCTCTTCACTTCTGCATTATTTATTACTTAATTAATTTATTTATCATTATTAATTATGAATTTACTGAATGTTACTCCAAAGAACTATTAGTTTTAGAAAGTGTCTCGTTACCCCACAGAATTGGCTTCATTAGAAATTGCCCCCAGTTTGAGAACCACTGGTCTAAACGTCATGTTTTCAACTTGTCAGTCAGCCAGCCACAAGTTCAAATGATTTTTGTTAGTTCACTCTTGCCTCGCACAAGTTCCTCTGTCACTGATCTTTTCTGATATACAGAGCACACCTTAGTTTACCCAGACCACTGAGCTGATGAACAGCTCTCCTAGGGCTGGCCCGAAGGATTAGACTTATTTTACGTGGCTAAGAACAATTGGTTACCTAGAAACGGGACCTACAGCTTATTGTCGAATCCGAATCATAATATAGCGAGAAATGAATTTCTATCACCAGAAATAATAAATTCCTCTTATTCTTCATTGGCCAGTCGGAGATTCGAACTCGCGGCCAGCAGAGTGCTAGCTGAGAACAGGCAGTTATACTTTTGATTTCTGGGGCATATACTAAACTCAAAACACTGCCTCCTCGTAATACTGAATTTCTTTACATAAAACAATACTGATAATTAACACAGATAGAATATAGAATTTAGGCCACCGGTTAAGCACTGGGACCTATGAGGTCATTCAGCGCTGGAAAGGAAACTGAGAGTAAGTAGGTTTGGAAGGGCGTAACAGGAGGAAAACCTCAAAGCAGTTGCACTATGAAATAATTGTTAGGAGAGGGTGGATAGCAAGATGGAAGAAAGATAACGTGAATGGAGGTACAGTAAAAGGGACGAAAAGGGCTGCAGCTAGGTGCCTGAAGAAGGGACGCTGCAAAGAACCCTGAGCAATGCCTACACTGCGCCGCGTCAGGCGTACTGACGGGCGCTGCTTCACCCTGCGGGACGCCATTACGAACTCTGAAAAGCAGCACTACTCACGTAATGGTAATATGACGCCTGTAGCCACAGGGCGAAAGCGATGATCATGAGGATGTAGAGGAGATTCTGGGTCAGCCACGGCAGGATGAGGCCCCTGTGGTCCTTGACGATGCCCCTGACCATCAGCCCGGCGAAGACGATGTACAGAAGGTAGAAGAAGATCATGAACCCGCCCGCGCTCCTCATGGCTGTTGCGTTGTGGCGCGGGGAAAAGGGAGAGAAAGAGGTGTCCGGTTATTTGGGGGTAACCTGATGCTCATTTGGGGAAAATATGCGTGATTTGAGATGAAGCAGACTGAAAATATCTTCTTTTATTTATAAATAATGAGTATTCTGTCTTTTACAGGTAGTGGTGGTGTATTTTGAAAAGTTGCAGTAGTTACATTATCGGAAACCAGGCATTGGGAAAATCTCTATAGGCCTAGCGTAGGATCGCTTTTTTCATTAAGATTGTAAAAAAATAATACTATTTCTAGGTTTTGCATACTATATATATAAACATATTCCTTTCCTTACTGAGTAACAACGCTAAACCTACATTTGTATTTGTAACAACATTCAAACTCCTTATCCGATGCCAGAATCTTGTACACTGAGGTGAACAAAAAGAAGCGAAAACTATATTATACCTAATCGCAATTCTTATTTGTTGGGTTAAGCTGCCCTCCTTTGAGGAGCTCTTACCAAATTTAAAACCACAAACAAAAATTCTATTGTAATCGAGAGGTATTTTTACCATGTCATTCAATTCATTTCTCAAGTAATTGTATTATCCTGGATTCAGTTAGCATAATTGCAAGAATGATTTAACATCGTAAAATGATAATTGTACTTTATCCTTATGCCTATTTACAGCAATCATTTACAAACCAGCAATTCATGTTCAAAGAATAGAGACAAATTCGAAGAATATTTAAAAAAAAACAATAAAGACAATTAAGACTTTCGAGAAACTGTATTTCATTTGAAGAAATGTATGTGTAAAAAAGAGTACAATAGTATTTAGCAGTTCACTACGTTTCTCTGGCTGAAAATATCATGAATGACCAGACTAATAACATCCTGGAATCCAGAATGGCGTTCGAGAACTTGAGCAAATTGTAGTTCCTGGACCGGACGCAAATACCCGAGATGTAGGCCTATGCTAGTATCAGCCCCGGTTTTTTCGCCATGCCCTAAGTTAGGTTAGGTTAAATTAGAACCACCTTACTAATTTGGGCGTGGGAAACATAATGAGATTATTTTCAACTTCCCGTCACCACATACTCACTCGTATCGATGTCCGTTTCGAAAAGCGGCAAGAAAAACTGGGACGACTCTCCTCCGGCGAGACACTGGCAGATGTAGATGATCGAGAAGGAGCTGAAGAAGGTGGTGGTGGCGGCGCAAGCCTTGCTGCCCGCCCGCAGGTCGTCGTAGTAGTACCAGGGAGACCAACAGCCCTTCATGGTGGCAGAGGAGTGTTGGAAGTTCGACGGCTAAAAAGAACTTCTTGGAGGGGAATGGGAGAAGAGAGAGAGAGAGAGAGAGAGAGAGAGAGAGAGAGAGAGAGAGAGAGAGAGAGAGAGAGAGTGGTTGGAGAAGTGACTCAGAGGAGGTTCGCTGTAGCTTTGCTGGAATGAGAAATAGTAACGTTAAGTGGTCAGATTATTATTATTATTATTATTATTATTATTATTATTATTATTATTATTATTATTATTATTCAGAAGATGCACCCCAAAACTACAAAAGGGGCCACTGACTTGAAATTCAAGCTTCCAAAGAATATTAAGGTGTTCTTTTGAAAGAAGTAACAGACGGTGATAGGAGATACAGAGAGAAGAGATTAGTTAATAGAAACGAAAACATAAATAAAAAGATTATTTTATACTGATGAAAAAGTGGTCACCTTGATTATCCAGCAAATTATAGTAATGGAACGTATCATAAAAGTAGTATATTTTACAATGAATACCCCCACAAATAACAACTGCAAAAACCAATATTAAGTCAGAGTAACGTTTCGAATGTTACAGATATATACATAAACTCTTTAAAATTCTCAGCAGTACATGATTTAAGGTGAAATGGCCCTCAAAAACAAATGACTTAGTAAATATAAATATAAAATTGCAGAATTACTCAGCAAGCAATTTGAAATCTGAAAAAAAAATCTATTATTATAGCTATAATATGCTACTAATTCCTGTTTCCTTTAGGTCTACAAATACAAAATTGCAATTGTTTCGAAAAGTACCCTAGAAGCAAAATTTTCGATTCAATAATAAACATAAAGCAAATATATTAAAAAAAACTAACTGATATTCTAATGCATGAGAATATTTAAAAATAAAAGTCCCTCGTCACTAGGGAAGATTTATAGTGAAATATCAATTACTGCTATATTTATTGCCATTATATTTTCAAACGCCTACTAATGTTTAGCTTTGCTTTCCATGTAAATTGCAGTTCATTTCTGAAAAGATGATTCAACAGCATAAGAACAATACATATATACATACACAAACAAACAACTATATATAAAATATATATTATAAACAATATATTTCTGTTGACACTACTTCAACCTTGTCTCTGGTAAATGAAGTGGTCTTACCCAAAATAGGCCTGTGTGTGTGTGGGCTGAGGTATGTTAATTTCGTTTTTAGGAGCTTTTTGATTTCACAGAGCCCTGTTAAATGATGCAGAAATATATATTCACACATACATATATGTATATATGTATGTATGTGTGTGTACATACTTTAGGTACCATGGAAACCAATTCTGGGTGACACAAAATCTTAAACCTAGCTTCCATAATCTGATATACAACGAGTATCATTTTCGTTTAACAAGAGTATGAAAATTCCACAATCCCACCCATGACATCATTCAGAGGACTGAACGACAGGGCAGAGAAACGCGTACAGATGAGAAACCCAGAACTACATACCCAGTGACGATGCCCCGTAGAAGCCTAACCGATCACAACATCCTGGAAGTCTCAACGGCACAGATATATCCTTCCAGAAACACCAATGTTGACAGTCTTAGATGCACCCTACGGATACACTCCGCTACTCCCTTCACGCATCCGGCGTTTTTGAGTCACCTCGACTCTGAAATCCTCTGTCCTTCACGAAAATACACCACACAAGACCCCACCCAGCTTGTGCCTCGGCAGTTTACTATTACACCGTTCCTTCCAGTCCTCGGGGAAGGGTCACTTGACACGTAACCTTATGCACTAGCTGGAAAATGTCGTTTTTGATTGTTTAAAGGACGTCTAACGCGAAAAGCACAAGCCACTGTTTTAGTACCAGCTTGGAGCAGTCACATCCACCGTGTGTTGTTCAACCTCTACATATCGGCTGGGGTTGAGGGGGGGGGGTGTTGTTTGAACCACGCTATCCCTCCATCATCGAGACCCAACCTCCGTCCAACTTCCTCGACGAGATGCCAATGCGAATGAACTGTTCAGTTATCTCTGGTCGCCTCTTTGAAACAGCAACCGTGAATTCACTTTAAAACAGTAAAAAAAACAGGATTGTTTCCCATGCAGAACAATAAAATAAGATGGGATTTGTTTCTATTATTAGGAAAAATATCGGGAAGTATTCCGAACGTGGCATACGGATTTCGCCCCAGGAATTTATTTACCTGGAGTAGTTGTCAGCTGCGCTGCCAGATGGCTCTGGCGTCCGTCACACCTGTAGAGCGCTGCGTATGAAATGGTGCTTTTATGAGTTGAAGAACGTTATGGCCTGCTCTGTGTCCAATATGCGTTGTGCTTGGAAGCGGCTAATGAACTTGCTCGCAAGTTTTGCAATGGAGTAGATTAGGAAGACGAAAGTCTTTTAAGAGAAAGATCAGTGTATAAATATGTGTATGTATAAAATATATATAATTATACTATATATGTATATACTTATATGTGTAAATATATATATGTGCGTGTGTGTACGTGACTTTTACTTCGTACATTCTTAACTGTATCCGGCCTCACCTACAGCCTAGATCTGTCTCGTTACTTCATAACCAGTATTTCTTTTCCAGCAGACTGACATAATATGTATTCGTGATGTAAAGCCAGTCGCCATGATTTGTTTCTTCTCTTCACATATGGTGATTTCTAGGACGGCAAATCTATTTTGACATATGCAAAAGCCTTAAGATACTCATCTTCAAATATATATATATATATATATATATATATATATATATATATATATATATATATATATATATATATATATACATGTATGTATGTATATTAAAGTTTCCTGAAGATAGGCACACGTAATCAGGAACTTAAGTCTAATGTTTGTGTAGAACTTTTTCCAATACCATGAGGTAAGATATTGTACCAAGTGTGCACACACACACACATATGTATATATACATACATGTATATACGTATGTATGTATACTAGGTCATATACGCACATCTCAACAATTATCGAAACATTTGTAACCAACTATATTTGTCTACAGAATCAATAAAAATAGAAAAGTTATCTTTTCTTTATCGTCCTAACAGTTCTCAGTCTACAAAACATATATTGTCAATAAACGGAAAGGATTTTGAAATATGAAACTGAACAAGCAAGTCCTTAATTCGCATAACCAAGGTCGTCCATTGCACAAATATCATGGATGACTGGGCATACCCTCCAGAAAATTGATCTAAGTACGCACTTCTTGGTTGAGTACAGATCGCAGGCATCTGAGTCAACATGAGTAACGTGTGAATTGAATATAGAATTTAGATCAAAGGCCAAGCACTGGGACCGATGAGGTCATTCGGCGCTGAAACGGAAATTGACAGTAAAAGGTCTGAAAGGTGTAACAGGAGGAAAACCTCAAAGCAGTTGCACTATGAATCAATTGTTAGGAGAGGGCTGAGGAAAGTAAGATGGAAGAGATTACGAAAGGAGGTACAGTAAAAGGGACGAAAGGGGTTGCGGCTTGGGGTCGAAGGCACGCTGATAAGAACATTAAGTAATGCCTGCAGTGCACCGTATGAGGTGCACTGACGGCACCCCAGTACGGGGGAGTACGTGCGAGATTAGGCGTAATTTTACAATATGTATGCAAGTACACGCATGCAGAGCTTAAACACATGTTCAGTATATATGTACATAAAGTCTGCAAAATTCCTTTGTTTCATTCACAATATTTTGACGAGGAACCCCTAAAAACTAGGTAGGCCAAGACTCAGATGTTCTCTCTCTCTCTCTCTCTCTCTCTCTCTCTCTCTCTCTCTCTCTCTCTCTCAAGGTCGCAGCGATCCGTGACGTCACCTCACTCAACCTCAGCCAGCCCAAGCCTTGACGCTGAGCTGCTACCGTTATCCCTAGACCTATTGATCAAATGCTGAATAAACAACTAAATAACCGTTCTCTGTTTTGTTTTCATATTACAAAAGCTATATATTTATCTGCTTATCTATTCCAAAGAACATAAATCAATGAGAACACTGCTGGATACGCTCATGAAGTTTATAGTTCGGTTCAGTTTCACGAAATAGGACGATACTGAACGCAACAAATTCCTATCATTTGTTTTTTCTTGACAGAAAGAAATATTCAAGTTTCTTAACATGTTCAGAGATGGTTTGGCGTTTCCTGACTAGAGGGCTATTTTCGTGAAGACTGTAACTTTGTGTAAATACTATTTTTGCATCGGATTATTTATAAAAATATATGGTTGCATTTATATATATATATATATATATATATATATATATATATATATATATATATATATATATATATATATATATATATATAGTGAGAGAAACATACAGTACTCACACACTGTAACTTTGTGTATATACTATTTTTGTACCGAAGTATTTATAAAAATTATACAGTTGCATGGATGTTTAGGCGTGGGAAAAGTGGCTGTTTTATATATTATATATATATATATATATATATATATATATGTGCTATATATAAATATATATATATATATATATATATATATATATATATATTTCTTAGTGAGAGAAACAAACTCACACATATATGTATATATATATATGAATAAACCAGCCCTATGCTGAACATATCTGCCTTAATTAAAAAAAGCATAGAATGCATTGCCATTTTATTTGTATAGGTGATACTATACACTAAATTGACTTTAAAACTACTTCCCGTGCCGGGAATCGAACCCGGGCCTCGCGGGTGAGAGCCGCGTATCCTAGCCACTAGACCACACGGGAGTTGCTTGAGAGTTAAGCAAAACAAACTAACTTTGCTTTAGGTATAATTATCATGAAGGCTGCATAAGTGGCGGTATCATAGCGAAGAGATTCCGTGACAAGTGATAAATGCATTACTCGGTAATGACCGACCTACTTCTCTAAGTTTTCACTAAACTGCGCGAAGAAAAGAACGGAACAAAAATGAATTTCGCCTATCAGCAAAAATGTGTTTCCTCAAATAAGATTATTTTCCTTCGAGGAAAAGAGGCGAGTCACTGCCACATGAAATAAAAACTAGACCGAGGCTTAACCTGACCAAATTCTTCCACAGGCTGGCGACAACTTTTATACCCCGAGGTACCTCATTGTCATCGGTACCACCAACTTTCTTAAATCTTGCTTTATTGCTTTTTTCCTCTCTCTCTCTCTCTCTCTCTCTCTCTCTCTCTCTCTCTCTCTCTCACTTAGAAATGGAAGCTTTTTCGTTCTAACAATTCTGCCATTTCGTCAATCCAACAGCTCTCGGGTTGCACCTTTTTTTCCCTACCTGTCAAACCAACAACATTCGGGTTGCACTTTTTTCCCTATCTGCTATGCCACCAACACACTGAACAGTATGAGCCTATTCTCTGTATATTTACCTACACCTGACGTTAATGCTCTTTACTCTGCCTATAATCCTTTTTTTTAAATAGGCATTCAGCAGTAACTATCTCAAGAAGCCTTGGCTCTTTATCTCTATAAAGCAATCAAACTTCTGCAGATGCCGTTAGGCCTAGCTTCCTTGTCTAACCTGCACTGTGAGCCATCTTTCCCAAAATTTTCAACCTTTCCTCCCTAGTACTAATGTTTAGTGAACAGTTTTCATTTCCATAGAGCGGCGTTTACCCTCATATCCTTAAAACTGCTGCTACCAGTAACTTTCAATGTTCTTTTTTTAGACTTACCAGTCAACCATTCCGATTTCAGAGTGGAATCTGATATTGTGACTAATGCATTCCCCGCCGTCTCACAAGCATTTTAGTTAATCCCATAATTACCGCCCAAATTGTGCGTGAACAAGTTTAATTTGCCCGAGTTTTCACGGTGCGGACAATCATTAATGTACAGGATCGTGTTTGCAAAAGTGCTTATAGATTTACTGCGCATACTTGAGAGTTTAGAGGGTGTAAGTGCGTCTATCGTAAAGTTCAAAAGGCTTCAATTAACTCTGCCATTCTCAAAGCTTGACCGTTAAGTTTTGTAGTATTTTTTTAAACGATTTCGCCTTTTTCTGCAGTTCACCACCGGTCGAGAAACTCGGGAAATACCAAGGTAAATGGTATTCTAATCTTTAGCGATTGGTGGGAGACTTTCCTATGTAGCATATCAGCTGAAATTGAACTGGTTAAGTAGTTCATTTCATTGCGCTCTGAGGTCTTGCTTTTATGAGCAATTAGGTTCAGAATCGAAAGCATATTATGTGAACGGCTTATGTATTTTTATTTATTATTAATGTATTTGGAACAGCCGTTTTGCAAAGGATATAACTTTTCTTCATAACCTCATATATATATATATATATATATATATATATATATATATATATATATATATATATATATATATATTTATGTATATATATGTATGTTTATATATATTATATATATATATATATATATATATATATATATATATATATATATATATATATATATATGTATGCATGTGTGTATTATATGTATGCATATGCATACCTAAATCTGAAAAATGGAACATGATGAATATATAAATAAAGACAAAATCCACGAAGGAAAGAGAAACACTGGAGTGCTGCAAGGCCTTTCCCCGATAAGCAAGGACGACAGTCGAAAGGCCTCGCAGCACTCCAGTGTTTTTTTTTTCTTCGTGGATTTTGTCTTTATTTATATGCATATATACACATATACATATATATGTATATATATATATATATATATATATATATATATATATATATATATATATATATATATATATATATATATATATATATATATATATATATATATATATATATATACTGTATATATAAAGACAAAATCCACAGAAGGAAACAGAAACAATGGAGTACTGTGAGGCCTTTCGACTTCTTGTCCTTTACTCAGCAGACTGAAGAAATATCAAAACTTTACAAAGAAAGCTCGTATAAATGACAGATGGGAATTACCAAGGAAAAAATATGTACCTGCACATTGTCAGTCCCCAGTATTTGGTTCAAGAAATCGAATACATAGGAAAAATAAGGACAGATTTATGTTATCCTTCACATGTTCTAGATATTTGTTATAATAAAGCCCACAAAAAGTTTAATAGTGAAAGTAACATGGAGAAAGAAACCCCTAAGAACATTCTTGGTTTGCCTTATTTTAGTGGTTTTGAAAATATTAAATCATTATTGAAATCTTTTAATGTCGACCTCGTTTTTTCCTATAATAACACACTAAAAGAAATGTTAATAAAAAAATAGCCCTAAGGAAAACAACAACATAACATATAAAATTCCATGTTTGGACTGCCCCTCTTTTTACATCAGCCAAGGATTTCGATGTATGGATTAAGCAGCCTAAGTATTCTGTCAAAACTGGGCAAACATCCAATGCTATATTCATTCATTTAAGTGAAAACTATCACAGGATAAATTGGACTGAAAGTTCAGTGAATGAAAGATCGAAAGATTTCTCTTCACGAAATCTTTTAGAATCCGCTGTTATACAGCTTATTTCCAGTTGTAATTCTAACCTTAGCCCTGGCATGTATTGTTTGTACACCTGTATTAGTAAAATGTTCAAGAATGACCTAAAAGATAAAATCACTGACTTAATTACAAATTAGTTACCTTTTATATATTTTCTATGTATTCGTGTGTTTGATATAATTTTTTGTAAAAACGTTCACCTTGCAAAAATTTTTATTGTTTACCAAAAGGAGAATTATTGAGTTGTACTTTTACAACAATTTTTGCTGGTCAGTCACCATCCTTGTATAATCTTTAATTGTCCTGTCCCTGCTTCTGAGCTGTTGAGCCTAATCCGTTGTAAAACCTCTTAAATATTTAACCCTGTTTTGGCAGGTGTACTAATTCTTCAGTTGTGTTAGATCCCAGGTACATATTTTTTCCTTCAGAGTCCCCATCTGTCATTTATACGAGCTTTCTTTGTAGACTTATCTTTATATTTCTTCAGTCTGCTAAGTAAAGGACAAGAAGTCGATAGGCCTTGCAGCACTCCATTGTTTCCCTTTCCTTCGTGGATTTTGTCTGTATGTATTTTTGTGATTAAGTTGTACACACACACACACACATATAATACATATATATATACATATACATGTGATGATTATAATCACTTTCGTACGTGATTCATTTATCACACATTAACACAGGTGAAAAATAAGAGACGGGGTGTAGGTCCTGACCGGTTTCGACTTTATTTTCAAGCCATTGACGAAGGACTGATACAGAGTAATAGAAGTCACAAATATATATACTACAGGAACAGTATGACGAACATACATAACCGCTAGAGACTACATATTCACCCACAGTCTGGTGTCAAGGTAGGAGTGGCCTTCAAAACTCATTTGGCTAAATATCACAATATACTCTCAGGGGACAACACTGATAGACACACCGACCATAGGCGATAACAGATCCACACCTGACAGGTGTCAGGGAGGCGGAGTTTGGAAAAGTCATAAGCACTGCTGCCCCCGTACTGTGTTTACAAATATGATCATCTTATTTTCATACATCTCTACGTTCTACCTTAAAATTTAAACAATTTACAAATTTCTTTTGATATTAAGGGATCAAGTTTATACATCCCTTGACTGATATTAATATTATGGCTGTAAATTTCTTTTATAAAGCTAGATTCAATGATATTCCTTTCCAGTGTGTTATTAGAATATACAATCCTTTTTGCCCCTTCCCAATTGATAGCACGATTGTTCTCACTAACATGTACAAAAATACCACTGTTCCCTTGTGCATATCTCTCACACATTGCTTATGCTGATCTATTCTCTTTTCCAGTGCTTTACCCGTTTGGCCAATATACAAGTTGTCACAAGTCTTGCAAGGAATTTTATAAACACACCCTTTAGTACAGTCAGGGGAGTTCTTGATAAGTACATGTGTCATTGTTTTATTGTTCTTAAATGCGACATTAACACCAAAATTCTTAAGAAGATGGGGGATATCTTTCATATTACTATTATAAGTCAGTACAGGCAAATGTTTGTGTTGTAAGGTTCTTTTTGGTTTTGATACATAGTCTTTTTTTGCCGCTTGAAATGCACCGTTTAATACACTGTCTGGATATTTCAATTTCTTGCCTGCATTCCTAAATTTATCTATTTCCTCATCGATATATTCAGGGCTACGTACACGTTATGCTCTTAAAAACATAGATGAAAACACTGATTTTTTAACCTTACTGCCTTGTCCAGAATAGAAATGCACATAGGAAGAAATATTAGTGGGTTTTCTATACACACTATATTTAAACCCATTACTATTTCTTCGTAGTAGGACATCCAAAAAAGGTAATCACCCCTCATTTTCCATTTCCATAGTGAATTTAATTGATGGTTCTAATTGATTTAATTTGGCAAAAAAGTCCTTTACATCTTCGTTCCCTGGACAAATTATGTCGTCAACATACACTATTTAGTTTATTTATCAGGTCCTGATAAATAAACTAGTGTACAGATTAATAGTGAGTCCAGACTTGTTAGTTTCGATGTAGTATCACTGTTCACAAAGGTGCCAATTGATGATCTGATGGAGTTTTTATCGGAATTATTAGAGAACACACAGCTGGATATCCCATTTTCTAAAAGCACTTTAACTGAACTGATTAAATTATGTGTGAAGGAATGTAAATTTAAATTTAATGGTAAATTTTACTCACAAAATTTTGGTATGGCAATGGGAAACCCTCTATCGCCAGTGTTAAGTAACTTATATATGGAATTTTTTTGAAAACAAAAATATTAAACAACATAATTCCACACAATGTAACATGGACTAGATATGTTGACGACATAAGATGTAAATAACTTTTATTGCCAAGTTAAATCAATTAGCACCATCAATTAAATTCATTATGGGAATGGAAAATGATGGGTGCTTAACTTTTTTGGATGTCCTCATACGAAGAAATAGTAATGGGTTTAAATATAGCGTGTATAGAAAACCCACTAATATTTCTTCCTATGTGCATTTCTATTCTGGACAAAGCAGTAAGGTTAAAAAATCAGTGTTTTCATCTATGCTTTTAAGAGCATTACGTGTACGTAGCCCTGAATATATCGATGAGGAAATAGATAAAATCAGGAATGCAGGCAAGAAATTTAAAAATTCTGACAGTGTATTAAACAGTGCATTTCAAGCGGCAAAAAAGACTATGTATCAAAACCAAAAATAACCTTACAACACAAAAAATTTATATAATGTATAATAATAATATAATAATAATAATAATAATATGAAAGAAATCCCCCATCTTCTTAAGAATTCTGGTGTTAATGTCGCATTTAAGAACAATAAAACAATGACACATGTACTTATCAAGAACTCCCCTGACAGTACTAAAGGGTGTGTTTATAAAATTCCTTCCAAGTCTAGTGACAACTTGTATATTGGCCAAACGGGTAAAACATTTGAAAAGAGAATAGAATCAGCATAAGCAATGTGTGAGATATGCACAAGGGAACAGTGGTATTTTTGTACATGTTAGTGAGAACAATCATGCTACCAATTGGGAAGGGGCAAAAAGGATTGTATATTCTAATAACACACTGGAAAGGAATATCATTGAATCTAGCTTTACAAAAGAAAGTTACAGCCATTATATGAATGTCAGTCAAGGGATGTATAAACTTGAGCCTTTAATATCAAAAGAAATTTGTAAATTGTTTAAATTTTAAGGTAGAACTTAGAGATGTATGAAAATAAGATGATCATATTTGTAAAGACAGTACGAGGGCAGCAGTGCTTATGACTTTTCCAAACTCCGCCTCCCTGACACCTGTCAGGCGTGGATCTGTTGTCGCCTAAGGTCGGTATGTTTATCAGTATTGTCCCCTGAGAGTATATTGTGATATTTAGCCAAATGAGTTTTGAAGGCCACTCCTACCTTGACACCGTCCTGTGGGTGGATATGCAGTCTCTAACGGTTGTTTATGTTCGTCAATAATGTTCCTGTAGTATATATATATTTGTGACTTCTAATACTCTGTATCAGTCCTTCGTCAATGGCTTGAAAATAAAGTCGAAACCGGTCAGGACCTACACCCCGTCTCTTATTTTTCACCTGTGGTAATGTGTGACATATACATGTATATATGTACAGTTACACTAATCTTTCCTTTTACTTTAAATTTTCAGTTCTCTAAAGGTTAAAGTTAAGTATATCTTAGTTTAACCAGACCACTGAGCTGATTACCAGCATCTTAGTTTAACCAGACCACTGAGCTGATTAACAGCTCTCCTAGGGCTGGCCCGAAGGATTAGACTCTAAAGGTAATCTACAGCCCAACTACTCAATGAAAACCCCACTACTCATCGCAAACCTTCGACTGAGGAAAAAGGGTACAATCCCATACAGCGTCTTGCCTATCGTGGCATAATTTGACACAGAATACTGCGCTACACTGGCAGCCCTGTAAATTTGCAACACAAGGAAGCAAGGGTAGAATGAAGCAGTGGACCCATATGTGGGTCAAGATGCAACAGAGAAAAAAGATTATATCATGAACAGCAAATCGGGAATAAGAAGGTCAATAAATAACTTGTGGCCCCTCCCTTCCTACGGGTTTCAGTAACCAGATCGAACTGGCAAAATCTCTAGGAATTTGACGCAATGACCCGAAAGTCGTACTTATTTCACATTTGATGAAAATCGAGAGAAGAGAGAAACGTAGGCGCTCCGCAGCATAGCTAAAAGTGAACTAAAATCATCTGTGTCCTTTAGATGAATTAGACACAAAGATCGCTATATTAATGTCCATTCAAATCCAGTCAAAGAGCACGTCCCTTGAATCGGTCTCTGCAAGTTTATAGTTTCAGAATGTATTCCCGCACCGCTCCACACGATAATTACCATATCAGCGAGAAGAAGAAGAAGAAGAAGAAGAAGGAGACAAAATATAATCAATGTCCTGCAACCACTTCAAAATGCTCGAGTTCCCACGGTCAGTGATTGAATCGAGCGCTTAGCGACCTGCCATTAAAATTTCGCTTCCACTCCGAGGGCTTTCACAAGAGAGGGCGGATCTTCAGAGGACGGTCCGAGACTCAGCAACTCCATTCCTGACTTCCTTCTTCTGCTTGTGAGTATGGAAGGAAGTATTTATGAGGAATAAGCTGAGGTCTTTGTTCAGTTCGGTCATTTTGAATTTAATCCTTTCGGGAAGTTGAAAGGTGGTTCAATGACATAAGTTTATACTGGTCACTTTTACCAGATACGTATGTAATTGTAATAGCCACAATGCCCTCTTAACTTCTCGGATTCTTGGCGCTTTTTTGGATACTCTTGTCACTACAAAGCCTTAAAATCCAAGTGCAAGAAATATGAAGATATTATGAGACCCGGGTTCGTTTCCCACTACCAGACGTCATAATATCTTCATATTTCTTGCAATTGGATCTTAAGGCTCTGTAGTGACAAGCGTATCCAAAAAAGCGAGAAGAATCTGAGAAGTTACAATTACTGTGTATGTATATATTACAATTACATATATGTATATATATACATTTATATATATTTTTAATATTCATTCACAACTTAACTTCCATCATTTCAAAATGATTATTTCCCCTTAAACTTGATTCCGGAGACTTTCTTGAAGGAGTTTGCAGCCTCATTCGTTATGGTCGGATTAAACTGAATCTACAAAAACACTTTATCTGGAAAATGGAATCCGGAGAAATATATTTTGGGCTTTTTTTGTGATGATTTCCTTTTTTGAAGTGCCTGAATGCATTGTTTCCATTAATTTGAATTTACTCTTTATGCATATCTTACACTTATATGTGTTGTGTTTTTAAAACAAAATGTATACCTTGTACAAATTTAAATCTTTCATGCATATTTTGCTTGAATGTGTTGTATTTTTTAAAGGAAAATGCATACTCTTACATATTTAAATTTTTTTGCATACCGTTTACTTGAATGTACAATTTTTTTAAAAAGCAAAATGTATACTTTTACAAATTTAAATTTTGTATGCATACCTTTTGCTTGAATGTGTTATGTTAAAACAAAAGGTGTACTACAAATTTACATCTTTTATGCATACATTTTGCCTGAATGTTATTTTCTTTAAAACAAACTGTACAATATAACGTTTACAAATTTAAATATATTTTTCACGCAAACTTTAAATGTTTTTAATGTGATACAACTTTTACAAAATCGGTTTTTTTAATGTATGATATAACCTTTACAAATGTCAATTTTATTATTGTACGTATACCTTGTGCCTGAATGTTATTTTTTGTGTATATTTTTTTCCGTGTATATATTTTCAGCGTATATTTTTTCATTGCATATTTTTTCAGTGTATATTTTTTTCATTGCATATTTTTTTCAGTGTATATTTTTTCAGTGTATATTTTTTCATTGCATATTTTTTCAGAGTATATTTTTTTCATTGCATATTTTTTTCAGTGTATTTTTTTCAGTGTATATTTTTTCCGTGTATATTTTTTTCAATGTAAAACTTTTATTACAAAATTCCCCGTGAAATCTAAAATCGATCGCTACAAAACGACCGAGTTTCAGAAGCTGTACACGCGTGAATAGAATAATGAGATTAAGATTATTCATTACAAAAGCCAAACAATTTTCCGCAACAAACCAGACTCAGAAATTAACAAAAGACTGACGTCTTCTATATCAGAATGGGATGGAAGGTAGAATTTAGCCCAAAGGCCGAGCGCTGGGACCTATGAGGTCATTCAGCGCTCAAGGGGAAATTGAGAGTAGGTAGGTTTGAAAGGTGTAACAGGAGGAAACTCTTTTGCAGTCGCTCTATGAAACAATTGATAGGAGTGGAAAGAAATATTTGAGAAAGAATATGAAAGGAATGAAAGGGGTTGCAGCAGCTAGGGGTCGAAGGGATGCTGCAAGGAACCCTAAGTAATGCCTACAGTGCACCGCACTAGGTACACTGATGGCGCTACCCCCCTACGGGAGTCTTATATGTCAGAAGCAAACTTTTAATTTTGAGAAAAATCACAGAAGACTTGATGCTTAAACGCAACCTCATAACAAAAAAGAATAAAAGTAGAGAGAGAGAGAGAGAGAGAGAGAGAGAGAGAGAGAGAGAGAGAGAGAAGAAGTAGGCATACCTAAATTCTTCAAATATGACTGGACATTACCTACGAAACAAAGAGCAACACAAATAAGAATTTCTATGGAGAAACATATCTTCGCTAAAACTGACAATCTTCTAATTTCCAGAATTTTTTTATTTGACCTCATCAAAGTAAAAACAAGAATTTTTAATCTGAACAGCTAAGTTGACTGAACATAATTATAGACAACACTGCCCTAAAATGGAAAACTGCAGTATCTGCAAAATTTTCGAAATTGAGACATGCCACCTATTGGGCTCATGAAACACTAATACACAAGTTACTGCAGTTTCAGAATGTTTTTTCAATGCTTTCCACGAATATTTAGGGGGTCCCATTTGCAGTATCTGCAAAGTCAGTAGTAAGACAAGGGAGTATCTACCATTTTTCTCAGTTTTGCATTTTTGCAGATACTGCAGTCTGCCATTTTGGGGCAGAACAGTGATCATTTGTCTGCTAGATTTTTTTTATGATTTAGAGTACCCACAGCGCAAAAGTACAAGATTTAAAAAAATATATATATATTTTTTAAAGTAATGTCTTAATGTTTTCAGCAAGATTTTTTGAAAACATATATTTTTTGAAAATTACGTTTTAATGTTTCCAGCAATCTAAGTTTGGACTGATCTGAAAACTCACAGAAGAACAGAGCAAGCAAGCGTTCAGTGCTTTCGAGAATCACAGTAATATACTAAAATAAAAATAAAAATTCTACTTGTAGAAAAAATTTACAATTAGTTGTGCCACAGTAATGAAAAGTGCCTGAACATTTTTTTCTCTGGGCACAGATAATCTATTGTGTTGTTGACCATCGCCATATAATTATTATTATTATTGTTATTCAGAAGATGAACCCTATTCATATGGAACAATATATATGATATATATAGTCCATATTCTGTCTTCTAAACACATAGCCCTGAATTACTATGTTATACCTGAACTTCTTAAATGTATCATCAGACGCAAATATATGTTAAACCATCTTGCAAATCTCATTTTAAATAAATTTCACAATACAGTCTTATAATCTTATAGACGCAAATGTATGTTCAGCCACCTTGCAAAAGTCATTGTCAAAAAATGAAAGCAATTACAAACTCATAATGTTTTGGAATCGCGTTCCACGCTTTGCAATATTTTTGTCTGTAAAAAAAAACTATTGTGCCGGCTTTATCTGTCCGTCCGCACTTTTTTCTGTCCGCCCTCAGATCTTAAAAACTACTGAGGCTAGAGGGCTGCAAATTGGTATGTCGATCATCCACCCTCCGGTCATCAAACATACCAAATTGCAGCCCTCTAGCCTCTGTAGTTTTTATTTTATTTGACGTTAAAATTAGCCATAATCGTGCTTCTGGCAACGATATAGGACAGGCAACTGCCGGGCCGTGGTTAAAGTTTCATGGGCCGCGGCTCATACAGCATTATACCGAGACCACCGGAAGATAGATCTGTTTTCGGTCGCCTTGATTATACGCTGTACAGAAAACACGACTGCGCCGAAGATATTTCGGCGCAATTTTTTTACTTTTTTCCTTATTTAAATTAATCAGCGCCTGCGTCGATTTTTTTTAAGCGAAAAAAAAATAACAGGTCATTCTTTGTCTTCCATAACGACCAGACTGTTTTCTTTATTACTTTGAAAGGTCGATACTGTGAAATCAAAGTATTTATAGCAGCCTTTTCTTACCTGCTTTTCTTAAAGAGAAAACTATTCTTTTTTGAAAACGTAGCTTTCGTTTTTTTTTTTTAATGGCGTTATGTCGTTGCTCCGGGTTTTTCATGTTACTTGGAATTTCATACTGAAGGAGAATTTTCGTAGGTTTTTCATATATAAAGAAGAGACACTGATTTTCGAAGCACTTGACGAAGATAACAAACCCAATATGACAAAAAAAAAAAAAATAAAATAAAAATAAATGCGCCGAAGTTTCTTCTGCGCAATCGAGTTTTCTGTACAGCCGCTACAGCGTATAATCAAGGCCACTGAAACTAGATCTATATTTCGGTGGTCTCGGTATAATGCTGCATGAGCCGCGGCCCATCAGACTTTAATCAAGGCCAAGTGGTGGCCTATCCTATGTCGTTACCAGACGCACGATTATGGCTAACTTTCACCTTAAATAAAATAAAAACTACTGAGGCTAGAGGACTGCAATTTGCTATGTTTGATGATTGGAGGGTGGATGATCAACATACCAATTTGCAGCCCTCTAGCCTCAGTAGTTTCTAAGGTCTGAGGGCGGACAGAAAAAATTGCGGACGGACAAACAAAGCCCTCACAACAGTTTTTTTTTACAGAAAACTAAAAAAACAAGAGACGTTTCTTTAAAAAATGTCATTCTTAAGTAAAATAACTATAAAAACAAAGAAATATTAAAGAAAATGAAAAAGCTAATTGCTTTCAAGCGAAAGCATTAGTGCGTTCATCCAGAAACAATCAATAATTGCGTGATCTTAGCGCATGTACTAATTCCTTCAAGCTTTCATTATCCAGGTCAATGGACCGAAATCGATATACAAGCGAAACGTTTGGTTATCGGAGTGAGTTTAAAAAGCTATTAAGACTGCACGTAAATCAAGTGTGTGATACAGGCCCTAATATACTTTCGAAATCACCCAACAAAATATCAAATGACTACTATATCTCGCGATAGTTTGAATGACTCTAACTGAAACATATTTACGATCGGAGTACTCGCTGGAATTCGCCTGCAAAAACCACTTCACTCCGGTAAAATATAAGTACTTACGATACTTGCACTTGAAGTGTTATCCACCTGGCTACTACAGAGCTAACCCTCTTTTAGTACCAGTGAGAGAAGCATCTTTAAAAATGTCTTCAATGACTGAAGTTTTAACAACCGAATCACTCATTTTATCTTGAAGTATTTATTATCCATTCAGCCCCGCAGGGGGTTAATGCTGTCAGTGCACCTCATGCGGTGCAATGTAGGCATTACTTAAGGTTCTTTGCAGCGTCCCTTCGGCCCCTAGCTGCAACCCCATTCGTTCCTTTTACTGTAACTCCGTTCATTTTCTCCTTCTTCCATCTTACTTTCCACCCTCTCCTAACAATAAATTCATAGTACAACTGCTTTGAGGTTTTCCTCCTGTTACACCTTTCAAACCTTATACTGTCAATTTCCGTTTCAGCGCTATATGACCTTAGTGGCCCCAGTGCTTGTCCTTCCGCCTAAATTCTATATTCAATTCAATTCAATTCAATTATACACTCGACTTCCGAATGCTAACCCTCTTTCACTACCGGTGAAAACGCCTTTATAAAAATGTCCGCTTCGCCTGAAATTTCAACAAACAAATCAGGAGAATCGATCGATTGTAATTCAACACTCGCGCCAGTGGGTTCCTTCGTCTTAGGCCTAATGTGCATTTTTGCCACCTGACATGGAGCGTGAGTGCTCATGTGCGTAGTGAACATGATGTGGCTGATATGTTTAAAGTTCTCAGTTTAAACGTTCGATTATTTTCATCAAACTGAAAACTAGTCCCTCAGATGAACGAAAAATATCAAGTAAATAAAACAAGTATTAGGCTTAATTTAGGTATATCACATACATAATTTAAGTTTGATGTATGCATCAGTGTGCTATACATGTACTGTTGAATTAAGCATATCCCACCCACCACATGGGGACAAGCTGGCAAAATGTCTAACCGACTCCGAACTATCTCCAATACCGACCGGTGTACTGTCTGCAAAAATAACATACTTGGTTTATTTAGATCTTGCTTGGTACTATTGCATTTCCAACCAATATGCTAAAAGATTTTCGACCATACGGTGGTTATAGTCCTAGTTAGGACACTAAACATATCAATTTGGCATCCTACACTTGTAGGAGAAAATCTTATACAAAACTACGTAATAAATAGCAAATCTTTGTTTATTTTAAATGCTTAAAATCATTAATTTTGTTTGAGATAAATGACATGACCTAGGCCTATTTCGTTCTTTAGCAAAAGATTTGGTATAAAAAAATGTTTATCACCAAATGGAACATAAGCTATTTGAAAACTATGATATTCAACACGTTTTAACAAGATTTTTTTTTATGAATTAACACGTGACATCGCGTGGTTGAAATAGGCCTAAGATTTTACAAACAAAAATTTAACCCAGCACGAATTTCACCAGAATACATGAATGGTAAAGCATCAACTACCACGTCACACCAAGACAAGACACAAAATTTTCTATATAATAATATTCCAGCATATATATCCCTATCATCTAAAATTCAAAAACCGTAAACGGATTCCAGAGATTTTCCTGTTGTTGAGGGTTAGGCCTAACTGGCCTAAAACTAATGATGAAACCTCCTTCCGTATCAACAGTGCCTGGCACCGAAGACATGATTAGGCCTATGTGCCGAAGACTCTTACCTGAGGCCCTGAAGACCTCACTAACGTAGGAAATACTGAAATACATCACTATGAAAAATCTACAGATAGATAATGATGGTATTATTTCACTTATGGAATTGCTTTCAACATAAAAATAGGTTTTTCTCATCTAACAAATGATATACTGTATACAAAATGAATAAAATTACGGAAATACTGCACCCCCTCTCCATAGCTAATACGGCAAAATCACTATTCAAAAATCTGACAGATTAGACAGTATATCATTTGCCGGGGAAGATGACTCAAAATCATTCAAATCACATTGAAAACCTATATTTTATGTTGAAAGCAATTAATGTCCATGAAATAATACCACAATGATTGTTGACATTGAAACTGCATTGATTCTCGGAGCCGGTTTAACTCCAAAAAAAATTCCCGCCAGCTGCAACGGACGATGCTCAGCTCGACCGTTTTGGTTGTGTCCGAAGCTTTATGTACTCGCTTTAATTAATCTTTATGATACTGGGCCATCAGGGTTAAATTTCTAGATTTAGAGTTCGTCGTTCTCCACCATCTGGTTTTGTTAATACCTATTTTTAATCGCTAAAAGAGAGGGGGGAAAAATTACCCATGATTGCACTTATGGACGAATCTGTAAAAACTGCATTTTGTTGTTTTCGTAGAAAGAAATCGCTTCTGACTCACATTCCAAAACTTGTAAAAAAAAAAAAATGGTTAAAACAACAGGCTGTTATACAATCAAAATGATGTCACAGCAGTTGACTTTGCAGAAAGATAATAATATAGGTATATGAATCTAAAATTTAGACATAATGTGAAACATGGAAAATACGCTAAAATTCTGTTGCAAGTTGAAAAACCCGGTCAAAGACAGCTGAATAATCCGTCACTCACTGGTGGCTGACCACGATTTATTTGGTAGAAGTATTAAAAAACACAAATCAAGGCTGTCTTCTGAAGGGAAAGCCAGTTATAAAAGTAAGTTATTGACATACGTCTATTGGCATATAAATTACTTTTCTTTCAAATAATGTCTTTGTCTACACTACGAGAGATTTTCAGACAGGTGAGAAGAGTTATGTTCATATTTCATCTGTAACTTATTCTGATCATTTCAGGTTTGCCAGGACATCCCAGCCCCAAAGGCAATTAGCGACTAAATATGAGGGTAAACAAGATACGAGGACACGCATTACTCTTCCTTCATTACTTACTTGCCCAAACAAAAGCAGAAATCCTAAATTTTTCTTGGAAAAATACAGGTAAGTCTCTCTCTCTCTCTCTCTCTCTCTCTCTCTCTCTCTCTCTCGGCAATTTTTTTCTATAAGTGAGATTCAGTGCGCTCTTCAGGATTGCTTTATTTCTTATACAGTGCTCGCTTGCTCATGAGTCAGCCAAAGTTAAACCTGTTTTTTTTTTTCGTTCATTTTGTCTATTTGTCTCTCCTTGTGTGTGTCTGTCTCTCATTTCGATAAAGAGGTAATGAGGCTTGACACGCCCTTCTGATTGGGTTACTTTCTGAACAATGCCTCCTGAGGTGCCATGGCTCAGAAGGTATTGTGCAGAAACAATACTCAGAATCAAGCCATTGTGCTTTCTCAGTTCCCGTAAACGTAAAGTATAACACTTGAGCTGTAATCTTTAGAGTAAACACTTCATCTCGTATTTAAAGGAAGGTCAGTGGGAGAGGCTAGATAACCGTCGCACTTAGCAACGGGTGAATTCTCCGTTGATGAGCCTATCAGCCTAATGGCTGCGCAGCTCGTAGTACTATCAAGACCAGTACTGTTACTGTAAGTCGCTCAGTAGACGTAGTATGTTGTGAAAAGTAGCTACTGGATGAAATACGATCAGTCCAGTCATCAACTTTTCTTTATCATAGATCAATTTAAGGGCGCTACTTTGGCTTGCTATCTACGCGTCACCTCCTAGGTGCTAGTACTAAACATGGCGGAAGCTCAATGAGACGCCTTGTTGAGTACTAGCCCCTCGGGGATCAAAGATATCGTTTATTAATATAATTTGCCGACCACACAATATAGAAATGGGTGTATGTAATACTTTGATCCCCGAGGGGTTAGTACTAAACACTACGTCCCAAGGAGTTTCCGCCATATAGTACTAGCACCTCGGAGGTGACGCGTAGATAACAAGCCAAAGTTGCACCGATTCGAGTACCTGACAGCAGCCGAAAGGTAAGAGAAAAGAAAGATTTGTCCGTCTTACTGTTTCGTCTGTCTGTCTAACTGTCTGTCTGTTAGCAAGAGTATACGAAAACAACTTCGTAGTTTACTCGAGTCTGGATCTCCTATGCAAGCAGCCATGGAGGAGGTTTACGACCTCTGAATGCACTTTAGTCTCAAGGGGATGGAATATAAGATTTAGGCCAAGTGCTAGGACCTATGAGGTCATTCAGCGCTGTAAGGGAAATTGACAGTAAGGTTTGAAAGGTGTAGAAGGAGGAAAACTTCGCAGTTGCACTAAGAAACAATTGTTAAAGAAGGTGGAAAGGCAGTTGGAAGAAAATGAAAATGTAAAAGGAATGAAAGAGGTTGCAGCTAGGGACAGAAGGGACGCTGCAAAGACCCTAAGCAATGCCTACAGTGCACCACGTGAGGTGCACTGACGGCACTAGCTCCCTACGGGATTTAAGTTCAAGGGAAAGTGACTCGAATTAATTATTATTATTATTATTATTATTATTATTATTATTATTATTATTAATTCTGCACTAACACAGGCACATTCTGAATCTTACTGGTTAAAATTAGTTTTCATTTTGCTGTTATCTTTTATTGTAATTTCATTCATATTACTGACAATATTTCCTGACGATAAACATCAAACGGAGTGTAATCTAATGGAGAAACAAGTTTGTCGCGTTATTTAAAAAGAAAAACGGATTATTTCCAAATTCTGCACCTCACCTGACTCCTCAAGGGAACGATGACACCGAAGAGACATTAAATTGGTCAATATTGCTTTCTGGCGTTCATCAACAGGAAAACGATATTCGAGGTTTTCAAAGTCTGGTTTTCTAGGGTACTGGTTAATTTGGTTAATTTTGGTTAAAAAGTCACAGAAAGAAAGTCACACGAAAAAAAAGTCACCTTAATCTTTCCTAGACAGTGACCCCAAAGTGTTTTAACCCGGTACGTATCCACCTTCGCGGCGTGTTTAGTACAAGCCCGTTGGGGATTTCATATGAACATAGACGAAAGACTGTAAATATCATAAAGATAACGTTAGTTAAAGCCCTCCCGGGCCTCTGTAGGCTCATAGGGTAGGCGCTGATCTCTTGTTTCTTAGGCCGACTGCCAGTAATGACCGAGAAATATTTTGAATTTTTCCCCGTGACTTTTTTACCGGCCACCATAGATTAATGTGACTTTTTTCCTATTCAAAATTGTGACTTTTTTCCCGTGACTTTATACCGGCCACCTAATTGAGATCTGGTTTTCAGTCTGACTTGTGATTATGTCATTTTATCCGAAAAATAATCTATTTTCAGCGTGATATATATGTATATATACATATATGTGTGTGTGTGTGTATTAAATTTGCGTGTGGCTGGATTAAACATGTTATAAACTACTCTTCATTGTTGATTGTTGTTTTAAGTTGTTAAAATTTCAAAATATTTATCTGATAAGACTTCAGTCATTAGTTCTCGAAGAATTTTGTCGACCACTGGAATTGGGACGCGAATTGAGACTAAGAATGAAAACTAACAGAAAGGTCCCACCGATATGAAGACCGATGCCCTATTATTATTATTATTATTATTATTATTATTATTATTATTATTATTATTATTATTATTATTATTATTCAGTAGATGAATCCTATTCATATGGAACAAGCCCACCACAGGGGCCACTGACTTGAAATTCTTTAAGCTTCCAAAGAATATTAAGGTGTTCATTAGGAAGAAGTAAGAGAGGGTAAAGGGAAATACAGAAAGAAGAGAAGAGACCTCGCTTATTAAAAAGAAAAAAGTAAATTAATAAATAGATAAAAATGTATTAAAACTCAAGGAGACTAGTCTAAGGTCTCCGCTTTAACTTGCGAAGTTCCAATGGCACAACACCCTCAGTAGGGAGGCTGTTCCAGAGTCCAAAGGTGTGAGGAGGAATAAAGGCACATTTTACCGCATATTGGAGCTGCTATTCAGCAAATCCGGTTGCTCTCGGCAGGAAAAGGGGATGAGGGATCAATTGAGATCGCGAAAGATCTCTTTTTAATTAGCAGGACCTTTTTAGAAAGTCTGGTACTCATGATCTGATCTGTGGTTTTCCAGCTCCCGGGAGGCGCGTCACAGACGCCAGTGCAGCCCTGTTGAAATCAGACCAAGAGTCTTTGGTCCGTTGTTCGAGCAAGTGCGCCTTGATTCCAGAATGCCTGGCCTTCAATTACGGAGGTGAGTTCGCAGGGTATTTAAGGCACTGTTTCATTTACTGGTTTCTGATCTGTTATAATGGGAAGTTGCGCCAAAGAGACTGCGACTGGACAGTGAGTGAGCTTCTTACCTAACTACTCTGGTTGCCTGTTTAGCTGAGGCTTTTGGTTAGAGCGGTTGACGAATCAGTGGCAATTCTGATTATTACGATTTCAAAGCTTAGAAATTGTACGCTGACAGGCAACGGTTCATCTAAAATGTAAAATCACTCACTCATCAAGGTAACTGAATTTTATGGAGTTCAGAAGTCATTTTTCGTATTATACCAAACACAAAACTCTGTCATGAATTTCTTAAAACTTGAACTTCCGTCCATCTCGACTTTTGGTTCAACCAAATAATGAATTGAATTGAATTGAGTATAGAATTTATATGTGTGTGTGTGTGTATTATAAAAACATGTCCCCCATTCATCATCGGCAATATTGAACTTCATATAACTGAGTTATAATAGGGACAAACTTGGTATGGGTTTAAGTATTTCTAACTTGGTTACTGAATAAAACTAAGGACTGGAGAGTTTTCATATCCAATCCTATCGTGTATGTAAATAAACATTTCTCTTGAACATAATTCTATTTCCATTGGATAACATTTCGGTGATGCAGCCAAGTAATCACTTCAATTGTTCAAGTTCTCATTGAAGAAAGACAACAAGGATTCCTTTTGTTAAACCAGGACCTTTTTGTTCTTCTAACCTTTTGTTCTTTTATAAAATTTGAGGATGGGCATTTTTATTGGATCAATTTTGTTATGAAATCCCTTGTAAAATTTGAGAAATGAATAAAAGAAAGGAAGATCTCAGTGCAAATTGATATTGACCTTGCTACAATTTTGTTATGAAATCTTCTTCAGTGTACCCGCTGAGTAAAACTTGGGGACACGAACCCCAGGTTGGAAACCCCTGTGTTACACGTACAACTTTGTTTGAAGTAAAATGGAGAAATGAATCTAAAAAAAGACACGACCCATCGCGTGCAAAATCTCTAGCACCTGGCTGCATCAGATTACCGCGCTAAAAAGGTTGTACCACTTTCTCTCGCCTGATCTTGTTGCGATTCGTTTTCGTTTTATAAACCTGGGGGAAACGATTCAGTTTCGTTTTTATAAACCCATTCATAAGTTGTGTATGTTAAAGCAGAAGGAACCGTTTCATTCACGAAGAATTTTAACAGTGATCAAGAAGCTTTACCGTTCTCTGAAGTGGTTATAACCAAAGTGGAGCATTTAATTATTCATTATTATTATTATTAACCTTATTATTAATTTCAATTTTTCAGAAGACGAACCCTATTCATATGGAACAAGGAGAACCTTGAATAAACAAAAGGTAATGGAATATACAGAGAGGGAGATCAGTTTTGAAAAAACAGATAAATTAACCGCTCTAAGTTATTCCAACATGGCTATCGGGTAGGATGTTCGTATGAACCTCGAAGAAGCTAAACGGCTGAATCTCTAAGACAAACTATTTTTGTTTTATAAGTATATTTGTCTATAATGGAAAAACACCGTTGTTTAGTCCTACAGTGCCTGGTTCAGAAAACAGGTGTGTTTTACCACAGAAGACATTTTTCAAGATCGAGGATGACACTGAACTCATATTCAGTGAGAACAAGCAATGATTTTTTTCATTTTGAATGGGGGGAAATCTGTCAGTGTAAGACTGCAAGACCAGTTGCCAGGGGAAATGACAGGAAAAAGGTTGGGAACCACTGCTCCTAGACTGGCCTTGCAGACTTATTTTACATGTGGTTTAGCAATGGGCGCTTATTGTAATCCGAACCACATTATGGCTATTATCTCAGATTCATCTGACTCTTCATCAGCCGACCGGGAAATGAACTCCGGCCCATCGAGTGACAGTCTGAGCCAACGAAGGGCTAACCAGCATATGCCAACGAGGTTGACTCTTATGTAAAATTTTATCTTGAAAACACTCCATGACGAGCTGCTGCTCAAGAAAAAAGAATTACCTGGTTAAATCTTTCAATACAGTAGCCTATATTTAAATCTTTATCTTCATTGTTTTTTAAATGTTCAGTTTACTTGACTTATCACCCCCTTCTTCGTCAGGGACAGGCCTTGAGTTCCGAGAGCCTTCCTTAGGCCCCTAGCTGCAACCCCAATTGACCTCCTTTCATAACACATCTTTCCAGCCTCTCTAACAATTGATTCACAAACGCACTCCTGTTACACCTATCAAACCTTTTTACTGACAATTTCCGTTTCGGCACTGAATGACCTCATAGGTCCCAGTGCTTGGCCTTTGGCCTAAATTCTATATTCAATTCAGTTCAATTCAACTAATCACCTAGTTTTGGTCTTGAAAAAAAAAAGGTCTTTTACTTCCTGCTCATCAGTTTTTTTTTTATCTGTGAATTAGTGTCCTATCAAGGTCAATGTACAAACAGGAGTTTTGCTGAGATACATGTAAGCGTAAAACATGACTTGTGCTCAAAATCAGAGCGAATAGGTACAGAAAAGTACAACAACTTGTAAATGAGAAATGCTCAATTGTTAGAACTTTCCTGAATTGTTCCCTTCCCAGACCAAGAAAATCTTCTAAAATCACTTAGGGTTTTTTTTCGTTTATAAACAAAAGGCTGAATGCTATTTCAAAATTTATTTTATTTTCTTTCAGAGTTAACATCAACTAGCCTACGGGTTTGACATCTTGTAAATGTTTCGTTTTAGACATATTCCAGAACCCATTCAAATAAGTTGCCTAGTATTCTAGTAGATGCCATTTCAGAATCACCAGTTAGCAAACTCCAGTAGGCCTATTTAACTCAGAATCACCAGTTAGCCTAGTAGATGCCGTTTCAGAATCACCAGTTTCCAGCAGGCCTAAGACATTTCTCACCAGTTAGTTAGGCCTAGTAGATGCCATTTTCAGAATCACCAGTTAAGCAAACTCCAGCAGTTACAACTTTAGTAGAACCGTTTCAGAATCACCAGTTAGCAAAGCTCCAGAGCCTAGTAGATGCCATTTCAGAATCACCAGTTAGCAAACTCCAGTAGGCCTAGTAGATGCCATTTCAGAATCACCAGTTAGAAACTCCAGTAGGCCTAGTAGATGCCATTTCAGAATCACCAGTTGAGCAAACTCAGTAGGCCTAGTTGCCGTTTCAGAATCACCAGTTAGCAAACTCAGTAGGCCTAGTAGATGCCATTTCAGAATCACCAGTTAGCAAACTCTAGTAGGCCTAGTATGCCATTCCAGAATCACCAGTTAGCAAACTCCAGTAGGCCTAGTAGATGCCATTTCAGAATCACCAGTTAGAATCACCAGTTACTCAGTAGGCCTAGTAGATGCCATTTCAGAATCACCAGTTAGCAAACTGGCCAGTAGAGGCCGGGCCCAGAATCACCAGTTAGCAAACTCCCAGTAGGCCTATTAGATGCCATTTCAGAATCACCAGTTAGGCCTAGTAGATGCCGTTTCAGAATCACCAGGCAAACTCCAGATAGTTGCCAGTTTCAGAATCACCAGTTAGCAAACTCCAGTAGGCCTAGTAGATGCCATTTCCAGAATCACCAGTTATGGAACACCAGTTGGCCTAGTGGGTAGTAGATGCGTTTCAGAATCACCAGTTAGCAAACTCCAGTTGGCCTAGTAGATGCCGTTTCAAATCACCAGTTAGCAAACTCCAGAAGGCCCTAGTTGGTAGATGCCGTTTCAGAATCACCAGTTAGCAAACTCCAGTTGGCCTAGTAGATGCCGTTTCAGAATCACCAGTTAGCAAACTCCAGTAGGCCTAGTAGATGCCGTTTCAGAATCACCAGTTAGCAAACTCCAGTAGGCCTAGTAGATGCCGTTTCAGAATCACCAGTTAGCAAACTCCAGTTGGCCTAGTAGATGCCGTTTCAGAATCACCAGTTAGCAAACTCCAGCTGGCCTGGTAGATGCGTTTTTTCAGAATCACCAGTTAGCAAACTCCAGTTGGCCTGGTAGATGCCATTTCAGAATCACCAGTTAGCAAACTCCAGTTGGCCTGGTAGATGCCATTTCAGAATCACCAGTTAGCAAACTCCAGTAGGCCTAGTAGATGCCATTCCAGAATCACCAGTTAGCAAACTCCAGTAGGCCTAGTAGATGATTATTCCAGAATCACCAGTTATCACAGTGGTAGAAAGTTGGCCTGGTAGATGCCATTTCAGAATCACCAGTTAGCAAACTCCAGTAAGTAGATGCCCGTTTCAGAATCACCAGTTAGCAAACTCCAGTTGGCCTGGTAGATGCCATTTCAGAATCACCAGTTAGCAAACTCCAGTTGGCCTGAATCAAAAAAGTTTCAGAATCACCAGTTAGCAAACTCCAGTTGGCCTGGTAGATGCCATTTCAGAATCACCAGTTAGCAAACTCCAGTTGGCCTGGTAGATGCCATTTCAGTTAGCAAATGTACCAGTTCAGAATCACCAAACTCCAGTAGGCCTGGTAGATGCCGTTTCAGAATCACCAGTTACAGTTGTAAATCACCAGTAATTGGCTGGTAGATGCCATTCAGAATCACCAGTTGTAAACTCCAGTAGGCCTGGTAGATGCCATTTTCAGAATCACCAGTTAGCAAACTCCAGTAGGCCTGGTAGATGCCGTTTTCAAATCACCAGTTAGCAAACTCCAGTTTGAATCACCAGCCTGGTAGATGCCATTTCAGAATCACCAGTTAGCAAACTCAGTAGGCCTGGTAGATGCCATTTCAGAATCACCAGTTAGCAAACTCAGTTGGCCTGGTAGATGCCGTTTCAGAATCACCAGTTAGCAAACTTTGGCCTGGTAGATGCCATTTCAGAAGAAGTTCACCCAGTAGGCCTGGTAGATGCCGTTTCAGAATCACCAGTTAGCAAACTCTAGTTGGCCTGGTAGATGCCATTTCAGAATCACCAGTTAGCAAACTCCTGGCCTGTAAGTTACAAACCCAGTTGGTTCACCAGTTAGCAAACTCAGTTGGCCTGGTAGATGCCATTCAGAATCACCAGTTAGCAAACTCAGTAGGCCTGGTAGATGCCGTTTCAGAATCACCAGTTAGCAAACTCTAGTTGGCTGGTAGATGCCATTTCAGAATCACCAGTTAGCAAACTCCAGTAGGCCTAGTAGATGCCATTTCAGAATCACCAGTTAGCAAACTCAAGTAGGCCTGGTAGATGCCGTTTCAGAATCAAGTTCCAAACTCCAGTTGGCCTGGTAGATGCCATTTCAGAATCACCAGTTAGCAAACTCTAGTAGGCCTAGTAGATGCCATTTCAGAATCACCAGTTGACTCCAGTAGGCCTGGTAGATGCCGTTTCAGAATCACCAGTTAGCAAACTCCAGTAGGCCAGATGCCGTTTCAGAATCACCAGTTAGCAACTCAGTAGGCCTAGTAGATGCCATTTCAAATCACCAGTTGCAGTTAAACTCCAGTAGGCCAAGTAGATGCCGTTTCAGAATCACCAGTTAGCAAACTCCAGTTGGCCTGGTAGATGCCATTTCAGAATCACCAGTTAGCAAACTCTAGTAGGCCTAGTAGATGCCATTTCAGAATCACCAGTTAGCAAACTCCAGTAGGCCTAGTAGATGCCGTTTCAGAATCACCAGTTAGCAAACTCCAGTTGGCCTGGTAGATGCCGTTTCAGAATCACCAGTTAGCAAACTCCAGTAGGCCTAGTAGATGCCATTTCAGAATCACCAGTTAGCAAACTCTAGTAGGCCTAGTAGATGCCATTTCAGAATCACCAGTTAGCAAACTCCAGTAGGCCTGGTAGATGCCGTTTCAGAATCACCAGTTAGCAAACTCCAGTTGGCCTGGTAGATGCCATTTCAGAATCACCAGTTAGCAAACTCTAGTAGGCCTAGTAGATGCCATTTCAGAATCACCAGTTAGCAAACTCCAGTAGGCCTGGTAGATGCCCAGAATCACCAGTTAGCAAACTCCAGTAGGCCTAGTAGATGCCATTTCAGAATCACCAGTTATGCAAACTCCAGTAGGCCTAGTAGATGCCACAGAATCACCAGTTGCAAACTCCAGTTGGCCTGGTAGATGCCGTTTCAGAATCACCAGTTAGCAAACTCCAGTAGGCCTGGTAGATGCCGTTTCAGAATCACCAGTTAGCAAACTCCAGTAGGCCTAGTAGAATGCCTAGTAGATGCCGTTTCAGAATCACCAGTTAGCAAACTCCAGTTGGCCTGGTAGATGCCATTTCAGAATCACCAGTTAGCAAACTCTAGTAGGCTGGTAGATGCCGTTTCTAATGGAACAGTAGGCCTGGTAGATGCCGTTTTCAGAATCACCAGTTAGCAAACTCCAGTAGGGCCTAGTAGATGCCATTTCAGAATCACCAGTTAGCAAACTCTAGTAGGCCTGTAGATGCCATTTCAGAAACCAGTTAGCAAACTCCAGTAGGCCTGGTAGATGCCGTTTCAGAATCACCAGTTAGCAAACTCCAGTAGGCCTGGTAGATGCCATTTCAGAATCACCAGTTCAAACTCCAGTAGGCCTGGTAGATGGTTTCAGAATCACCAGTTGCAAACTCCAGTTGGCCTGGTAGATGCCATTTCAGAATCACCAGTTAGCAAACTCAGTAGGCCTAGTAGATGCCATTTCAGAATCACCAGTTAGCAAACTCCAGTTGGCCTGGTAGATGCCATTTCAGAATCACCAGTTAGCAAACTCCAGGGCTAGTAGATGCCATTCAGAATCACCAGTTAGCAAACTCCAGTTGGCCTAGTAGATGCCATTTCAGAATCGCAGTTAGCAAACTCCAGTTGGCCTGGTAGATGCCATTCAGAATCACCAGTTAGCAAACTCCAGTTGGCCTAGTAGATGCCATTTCAGAATCACCAGTTAGCAAACTCCAGTTGGCCTAGTAGATGCCATTCCAGAATCACCAGTTAGCAAACTCCAGTTGGCCTAGTAGATGCCATTTCAGAATCACCAGTTAGCAAACTCCAGTTGGCCTAGTAGATGCCATTCCAGAATCACCAGTTAGCAAACTCCAGTTGGCCTGGTAGATGCCGTTTCAGAATCACCAGTTAGCAAACTCCAGTTGGCCTGGTAGATGCCATTTCAGAATCACCAGTTAGCAAACTCCAGTTGGCCTGGTAGATGCCGTTTCAGAATCACCAGTTAGCAAACTCCAGTTGGCCTGGTAGATGCCATTTCAGAATCACCAGTTAGCAAACTCCAGTTGGCCTAGTAGATGCCATTTCAGAATCCAGTTATGCATTTCAGAAGCTCAGTTGGCCTGGTAGATGCCATTTCAGAATCACCAGTTAGCAAACTCCAGTTGGCCTGGTAGATGCCATTTCAGAATCACCAGTTAGCAAACTCCAGTTGGCCTGGTAGATGCCGTTTTCAGAATCACCAGTTAGCAAACTCCAGTTGGCCTAGTAGATGCCATTTCAGAATCACCAGTTAGCAAACTCCAGTAGGCCTGGTAGATGCCGTTTCAGAATCACCAGTTAGCAAACTCCAGTTGGCCTAGTAGATGCCATTCAGAATCACCTGATGACTCTGGTATGCCGTTTGCAAACTCTAGTAGGCCTAGTAGATGCCATTTCAGAATCACCAGTTAGCAAACTCAGTAGGCCTAGTAGATGCCATTTCAGAATCACCAGTTAGCAAACTCCAGTTGGCCTGGTAGATGCCATTTCAGAATCACCAGTTAGGCCTGATGCCTCCAGTTGGCTGGTAGATGCCATTTCAGAATCACCAGTTAGCAAACTCCAGTAGGCCTAGTAGATGCCATTTCAGAATCACCAGTTAGCAAACTCCTCAGTTGGCCTGGTAGATGCCATTTTCAGAATCACCAGTTAGCAAACTCCAGTAGGCCTGGTAGATGCCATTTGCCAGAATCACCAGTTAGCATCTTAACTCCAGTTGGCCTGGTAGATGCCGTTTCAGAATCACCAGTTAGTTGGCCTGGTAGATGCCATTTCAGACCCAGTTGGCCTGGTAGATGCCATTTCAGAATCACCAGTTAGCAAACTCAGGTTGGCCGTTTCTGCAAACTAATGCCATTTCAGAATCACCAGTTAGCAAACTCCTGGTAGATGCCGTTTTCAGCCTGGTAGATGCCATTTCAGAATCACCAGTTAGCAAAAGTTGCCATTCAGAATTTCAAAAGAATCACCAGTTAGCAGGCCTGGTAGATGCCATTTCAGAATCACCAGTTAGCAAACTCCAGTTGGCCTAGTAGATGCCGTTTCCAGAATCAGTTGGCCTAGTAGATGCCCCATGCCATTTTCACCAGTTAGCAAACTCCAGTTGGCCTGGTAGATGCCATTTCAGAATCACCAGTTTAGCAAATGCCATTTCTTACCAAACTAGGCCTAGTAGATGCCATTCCAGAATCACCAGTTAGCAAACTCCAGTAGGCCTGGTAGATGCCGTTTCAGAATCACCAGTTCAGAAAACTCGCAAAGTCAGGCCTGGTAGAATGCCATTTCAGTAATCACCAGTCAGTAGGCCTAGCAAACTCCAGTTGGCCTAGCCTAGTAGATGCCATTTCAGAATGCCGCAAACTTTGAGCCAGTTTCAGAATCACCAGTTAGCAAACTCCAGTTGGCCTGGTAGATGCCATTTCAGAATCACCAGTTAGCAAACTCCAGAGCCTCAGTAGATGCCATTTCAGAATCACCAGTTAGCAAACTCTAGTAGGCCTAGTAGATGCCATTTCAGAATCACCAGTTAGCAAACTCCAGTGAGGCCTAGTAGATGCCATTTCAGAATCACCAGTTAGCAAACTCAGTTGGCCTAGTAGATGCCGTTTCAGAATCACCAGTTAGCAAACTCCCGTTGGCCTGGTAGATGCCATTTCAGAATCACCAGTTAGCAAACTCTAGTAGGCCTGGTAGATGCCATTCCAGAATCACCAGTTAGCAAACTCCAGTAGGCCTGGTAGATGCCGATGCCATTTCAGAATCAAACTCCAGTTATGCCAAGACTCCACTTAGGCCTGGTAGATGCCATTTCAGAATCACCAGTTAGCAAACTCAGTTGGCCTGCCATTTCAGGTTAGATGCCGTTTCAGAATCACCAGTTAGCAAACTCCAGTTGGCCTGGTAGATGCCATTCCAGAATCACCAGTTACTCCAGTTGGCAAACTCTCAGTAGGCAGTAGATGCCATTCCAGAATCACCAGTTAGCAAACTCCACTCAGTTAGCCTGGTAGATGCCATTTCAGAATCACCGTTGTAGCTCAGTTGGCCTAGTTTCAGAATCACCAGTTAGCAAACTCCAGTTGGCCTGGTAGATGCCATTTCAGAATCACCAGTTAGCAAACTCCAGTTGGCCTAGTAGATGCCGTTTCAGAATCACCAGTTAGCAAACTCCAGTTGGCCTGGTAGATGCCATTTCAGAATCACCAGTTAGCAAACTCCAGTTGGCCTAGTAGGCCTAGTAGTTGCCATTCCAGAATCACCAGTTAGCAAACTCCAGTAGGCCTAGTAGATGCCATTTCAGAATCACCAGTTAGCAAACTCCAGTTGGCCTGGTAGATGCCATTCCAGAATCACCAGTTAGCAAACTCAGTAGGCCAGTAGATGCCATTCCAGAATCACCAGTTGCAAACTCCAGTTGGCCTAGTAGATGCCATTCCAGAATCACCAGTTCAAACTCCAGTTGGTTGCCATTCAGAAGCAAACTCCAGTCCAGTAGGCCTAGTAGACATCATTCCAGAATCACCAGTTAGCAAACTCCAGTAGGCCTAGTAGATGCCATTTCAGAATCACCTGTCAACAGACTCCAGAGAGCACGTCTCAGCATGGTTTATTTGTAATTTCAGTGTCCTATGAATGGAGTTCCAGTGACTTACGACATCCCCCCCAACCAAGGAGGACCAACTGTGGAGGGATACACCTGCAGCAACCACACCTGGATTCTGAATCAGCTGCAAAGTGGAAAGACAGGTATCTATTACTTCCTTCCAGTGCATGTGTAACAGGAAATATCTTCCTGGTTGTTCTTGCTGTAGGAGGAATCAGAGATGCATTTCTGGTTGTTCTTGCTGTGGGAGGAATTAGAGTTGCAGTTCTGGCTGTTCTTGCTGTAGGAGGAATTAGAGTTGCAGTTCTGGCTGTTCTTGCTATAGGAGGAATTGTTCTGGTTGTTCTTGCTGTGGGAGGAATTAGAGTTGCAGTTCTGGCTGTTCTTGCTGAAGGAGGAATTAGAGTTGCAGTTCTGGCTGTTCTTGCTGTAGGAGGAATTAGAGGTGCATTTCTGGTTGTTCTTGCTATAGGAGGAATTAGAGACGCATTTCTGGTTGTTCTTGCTATAGGAGGAATTAGAGACACATTTCTGGTTGTTCTTGCTGTAGGGGAGGAATTAGAGACGCATTTCTGGTTGTTCTTGCTGTAGGGGAGGAATTAGAGATGCATTTCTGTTGTTCTTGCTGTAGGGGAGGAATTAGAGATGCATTTCTGGTTGTTCTTGCTGTAGGGGAGGAATTAGAGATGCACTCCTGGTTGTTCTTGCTGTAGGAGGAATTAGAGATGCACTCCTGTTGTTCTTTGTTGCACTCCTGGTTGTTCTTGCTGTAGGAGGAATTAGAGATGCACTCCTGGTTGTTCTTGCTGTAGGAGGAATTAGAGATGCACTCCTGGTTGTTCTTGCTGTAGGAGGAATTAGAGATGCACTCCTGGTTGTTCTTGCTGTAGGAGGAATTAGAGATGCACTCCTGGTTGTTCTTGCTGGATGTTCTGGTTGTTCTTGTGTAGGAGGAATTAGAGATGCACTCCTGGTTGTTCTTGCTGTAGGAGGAATTAGAGATGCACTCCTGGTTGTTCTTGCTGTAGGAGGAATTAGAGATGCACTCCTGGTTGTTCTTGCTGTAGGAGGAATTAGAGATGCACTCCTGGTTGTTCTTGCTGTAGGAGGAATTAGAGACGCACTTCTGGTTGTTCCTGCTTTAGGAGGAGTGGAAGAGGCCTTCATGGTTGCTTCCAGCCAACATAGCTTCAGCAACGGATAGTTATGTTACTCCAGAGAGCTGCTTTAAGAAATGAACGCATCAAATAGGGTACATTTTGCAATTGCATTAATGTTGATTCTTGATATCAACAACTTACAGCCTATAATTATGATATCTTACTCTTTCCAGGAATTTATGCAAATGCACATGCATTTATGCATATGAGTCTATACCATAAATTAAGGCTGCCACTAACACGCAGTTTGTACCTGTGCAGTTGTGCCTGCACAGTCGGCCTGTGCAGGAAAAATTGAACCCACTGATATTCAGTTATACCTGCACAGTTATGCCTGTGCAGGGAAAACTGAACCCACTAATGTTCAGTTATACCTGCACAGTTATGCTTGTGCAGGCAAAACCGAACCTACTAATGTTCAGTTATACTGTGCAGTTATGCCTGTGCAGGCGAAAATGAACCCACTAACGTTCACTTATACGTGCGCAGTTATGCCTATGCAGGCAAAACTGAACCCACTAACGTTCAGTTATACTGCGCAGTTATGCCTATGCAGGCAAAACTGAACCACTAACATTCAGTTATACTGCGCAGTTATGCCTATGCAGGCAAAACTGAACCACTAACATTCAGTTATACTTGTGCAGTTATGCCAGTGCAGGCAAAACTGAACCCATTAATGTTCAGTTATACCTGAGCAGTTATGCCTGTTCAGGCAAAACTGAACCCACTAATGTTCAGTTATACCTGCGCAGTTATGCCTGTGCAGGCAAAACTGAACCCACTAACGTTCAGTTATACTGCGCAGTTATGCCTGTGCAGGCAAAACTGAGTGTTAGTGGGTTCAGTTTACCTGCATAGTTATGCCTATGCAGGCAAAACTGAACCCACTGATGTTCAGTTACACCTACGCAGTTATGCTTGTGCAGGCAAAACTGAACGTTAGTGGGTTCAGTTTTGCCTGTGCAAGCCGACTGTGCAGGCATAACTGCGCAGGCAAAACTGAATGTTAGTGGCGGCCCTTACTCAGTTCCATGAGACAACAATATTCAATCCTAAATCTGTAATTGTTTCATAATTGTTTCACAGTTCACCAATACGATTATTGATCCACAGCCTGCCGCATGAAATTTTATGCGCAAACGGATGTCCCCGGAAGTGATGCTCCTAAGTACAGTGGAATTACCAACCCTTATCATGAGGCATTGAGAAACTGCTTCATCAACGGCTGTGTGGCTGTAGCCTGCGATGCTGCCTTGGGTAAGTCTCTTGAATTTATTTAGCTTCGGCTGTGGCATACGATGAATTGCTGCTTCGACTTCACATTAGCTGCTGTACTGCTATAAGGTGGCCATTCACTGTCAAATATGTATGTCCATCATGACTGATGCACTGCCACACATTACAACTGATTAATTTCAAACATTAGTATGCAACAGAGAACCGTTCTGTCAATATGAGCAAAAGAGATGCTTGCATTGACATTCCCCTTGCAGTTGGGAGTGAAAAAACAAAGAAAAGAACAAAGATGTGGGTGAAATTTTCTCACGACTGTCTACTGAATGAGCTTGTAGTGTCATCTGAAGACTACAAGCATTTCCTGGGTCAATTTCTGCTTTGATTTTTCTGGTTTTGTATTCCTTGCTCTTAAGCTGCCATAAGGGTGAAAATGATTCATAAAGTTCGTTGAACTCAAGCCAAAATTCTTGACATTCAGTAACAACCGCCATGGCCGCAATTGCCCAACTGAGCTTGTAGGGTCAACCGTCTCCGTGCACTCTTCCAACACGATGGACACACTTCATGTTGGATGGAAAAGTACCAAACACGTTTATCATTCTTCAGTCATGCTGATCAACCTTTCAAGCATGCCCGTATATTCTCAAATTGTATGATCAAATGCCATGATGGACATACATGTACGATAGTGAATGGGCTGTCTAAGTTTCAGTGTCATATGTTATATCTATTTGTTTAGCTAACTAATCCTTTATTCTTCATGTGCGGCATTTTACATTACAGGGTTATATTTCTCTTCTTAATATTGCCTTTTTTCTTATCTTCTCACGCAGCTCTCTGCTGGTTGAAAATCACACCACCAGGAGACATTACACTGCTAGTGGGAAAAAGCAGCACCAGAAACTACTGGAAGACCGAATGCCAGTGAGAGTCAGACAACACCAGCACTCTAACAGACGCAATTTGCCCCACAGAAAATGACCCATCTTTGGTGCACAGCAAAATTTCTCTCCCGTAGGGGGGTAGAGCAGTCAGTGCACCTCATGCAGTTCAATGTAGGCATTACTTAAGGGTCTTTGCAGCGTGCCTTCGGCCCCTAGCTGGAACTGCTTTCATTCCATCTTACTGTCCACCCTCTCCTAACAATTGATTCATAGTGCAACTGCTTTGAGGTTTTCCTCCTGGTACACCTTTCAAACTTTTACTGTCAATTTCCGTTTCAGCGCTGATTGGCCTTAGTTGCCCCAGTGCTTGGCATGTATGCCTAAAACAGAATCAATAAATCACAGCAAAACTTCAGTATCACAGCACTGACGACTGACTTTGTCAAACAATGAATCTTGATGCTTTCTCTGAGATGTCGTGTAAATGAATTATGTGCACCTCGCACTAAAAAAAAGTGAAATATGCACAGGATACGTAGGAATAAAACTAAAAATCACCCAAAGCACAAAAGTATTGCTTTGGAACGTCACTACTGTTTTGCTCCTTTGTTTCCAATCACTGCTTTCCATTCACAACTTTGATGCGTAACTTTATAACGACCGCTGGGGCAACACTTCATATTCTAATGTCCCATTTCTAGAAGACAGCATTTAGACATGTGACATCTACGTCACAGTGAAGTGCGCCAGGATTGTGTTTTTCTACATCTTTGGTTAGGAAAAACCTGTTTGACGTCATCCGCAGCACCTGTAACTTCTAAAGCTTGCAACACAAAAGTTATATCTTAGTTTAACCACACCACTGAGCTGGTTAACAGCTCTCCTAGGGCTGGCCTGAAGAATTAGATTTATTTTTACGTGGCTAAGAACCAACTGGTTACCTAGCAACGGGAACTACAGCTTATTGTGGAATCCAAACCACATTATGATGAGAAATGAATTTCTATCACCAGAAATAAATTCCTCTAATTGTTCATTGGCCGCTCGGAGAGTTGAACGCTGGGCCAACAGCGTGCCAGCCGAAAGCTCTACCCACCCCTCCAAAGAAGAACTAGTTCACAAGCAAGGATCATGTCAACAACATAAACAAGCAAGAAATGAGCCGAAGTTTCTTCGACGCAATCGAGTTTTCTATACAGCGCATAATCAAGGTTGCCGAAAATAAAATTTAATTCTACTCTTGACCCTTGATGACGATCAAAGATCAAGGCCAAATATTTCAGACTATTTAAAGGCCTCTTTTCATCACAGGTCAAAGTCAGAGAATGAGTTAAATTCTCAATATTATTAGCACTTAGATGAGCCAGTAAAGAAAATGGTCGACAGTCAACTTATCAATGACTTGAGAGTCTGACCAAATCCGAGTTGTATGGTAACACCTGAACCTTCATGATATCCAGTAGCTAACAGTAAATACTTATATCGAGCTGGTTGGCACGTGCTATGAGTTCTGGAACCCGGCACTGCTGTCTCCCCTACCCTCCCGATCCCCTACCTACCCTGCCCCCACCCGGGGTGGACAAACAGGTCTACAGGTGTAGAAAGGATGTCTCCCCTACCCTCCCGTTCCCATACCTACCCTACCCTGACCTGGGGTAGACAAACAGGTTTACAGGTGGATGCTTCGCCTACCTTCCCATTCCCCTACCTACCCAGCCCCCGCCCAGTGTGGACAAAAAGGTTTGCAGGTGGAGGGTGGATGCCTCACCTACCTTCCCATTCCCCTACCTACCTAGCCCCCACCCGGGGCGGACAAACAGGTTTGCAGGTGGAGGGTGGATGTCTCCCTTACCTTCCCATTCCCCTACCTACCCCGCCCCCACCTTGGGCAGATAAACAGGTTTGCAGGTGGAGGGTGGATGGCTCCC
>NC_089748.1:35879845-35912345 GCF_040412425.1 Macrobrachium rosenbergii
GGGGGGGGAGGGGGTGGGGGCGCTTGCTTCGCTTCGGGACTAATTAACTGGAGTTGCATGAGGTAATCTCTCTCTCTCTCTCTCTCTCTCTCTCTCTCTCTCTCTCTCTTTAAGGTTACAGGATCTAATTTTTACAATGGGTCTGCTACATCATTGTTCTTTTCGCTGACACTAATCGTTTTACTACACTTCTCTCTCTCTCTCTCTCTCTCTCTCTCTCTCTCTCTCTCTCTCTCTCTCTCTCTCTCTCTCTCTTTTAAAGCTACAGAATCTAATTTTACAATAGGTGTGCTTCATCCTATTTCGTATCAGTGTAACAAATCGTTTTACAACTCTCTCTCTCTCAAACAATACTACTCCAATCTCTCTCTCTCTCTTTCTCTCTCTCTCTCTCTCTCCCCTACAGACTCTAATTTCTACAATGGGTCTTTCTACATTATTTTTCGTGTCACTGAAACACACATCTCTTTCTCTCTCTCTCTCTCTCTCTTTAAGCTACAAAGTCTTTTTTCAGTTTTGTGTCACTGAAACAAATCGTCTTACAACATTCTCTCTCTCTCTCTCTCTCTCTCTCTCTCTCTCTAAGCTACAATTTGCATTTACGAAAAGCATCGTTAGTGACTGCTTTCCGAATGCTTTCACCCTCTAGATGAGAGCTTGAAACGACCGGCTGGCTCCATTACGCATGCGCACAGACAACACTCGCTGCCACACGCACAGACTAACGTATATAAAATAAAATAAAAACAAACTCAGTTGGCAACTCCTATCCTATCCACCCAGACACCTTTGGCATCTTGCGTGCCTCGATGCCTCTCGTGCAAGACGCCTGAAGTTTGTTGCAAGCGCTTAAACCAGTTCTTCTTCTTCTTCTTCTTCTTCTTGGGCATTACAGTGCATAGTTTGTTTGGCATCGTGACTTGATCGCCATTTCGCGTAACTGTGTAACTATGCTTTATATTAACAGCTTCATCAGAGAGAGAGAGAGAGAGAGAGAGAGAGAGAGAGAGAGAGAGAGAGTGAAGGGCATTGATATCTGCGCGCGCATTATTTTTCCCCCGGACGAAAACATCTTGTTGTTGCGGAAGGTCTTATGGGGAAAAGGGATTTGCCTAATCGGCTCAGGCGTCGAAGGCAAACTCCAGTTTTACTCACAGTTCGAGGAATTCCCTTCAGGGCGCGCGTGCGCGCAATATGCCGAGATCACACCGTTTTTATCCCGCGTCCGCGAGATTATGCAAATTGACTCCTGGAGATATACGAGTGATAAGGCTAATGAGGCCTTATCATCAAGCACTTTCTCGCGTCTTTTTTTTTTTTCTCGTTATTCAATGAGGTAAGGAGTCTTGGATTATTTTTATGAGAATGCTGCTCTAAAATGGAAGACTGTAGTATCTGCAAAATTTTCGAAATTGAGGTATACCACCTATTGGATTGGGCTCGTGAAACACTAATACACAAGTTACTGCAGTTTCAGAGTGATTCTTCAATGCTTTATTTTGGGGGTCACACTTGCAGTATTTGCAAAATTTTCGAAACTGAGATATGCCACCTATTGGGCTCGTGAAACACTAATACACAAGTTACTGCAGTTTCAGAATGATTCTTCAATGCTTTTCACGAGTATTTAGGGGTCCCATTTGCAGTATCTGCAAAATCAGTAGTAAGGCAAGGAAAACTGCAGTATTACCATTTTTCTCAGTTTTGTATTTTTGCAGATACTGCAACCATCCATTGTAGGTCAGAATGATTAACAAATTGTGCGTAGGACTGAGTTTGGAAGCAAAGATGCCAAGCACAGAAGAAGGGGTTTGAATGAAAGCATAGCATTAAAAGCGTATGTTTTAAATTTATCATGGTGAGCGTTTTAACACAAGCAAGTAAGCGCGCGCGTATGACTCCAGGGAGTGTCCACGCAGCTGGAAATATGTCGTACACACATCAACACCTTGTCGCAGCTACCGTGAATGGAGAACTAATCTCTGGCCAGTGCTGGATAATCGTATGCAGTAATCTCTAGAACACTACCAACAAGTCGTTAACTTGTATTCAACCTGTTTGTGATGTGTGTGCGATAAGTTCCCTACGTGTGTTGATGACATGTAACAAACAAGTTGAAAACGAATCAGCTACCGGAGATGAGGAACTAATCTCTGGCCAATGGTGAAAAATCGTATGTAGTAACACTTATAACTAATAAGTTGTTAACTTGTATCCAACCTATTTTTGATGTGTGTGCGATAAGTTCCCTACATGTTTGTGACATGTTTTACTGTACTGTAGACCCAAGTTTGTTCCTCACACCGTTGGACTGTGGAACAGCCTCCCTGAGGAGAATGTCATGCGATTGGAACTTCAGAAGTTCAAGCGAAGATGCAATGCATTACTACCCTAATAATATTCTCCTTTATTTTAATAATTTACTTACATTTTATCCATTTATTTATTGATATGTTAATTAATTTTTCTTTTTTGATAAGTGATCTCTTCTTTCTGTATTTTCCATTACCTTCTGATCACCATATTCAGTGGCCCCTTTGGTGGGCTTGTTTCATATGAATAGGGTTCATCTCCTGAATAATAATAATAATAATAATAATGGGCTTGTTCCATCTAATAATAATAATAATAATAATAATAATAATAATAATAATAATAATAATAATAATAATGTTCTTTGGAAGGTTGAATTTCAAGTCAGTGGCCCCTTTGGTGGGCTTGTTCCATATGAATAGGGTACATCTCCTGAATAATAATAATAATAATAATAATAATAATAATAATAATAATAATAATAATAATAATAATATTTCCGAGCAACAGAGCACGCGCTTTAGTGTATACTCAGTGAATTGTTAGAAATGTCAAAGAAGGGTTTATTTATTTATTTTTTTTTTTTGCAGCGTAGGAGTTCATGAATGTCTCTTAGTCACTGTAAAGTATAAGGAGTAAGAGTAAGACATTTTTAGTTTCCTGTAAAAGAAAACTATTGTACCGGCTTTGTCTGTCCGTCCGCACTTTTTTCTGTCCGTCCCCTCAGATCTTATAAACTATTGAGGCTAGAGGGCTGCAAATTGGTATGTTGATCTTCCACGCTCCAATCATCAAACATACCAAGTTGCAGCCCTCTAGCCTCACTAGTTTTGATTTTATTTAAGGTTAAATTTAGCCATGGATCGTGCATCTGGCAACGATATAGGATAGGCCACCACCGGGTCGTGGTTAAACTTTCATGGGCCGCGGCTCACCAGCATTATACCGAGACAACCGAAAGATAGATGCGGTTTCGGTGGCCTTGATTATACGCTGTAGCGGCTGTACAGAAAACTCGATTGCGCCCAAGAAACTTCGGCGCATTTTTTACTTGTTTCTCGTAAGATTTAGTGTCTGTGACACTTTGCGAAACAATGGATTACTGAAATGTTCTAGCCAAAGGAGAGTCCGGAGGAATCATTAAATACTTTCGATTCTATTTGGGGAACTCGGAATTACTAGGAATTTCAGAAGAATACCTTTACCCTCACCAGATCTTTATCACAATTGCACAGGATCTTATCTGGCGTCGCGTAAAAATGTATTTTTTTTATATAAATACCCCTGCGCACATTTTGTAGGCACAGACGCGTTTTTATGTATCAGTAAGACGTTTCCTTTTTGCAGTGGTTGAGTCCAAAGAAAGGCAAGTTACTGCCTGCACAAGACCAAGAGCCCGTACTGGCATAAGGCCAACTTGAACTAAAACAACAAGGAAAATAAGGGAACTGAACCTCTTGTACAGAAAACGTCGACAGCATAGGCTGCTCTATATACCTAGACATATAAACAGAAAGGCTCTTTTACCAATGCTTCAACACTCTCAAACACACTACACCACTCACCTCTGTGCAGGTAGTCTCGCCTTTCCATTGCACTCATGTCCTCTTCCTCCTCCTCCTCCTCCTCCTCTTTCCGACACCATTTTCACGGTTTTCTCCTTCTTATTAACCAAATTCATTTTATACCCTCTTCTTCTTCATTGTCTTCAGCTCTGCCCGTTTCTGTGTGGGATCGCTGTTTCCTGTCGGCCTTCTTCCACCTTCCTCTGTACCAAGATTAAGAAGGTAAGGTGAGTTATCGCGCATGTTGCCGGGAGGATGGCTGTGCTCACTGACGTCACATGGTTAGCTTGGGTGATGGGGTTTTATAACGACTTATTGGAGCCTCTTTAAGTTTATAGCATTGTTTATGTTAATATTATAATTAATTTTTCATAAACTTAAATATGAAATACAAACTGAACATTAGAAATGGAAACCAAAGGAAAACGCACTTGAAAAAATAATATAAACTTTATATTTCACTTAACATACCCTTATTACTGCCTTAGATTATCAAAAGTTACTGAACTATTTTGTTCATTTTTTATTACCTTTACTTTGCAATGTTTGTTTCCCTTTTCAGTTTACTATTTTCATTCTGAAATAAACTCTGCGTCTAAAAAATAACTAATTATATCCTGTGGAACATCAACACTTTTGTCCTTGAAAATATGGAAAAGACTAGATTCTCATTTTCCCCGAGATGTAACAGAGTACAGGGACCATTCCCTGAAGAAAGAGGGACGCCATATCTTAAAACTAACCACAGAATTTTCTTGAAAATAATCTCATTATGTTTCCCACACCCAAATTACAAAAGGATTTCTAGCCTAACCTAACCTAACCTAACCTACCTAACCTAACCTAACCTAGAGGCATGGCAAAAAAACCAGGGCTGGTGCAGTACTAGCATACATCTCATAGGAATTTGCCTCCTGGCTTCCACAATAAGCTGTAGGTCCCGTTGCTAGGTAACCAATTGGTTCTTAGCCACGTAAAATAAGTCTAATCCTTCGGGCCAGCCCTAGGAGAGCTGTTAATCAGCTCAGTGGTCTGGTTAAACTAACATATACTTACTTATTTTTCAGCGTTTCTCCATGGGAAGTTTTGAATAACTCTTCCATGTGTTGCAGATCTTTTCGAAATTGTACAGAAGGTCTATATAATATTTTTCACTTTACATATGAGATCCGATCCTCACTTGTTCCAGCTGTATCAGCTGAACCTGAAGATGGAGGCTTATTCCTAGACTTATGTGTGCTATGAATCCCCCCAAGTAACTTAAAGACTCATTTTCCATCACAGATTCTGGTTCTCCCTCCATTAAATTTCCTATGGCATCTTCCTCATTCTCAATCTCATCGGTTACAGGTAGGAGACGTTCTGTGAGATATGCTACAAAAGGCTACTATTTTATTATAACGTATATTTTATTACCTTACAATTGCCGAAGGCCTATGCATATGAATGAAAAAAATGGAGTGAAATTCCTCTCTCTCTCTCTCTCTCTCTCTCTCTCTCTCTCTCTCTCTCTCTCTCTCTCTCATAAGCTTCCCCTTCCTTCACAAAACAAACAACTGGCTATTCCATACACATGAAAACAATTCTAATCAAATTTTTCCCTCTCTCTCGCTTTCGTGTTGACAAGCATTTTCTCTTTGCAGTTATTCTCGACAAACGTAGGTCTAGGCCAAATTCCAATTTTGTCACTCTTAACCAGTGAACTTGGTTTATTTGCACTAGGAATCGAATGGAAGATATTATATGCTCTTTAATTGCTAGAATTATTCTTATAAACCTTTGGATCATTCAGTTATGCAAAGAGCTCTCCTCTCTCTCTCTCTTTCTCTAAAATAACTGTCCCCTTCCTTTGCCAGACAAATAATGGGCCCATTTCATGCACGTGAAAACAATTTCAATGAAATGTTCGTGTCTCTATCTCTCTCTCGTGTTGACTAGCATATCCCCTTTGCAGTTATCCCTAACTACACATAGGTCTAGGCCTAATTTCAATCTTATCACCCTTAACCAGTCAAATATGGTTTACTTGCACTAGGAATCGAACGGAAGATATATTTGTGCACTTTAAGTGATGAAGTATTCGTATCAGCCTGGAGTAGCTAATATATTTATCTACAATTTTAAATGTAACAGGTAGACCAAGCTAGAGTCATGATGTTAATATACCTGGATCAACAATGGAACTGTCATGCAGAAGTACACATCAGTTCGTTATGGCATCATCCTTCAATTTCCTTGCATTTGCTGGGCAGTATTTAAGCAATTCATGCCTGAGGTTTCTTCCATAATCGCTTTGTTGGCAGTGAACCGAACACTCTTGTGTATTTGGTGTTTATATATAGTCACTTCTTCTGCAGATGTGTCACCCACTTCTTCCTACACATTTCGGGATTCTGAGGGGAAACGGTAAAAGATAAACTTTTCACTTCGAACATTGTCCCTGTCTGAGTTACATCATTCATAAATAGCACATATCACCACGGCAATAACGTACTAAATCCCAAAAACCTCACGAATCGTCACAAATTCGCGAAAACTCCCGCCTAGTTGTTGTCACGTACAAGGGTGAGAAGGTACTGGCTTCCAGCGGTTACAGATGAGAGCACCACGTGACGTCATGCGCAGGAGAGTTGAAAAATCGACCTCTGCGCGTGGGCGACCGCACCTAAGGGCAAGTGCCTTCGCCCCCTGAAATTCTGGGAAAAAAATCATATATATATATATATATATATATATATATATATATATATATATATATATATATATATATATATATATAATGCATCTTGCTTCACTTTAAATGATTGGGATCGTAATTCCACTGCATGTCTATATATATATTCAGTATATATATATCTATATATATATATATATATATATATATATATATATATATATATATATATATAATTGCTTTATTCATTAAAGAAACGCTGGCGCTGATACTGTTTTTGGAATCAACCTGCTAGTTCAAAGGTCAAAAGTGTTTGTCTACTTGATAACAGGAACTATCCATGTATGTATTAAGTTTGCCACCCCGCCCCGCCCCCTTGGAAAACATGCTGCGGGCGTCCATGCCTCTGCGTAACTCACCTATCTTTTTCTTACAACTTGCTCTGTCCAGTGCATCCAGACTTCTTAAACCCTTCTCTCGCATGTCATTTGCTATTTCGTCCTTCTCAAACACTTCTGATCCATTTTTTTCCCATTAAGATAATAATTCATCAAATCTTAGCCATCATCCCACCATTTCCTGCCTTTTCAACCTCTCTTATTCCTTACTTATTAGGCAAACATCACTTCACAACTTCCACACTCCAGCTTCTTTTTTTACCTTTTTTTTCTCTTCTCTGTTGGTTGGACAAAAAGTGTGGAGGTCACACCAGGCCTCCTACTCTATTTTCCACCTTACGGTACTTACGGGCAGTCTTAAAGCAAGAGCCTGTGCTGGCACGTGCCAGTTTGGTCTAATACCAACCCCCCAACCTTTCCTCAGCCTACCATTATCCGTTAAGTTTGTTCCTAAGTACCTCTATGAGCCAACAACATTCACTCGTTCATTTTCTTAACTCCTCACTTGCCTCCAAAACTTTATAATCTTGCTAAGATTCACTTTGGAAATTCCTGTATCTTTCACTAGTCTCTTAAGCTTCTCTGCACTGTCTGTAAGTACCGTTGAATACTCCGGAGTTTTGAGCCACTCCGCGCTCCAAGCTCCATTCACGACCCCGTTTTCTTTCGGCGGAAACAAACCAACCTTGCGGCAAAACACGACTATAACAAACTCGACTTTTTAGCTTTCGAAACATCTATTAGCCTACAGATTCCTTTACCGCGGTACATATTCCACACCCAACCTGTCATTAGTTTTTTTCTAGATAAATCTACGTCAAAGTTTTTTTCAGTTTGCTCTCAAATTTTCACTTAACTTTCTCGCTTTAAACACCTGAATCACATTGTACATTTTCTTGCTTACGTCATCATCATCTATTCATTAAAGACTAACAAATCTGCAAGAGATGAATTGCTCAGTCTTAAAACTTCCTAATATGTCTTTTAGTCTAAAAAGGAAACAAAATCCAGTTGGTATCAGAGATCAGTCAGACTCTCACCAAGCCAGGTGTGTTTGTGCCTCATATGCAAATGATCACAAATCAATTGTGACTGTCACAATCTCTTGTTCGGATTGAGGCGGATCAGAGAAGCCCTTGTCACAAACCTATGGTACTAGGATTGTGACAGGGGCCCCGGTACTAAACTACATCAAGAATTATTTATTTATTTTTTTTTTTCAGAACAAACTTCCGGCTAAGAATAGACATTTAAGTTTTATATTATGACCTTTGGTCATATCCTACTGCTATTAAGAGAGAGAGAGAGAGAGAGAGAGAGAGAGAGAGAGAGAGAGAGAGAGAGAGAGAGAGAGAGACTTTCCGTCTAGAAAATGTAATATGTAAATGAGACTAGACACGAGCGCAATATACAAATAAACAAACACACACATGTATATACATATATATATATATATATATATATATATATATATATATATATATATATATATATATATATATAGAGAGAGAGAGAGAGAGAGAGAGAGAGAGAGAGAGAGAGAGAGAGAGGTTCCTGCTTGCCTAACGCAAGTTATTATTGTTCTTCGAAGCATGATGAAAATGCTAAAATGCTACGCGTACGTGTCTAAAGGAGCTCCAATGACAGTTCTTGCTAGCAGAGAATGATCAAATCATCTGAACAAGACCAAGTTATTAAAAAAAAAAACGCGATTACCTCCTGATGTAACGAATATTTCCATCTTGCGAAGCGAACACTGGGTATGTTGTTAGACACCGCGGTTTGAATAGAGCATTTTCACGAACCTTGCCTACTCTCTCTCTCTCTCTCTCTCTCTCTATGATTGTGGCATTTAACGTAACTGAATAACTATTAAAATTTTGTATACATTCCAACGCATCGAAAACGCAAAAGACGCGACGAAGCAAAGCAAAATATACAGTATAATTAGCCGAAAGGATAAGATTTACCAGTGCCAAAATTTCCCCCCTCCCCCCTTTCCTACGTGGCGAATTTACATTCCACTTAGTTAGGGCAAAGAAGCAGATAACACTAGACTCTAGAGCATGAATTCGTGAGTGTGTTCGTGGATTTGTTGGCCATTAAGTGGGAGGAAAAGGAACGTTGTTGCTTTTTCTTTCTTCTTGTTTCCCAGTTCCTTGTCGACATTTTCTCTCGTTTCAGGCCGCAGTTACATCTGAACTGTTCTAATCGTACAAGACGAGGCAGTTTTTTACTGCGGGATTGCTAATTCCCTCGTGAGAAAGTATCCGGAATGCAAATCGAGAGATGATGGGCTTATCAAATGACCATACTTGGCAACTGACGACATGCCGAGGACGGGGGTGGGGGAAGATGGGGGTTTGACTTTACCAGGTTAGTGAATAGCGACGCGCCCTCTTTTTTTCTTTCTTTCCTTTCCTCGTACGTCGTTAAACTCCTGTTCTTTATCGCGGAACTGACTGACGTGTATGCTGATTTTCACGTAGCGTGACTCAGTGGAAAAAAAAGCCACCTTGCAGTAGTTATTGGTACGCAGCGTAAGAAAAGGATAAAAAAAAAGGACTTTTTAACCCGTGAACCCAACCCTCCCCGGGTGTTGGGCTGACGGAGTTGGTTCGTTACTGGAAGTCACTTGCCTTTCGGACCCAACTTTCACTTAATTATTATTCCTTGAGGCCATCGTAGCCATCTATGCATGAATGGGAGCGTTTGAAATTGCTTTAGTTGTTCTGCGTTTCGTGTGATCGTCCCTTAGATTTCTGACAGTAACCACAAGATCATTCCAGATAATTTCGATGCTTGTTTGTTGAACGACCCAGTTGCCATGTACGCTAAAAGATCGTTTCATTTAACGGAAGCGAATGCCCGTTTTACGTATCAAAATCCCACATACCACATCACCGCTGCACACCACAGACATGACATTCGCAAGAAGTCATTTCTCCCCTTCAGGGAATTACGCACAAGGAGGCCCTGTAGGCAAAACTTGTCACCTGACATCGTCCATCTTATGAGGCGAGGGGTGCCCAAACTTTTGAAAAACATGGTCAATCTTTGAATGAGAAACGGGTACAGAGGGACTCGGGGGCCTTTACAGCTTAACGTCGATGGCTTTCCATATTTAAAAGAAGAGTTTGGGACTCAGTAAAGGGAGGGAAACGAACGGAAGAGGATTAAAACAAGCGAAAGAAGCTAGACACCTGCTGCACACACACACACGGGTTGTTAGTTGGCAACCGCTTCGTTGAAGTCGAGACAGAGAGAGTTACCCTATCTGAGCTGCACAGGCCCTCAGCCAGTTCATATCCCGTTGGTCTACATTGTAAAGGGATGCTGGGGAGGTAACGTGGATAAATAACCTCGCAGGATTTCATGTAAAAACTCTATTTGTGTTGGATCGAAACAGGATTTACCCTTCTTCTACCGCCGCCGGTCTGCGTGAGATTCTGCTGTCGTTCGTTTCCGAATCAGCGTGACCAGGGAAGGCATTTTAGTGTCGTTTTAACTAAAAGTGGTGTGTTTTTAAAAGCCGAGTTTCAGTACAGAAACAGAAGCTGAAGAGAGAGAGAGAGAGAGAGTGAGCTTCGTGTTGTTCGTTAAGCTTGTTGTGGAAAGAAATGCAATTGCTTGTGAGCTCGTCCTTTCAGTAGCTGTATCGGTGTGGGGTTTTGGTCTTAGCTTTACTAATGGTGGCGCTGGGGGTTTTTTGGGGTTAGTGATGAAATGTGAAACACTTTACACACAGAGGGGACTTCAAACATTGCAGGAGCGGCTGCGGCAGCGACCCCCACCGTTCGTTCCTTGAGACTCTTCTCTCTCTCTCTCTCTCTCTCTCTCTCTCTCTCTCTCTCTCTCTCGTCTTACAAAAGTGCCTCAAGTGTTCGGAGGATGATCTTATGGGCGACGCCAAGGCGCTGCTGGTGTCGATCGGGGTTCCTTTGGTGGAACATAAGTGACCTTGGAAATTCGTGAAAAAAAGTGTTTAGGCCTGTTGGTTAAAAAAAGTGTCGAAGTGTTTTATTTGCAAATTACTTAGGCCTAAGTGTGAAATTATCACGATATATAAATGGAAATTGCATAATTTATATCATGTAACATCAATTTTTGTTTACCCATAAAATTCAGTTTCAGTGATAAGGAGCTTACATAGGCTCTATAGGCTTATCAATTCGTGACTTAAGTTTACCGATGGCTCTTCCAAGTCTCAAGTGTTGAAATCGGTATTGGTGGTTAATAACCAGTGTGAAATAGTAGTTTTATATGATATTCGGAAATTACAGTTAAGTAAAGTGACTTAAAGTGACTTAGAGCTAAAGAGAGGTAAGCTTAACTACTATATGCCATAGTGAATGTTTCCCAGTATGTGGTTGACTGAGGATTGAATTGTCCAATTTAAATTTGTGATATTGTTTGTTTGTATAGCTTAAGTATACACTTTCCAGTGTAATATATATATATATATATATATATATATATATATATATATATATATATATATATATATTGTATATCACTCGAATTTTCAGGAGTACAATAACCATTTTTCAATACTGTTTATGTAAATCATCTGCTAAAACTTCCTCTCCTTCCTCCTGACACTTCTGAATCGTAAACTTTTCACTAACCTATCTTCATCATCATCATCACCATCTATTTTTCCACAAAGTAAGTGCTATTAACATAAAAGGAACATAGCCTTATAGGTCAATAAATTTGCTAGTAGGTGTACCCGATGTATTTGCCTACAAAGATTTATGGCAAACAGCCTAGTGTGTGTGTGGTGGTTAGGACATTACAATATAGTAAGTGACTTAGTTCAAATCAGTTACACATAATTATATGACTCGACTTTAGGTCAGGCAATAATAGGCCATTATAAGTTATTAAATATGTTATTGAATGAGGAGTGACTTCCGTTATGCTTGCACTGCTCAAAAGTGTTCTTCGGTCGTTGATTTAGGCATTGTGATTCTCTCTCTCTCTCTCTCTCTCTCTCTCTCTGTTTATAAATATATACATAATATATGTATTTATACAGTATATATATATATATATATATATATATATATATATATATATATATATATATATGTTGCGCTTTGAGGGCAATCAACAATCTCTTTTCCATATGCTTTTATTTACCTGAAACACAACCCTGAGAATAGATATTTACATAAATTAACAATTTGTACAAATATTTGTAAAATTTCATTTCGTTTTATGCAATCACCAGTAAGCCGGATGAATTGACAAAGCACTTGTTACATTACATTTTCTTCGGCTCACCTTCAGCTGTTTACAGATCGTCCAGTCTGCTTCCGTAATGCTGGTAAATCACAACTCCTGCTATTTAGAAAATGTCAGTAATATGAAACTTTCCACCCAAGATGTGACCAAGGCTAACTGTATAAAAGCCAAGTGCTGTTCCGTAAAGAAATTATACAGTTAACTACCATAAGTAAATGGCTGGGATATAAGTAGCTGTTAACTATATACAATTTAATAAGCGATTTTCTTAACTGTAGCACCTCTTAGGCACTTCTGCGATCTTGACTGCTCATACGCTACACATTCCCACCCGCTTTAGTTGACGATGCCCTCATCGTACTTCTCCTTTCATACCTATGCAAGAAATACCGGCGAACACGAACCACCTAATCAACACGGTAAACTTGTTACTGACTATCAACAGAAGTTTCTTGTTTATTTGCAGGGGAAGAAAAATATGCTTAACACTTTTCTCTCTTTTGTTTCAACCTTTCAGACCTCCTTAACCTAACTGGTTGTATATCATTCCCTACAATGGTGGGCGTTTGTTCAGTCTCAACATCAGTTGTTTGTGAATAGCTAATACCAAACCTCTTCAGAACCTCTTCCATATTTGGCATTGACACTTCATCCTCTGACTGATCAGCCACGTCCTCATTTTCCAGAACCTTTTCCATATGAGGTACTGTGAGTTCTTCGTCCGACTGTCTATCCTCTTCGTTTATCCTTTTATCATCTTCTGTTATACTGATAGGCCTAACATTAGATCTATGTATAACCTTACTTTCATACCCAACAGGCCTAATTTTGAACAGACCACATCTGTCATCCAGCACCTCCTCGATAACCCATTCATCCCCTTTATATTTATCCTGCAGTTTAGCTCTCCTATATAATTTGATTTTCTTTTAGGAGTATTTTCTGTCCCACTTTCAAGTCATTCGTTGTCGAGTTCTCTAGTATTCGTTTTGCCTTACATTTCCAATTCCTATCTGTATTGCTTCGAGCCATTTGCCAAGTCTCCTCCTGGATCTGCCATTGATGGTCTAGCCAAGTTAACTCTGGTGCCTCCATGTCTAACGAATGAGGCTGCTTTTTCCAAACATCTACTGATAATTTAGGCTCACGACCGAACATCAAATAAAAAGGAGAGTATCCCGTTACTGAATGGGGTGTCGCATTATAGACAAATATTAAGCTCTGTATATAACGAGGCCATTTCTTTTCTTTTCTTCACTCAGAGTTCTTAATAAACCAAAAATAGTTCTGTTAAATCTTTTCCACCATTCCATTCCCTGAGGGTGATACGGAGACGTTCTAGTCTTATGAATGCTAAATTTCTTGCAAATTTCCTTGACCACGGTACTTTCAAAATTCCTTCCCTGGTCGCTATGCAACGTATCAGGAACTCCAAATTTATAAAATATGTCCTCTATCAATAATTTTGCGACCGTCAAAGCTTTTTGATTCTTAGTTGGAAAAGCCCACACAAATTTGCTAAAATGATCAATGACAACTAAAATGTGCTCCATTCCACAACTCGACTTTTCGACAGAGCAAAAATCCATTGCAAGTAGTTCAAGTGGTCTAACAGTGGTGATATTTACAGGTAAAGTCTTTTGAAACTGGCATTTCGGGTTTGGTCATTAAGCAAATCTTACATTTCATTATGTAATCACGGATGAAACTCTCATTCCTGGCCAGAAAACTCTGCTCTCCAATAATTTCCAAGTTCTTTCAACACCTGGTGGCTAAACAAATCATGCATTTCATGCAGACATCTGACACGCAGGTCCACCGGTAATGCCACCCTGTATCGATAACTTCCCACGGAATCATCATCCACTTTGTATAGAACACCATCAATTAACTGTAAATTTTCTTCTCTTTTTCCATTGTTTTAACTCCTCCAAAATTGAAGGTTCTTCAACGTCCTCCGTCCTCCCTTCCAAGTATTTTCTTAATGATCCAATAACTGGGCAGGATTTTTGTTTGTTTTCTAGATCCTGCCACTCTAACCAAGTCTTTAGCTCTATAGCTCTAATAACTCCATCATATTCGTGAGGTTCTAACCATTCATCTCCTACGCCCTCCGTTTCAATTTCATCCCTAGTCTGTCGGGACAGTATGTCAGCTCGGCTATTTTCTCTCCCAGGTTTAAATCTGATTTTCTAAATTGAACATTTCCAAATCAGCAACCCACCTTTGCTCTGTATTATCAAGCTTCGCTGAGGATAAGTGACTCAGAGGACCATTGTCAGTAAACACAAGGCATTTTGCTCCTATCAAATAATTCTTAAATTTGTCAACCACAGCCCATTTTAGCGCGCATAGTTCAAGCTTTCTAGAACTATAGTTTCTCATATTTAACTCGTGGGGTTTTAGTGACCTGCTCACAAATGCAACTGGGTGTAAATCCTTCCCACTGTATTGCGACAGCACAGCACCTAGCCCATCGAAACTAGCATCAATTTCTAACACGAACTCTTTCCCAAACACAACACCTTGCAACACAGGGGCTTTCGTTAATGCAGATTTCAGGTTTACAAATGACTCTTCTTCATCTTCTCCCCACTTCCCTACAACTTTTTCTGACGATTTGACCTTTGTTCCACTTAAAAGTCTATTCAATGGTTTGGCAATTTGTGCAAAGTTCTTTACAAAGCGTCGATAAAAAGTGCAAAATCCTAGAAATTTCCGTACATCTTTTACCGTTTCGGGTCTTTTCCATTCACTGATAGCTTTAATTTTCTCTGGATCTGGACTTATTCCCTCCTTACTTACTATATATCCTAAATATCTCACTGATGTTTGCAGAAAAAAACACTTAGAGGGTTTTAACTTTATGCCATACAAGCGTACCCTTTCCAATAGCTGCTTAACTCTCCCAAAATGTTCTTCTATGGTTTTAGAAAACAAAATCAGGTCATCTAAATAAATTATCAAAAACTCAAAACTAAAATCCCCTAGGATATTTTCCATGCACCTTTGGAACGTGGCCGGGCTATTTGTCAACCCCATAGGGCACCTACGATATTGAAAATGACCCCAAGGGACGGAAAAAGCTGTCTTTGGCCTGTCTTCCTCTTTCAGCAATATCTGGTGATAACCTTGAGCCAAATCAAAAGTTGAAAAGAATTTGGCACCTTCCAATGCATCCATAGTCTCTTGAATCCTGGGCAACGGAAAAGCATCTTTTATGATTTTCTTATTTAGTTGTCTGTAATCAATGCATAGTCTAAGACCGCCGCCTCGCTTCCTAACTAGAACTATTGGAGCAGCATATGGACTTTTGCTCTCTTCTATTACGCCCTCTCTTTTAAATCTTGTAATAACAGTTTAGCTTCAGGAATTAGAGCTGGTGCTATTCGTCTGTAAGGCAATTTAACAGGTGTCTCATCAGATAATCTTATTTCATGTTCCCACCCTCTTATTAATCCTAGATCAGAATCATCAGTCTCAAAGCAGTCTCTATATTCGTAAATGAGTTTGTCCAATTCTTCAAGCTCAGGTTCTGCTAGTTCATTTTCATTCACCTTTATGCCCAATCTCTCCCTAAATTCCGTCTACTTTCCTTTGATGAGTAATTACACTCTGAAGAATTTTTGAATTTTTTGTTCTCTACTACAGCTAAATCCACTTTTGCTATTTTTGATAGTTTTTCAATTACTATATCAGTGTCTAACCAGTTAGCGACACTTATATACCCTACACCCCATTCACACACAGTAAATCCTGGTATCACCTTCAATCCTGGCTGTAACCCATTTATTTCTTCATTCTCAATGTCTTCTATCGCTATATATTCTTTAGGTACATTCTTTAGTTTCTCTACAAAAATTTTGACCATTTTCTTACTCAATTTTGGCACCATCCTATTCTGCTGGTCGAAACATACCGCATATCCTAAATCCTCTGATAACCATAACCTTAAATTATGCTCAACCATTCGCATACAGCAATCCAAACTGCTCTCCACTTCACTAAATTCACCAGTTTGCTTACGTTCTGAACCCAAAACTCTATTCACACCCCATTTCTCAAAGACAGTTGTTAGAACATTCATACCTAACAAACAGTCTTGTTTAGTTGTTTTTCCTAATCCCGAAATTCCGTCTTCAGATTCCTTTATATAAAACACGCAGTTTTTAATCACTAATCCATTGACGCAAATGTCAGTAACCACGTGCCCAACAATACCTATTTCATTTCCATTCATATCGAATATAGTTGTAACATCTTTCCTTAACTCGACCAGTTGTTTCAGATGTTTTTCAAACCAATTTCTTGACAGCAGACTGGAATTGCACTGAATCAACAAGCCCAACAACGCTTTTTCCCATTATCTCTACTTCTAGTTTTAAAGTCTCACCTCTCCATTTAATGTGCGAGACATTACTTTGTGTATCAATATGTCCTGGGCTTTTGGACTGTACAGTACAACTCCCAATGGGAGTTTCTTCACGTTCCACATTTTGAACAAATCTTGCAACAGTGTTACTAACAAGCCGGACGTTCTTTTCTTTAACGCCCGGCCTTACATGTTTCCCTGATTTGAACCAGTTCCTTCGTTTTCTAATGCCCTTATCACCTCGTATTTGCCATTACCGTCTCTCTCGCTTAATGGCTTATTATTTCTCCTGAACCAACATCTACTTGCAATATGCCCAACTTTCCCACAGAGCCAACATACATTCGGCATTGTTACTTCTTCCCCTTGATGTAAAATTCGACCTTCATCCCTATCAACTCCACCAACGTTACTTGTATTACCACCTTTACCTAATTTGATAGTTCCTGTATAATCGTACTGGTTGCTAATTCCACAATTCTGAGATATATGCCCTGATTCCCACATTTCCAGCATTTTCCCTTAAAGGTATTCTGAAAACTTTATTCCTATTGATCACCTTTTTGTTATAAAACGGTTCCTCATTCAACTTCTCTAAATTTAATTTCAACCGATTTCGTGCAAATCTCGCAGCTTCCTCTAGGTCGAGAATTCTTCCTTCATCCATTCTTTGTTTTAATTCGCAGCCAACTATGCGATCTCTGAGTCCTCTAGCAAAAATTGCACACTTACTTCTTTCCCTTTCACCTGCATGCATTTTATCTTGCTTCAGATCTTCATCTAATTCGTTTATCCTATCAGCAAATGCCCATACATCTTCATCTATCCCCTGCTTCGCGCTCCACAATTCCCTACACTTTTCAAATTCATCAGGTTCATGGGCATAGGCGTCTATTAACTTCCTCTCCAGTTCAACGAGACTGCACGGTTTTGACATCTGAATTCTCGTTAAAGCAGGTTCAGCTAAATTATCCATTGCAAACAGCACCGCCTTTTCACCTGTCAGACCTAACTGTTCAGCACAATATCTTGCCCTCTTTACCCAATTCTTTATTGTATGTCTGTTGCAATTCCGACCTGATAATATGCTTAGTTTAGGAACCTCACGAAAAATCTGGACACGAATCTCCTCATGTTCCTCATTAATATTACCATTCCTTTCGGATAACCTACATTCTTTATTCCTAATCTTCTCATACTGATTCCTTAATCTCTCAACATCTTCCTCCAACACCCGACATTTTTTCCCTCAAAGTGGAATCAACATCATACAATGCCTCGGTAACTTTTTCTTCATCAAGTGATTCGCCGCTTTCCCATTCCTCCTACCTACAATCTTAATAACATAATCCAGTCTATATTCCTGTTTTTTCAGCATCTGATGCAACTTGTCTTGGTTACTCTTTAAAACCGTAATCAGTTCACTTATCCGACCTGTTACCATGACTTTTTCTTCCTGCATACTATCGTATAATCTGTAAACACTCTCTATTTCCCGCTGGTTATCTATGACCCTCTCTTCCAACTTATTAATTTTTTGCAATAAGAACTGATTATTATTTGCTTTTACACGAGATGTTTTAGTCATATCTGCTATGTCCCCTGCATCAGAAAGTCCACAATCCAAATCTTCTCTATGTACCTCAGCTCGAATTGTACCTTTCCTGAACCCTTTCCCTAAATTGCCATTAAACTGAAACTGTGGCCTATCGTTCTTCTTCCCTGTCACATAACTAAGCACTTCAAGACTTTCGTCATCCCATGACTCCCTTTCACTTAAATCCAACCAATACCAATGATTTTTCACACTCATTTTTCCCGTTGCAGTCAAAATTCACCAGAATAGTACCAAAGAGGCCTACCTTCCAGTCAGTGAGTTGCAAACTTTCCAATTCTTCTGGCCTCTTCGGATGATGTCCTTGTAGATTTTCAGTGCCCTTTTCAATCTTCTGAATAGTGAATCTTCCACTCCTGCTGGGCCCTCCGGGTTGTGTTCTTCCAGAGCATCCGTGGTGTTTTCAGTCTCTGCTACCAAATGTTGCGCTTGAGGGCAATCAACAATCTCTTTTCCATATGCTTTTATTTACCCGAAACACAACCCTGAGAATAGATATTTACATAAATTAACAATTTGTACAAATATTTGTAAAATTTCATTTCGTTTTATGCAATCACTCAGTAAGCCGGATGAATTGACAAAGCACTTGTTACATTACATTTTCTTCGGCTCACCTTCAGCTGCTTACAGATCGTCCAGTCTGCTTCCGTAATGCTGGTAAATCACAACTCCTGCTATTTAGAAAATGTCAGTAATATGAAACTTTCCACCCAAGATGTGACCAAGGCTAACTGTATAAAAGCCAAGTGCTGTTCCGTAAAGAAATTATACAGTTAACTACCATAAGTAAATGGCTGGGATATAAGTAGCTGTTAACTATATACAATTTAATAAGCGATTTTCTTAACTGTAGCACCTCTTAGGCACTTCTGCGATCTTGACTGCTCATACGCTACATATATATATATATATATATAGGCCTATATATTATATACAAACTACAGTGCCACCTGCATATCCCCGCCTTTCTTTCATTGTGTATATGTGTGTGTGTGTGTGTATGTAATATAGGCAGGTGGCAGTGTAGTGAGAGAATTGATAATGGCGAGAGAGAGAGAGAGAGAGAGAGAGAGAGGTGTGTTGTGCTAGTTCCAAAGCCTTCATCTTATCCGCGGAGAGATCAGGACCCCACACATTCTAATCATGTCAATGGCCGCAGTCATCGTATTGGGAAGACACTTGAAAAAGAAAGGACACGTTCTAAGTGTTTTCATCATCGACTCGGGCAATCAAGTCGTGTGTCGGTTAGACACGAAGACTTGAGTTATATCTATCTGTCTTGAACTATAAACGTGGAAACAATCGATTCCTCTTTTCCTCCTCCTACTCATTTTCCTGTTATTATTATTATTATTATTATTATTATTATTATTATTATTATTATTATTTCCATTTCTGATAACTGATCTCTTTACTTCATTCAAATGAGCACCTATATTCTTTGGAAGCTTGAATTTCAAGTCAGTGGCCCAACAACAACAACAATACAATAATAATAATAATAATAATAATAATAATAATAATAATAATAATAATAATAATAATAATATTATTATTATTATTATTATTATTATTATTATTATTATTATTATTATCGTACTACAAGTTACATCATATATTAGTAAAAGATAAATAGACGTAGATAATGATAAAGTTAATTACTGGTAAAAAATTGAAATTGATTAATAAAAGAAAACTTCCTTAGTAAATCAATCTATGGCTTAAATATTGTATATTAAGCTTTTATGACACACGAATATTATGGACTTAAAGTTAGGAGTTCTTTATCCATATTCAGGGCGATTCATTGTTAGATTTCAAGCAACAAGTACAATTAGGCTAATGGAGAATCTCGATTGAATTAACATATAAAAAGTTAAGTATATCTTAGTTTAACCAGACTACTGAGCTGATTAGCAGCTCTCCTAGGGCTGGCCCGAAGGATTTAGACTTATAGCAGATTATCCTGAATACTAGCTGTAGGCTATACCATTTTTGAAACTGTAACTTTTAGCTCTAGCAGATAGGCTAGGCCTATACCTTGGCCTGTACGCTAAAAGGTCTTTGAGTGTAGCAAGAGATCCAGATTCAATTAAAGTAGTTTGTTTTAATGCTTTCTTAGCAAATGCAGGAAGCTCAATGCTTTTCCCAAGACTTTTCAGTCAGTATTAGCTAGACGACATGTTTTTAAATCAAACGAAAGTGTATGTTTCAAGCAACACTTAGTACTGCCTAGCACTCAGTAGCTAAGCTATTTAACAGTAGTTTTACACTACTTAATTAGTTAGTATAGCTTCACTAATCATGTAGCTTATTAGCAAGGAATCTAGTATATATGCATTTACTGTACCTACAGTATATAGTGCTTAAAACCTGTTTTAAATCTTCCTCATAGAGCACTATATCAGTTTCACCATAGTTCAGCGCGTCCGCAGAATTGCACAGTCGCAATAACACTCAAGAAATTGTTAATATCTTCTGCGAAGAAACGCCAAGTATTATTTAGAAACTGTCAATGGAAATTATCTGAATTTTGGGTTCCACTTTGTCTTACATAGACAGATCTGAAACCGTATTTCATGAAAAATTTGGCTAAGATGCACAGTACTAATTTCTCTCTGCCAATAAAAATAAACGTCAGTTATGATGTAAAGAGTTATATAGCATTTAAAACGATATTTAAAGATAAAATTAACAGATAACCATATAATGTTGATGTAAGAGGCAGCAGTGAAATACGAACAGTAGGAAAAATACTCCGGGGAACTGCTAGTTTGTGAATAGGTGGTTGGTACAATTCAGGTCGCCATTTCGCGTTGCATTTTAACATCGTCAACCTCTTTCCTCTATCGCCACACCCTGCCTCAGTAGTTCATTAGTGAAATATAATGGTAGTAATTTGCGTTATTTTATTCACAGAGCAATTATGGCATGCATTACTAACATTATTGTTGTTTCTGTGAAATGGAACAAAAAAACTTTTACTACAAAATAGCTCCTGCAGAATAGACTGTTGAGATAAGCATACAGGGAAATAGACTAACACACGATATTTATAATTAACCTACATATTAACAAAAGATAAACTTAACGCAAGTAGCGGGCTGGCTGAGAAACGTCTGTAATTTTTGGGGCAACAATGGGAGTTATTTTTATTATTCCACTAGATAAATATGCACATTAATTTTTTTCTATAAATTTCCGTTCGTGATATTTCCGCCGAGGCAGTGTTATTAATAACGAGGAAAGTAGTGTAGAGGCGAAGTCCACCCATCTTCTTTTTATGACGTAATATATAGAATTTCAATTAGAAGGTTTAAATCTCTTAATTTAACCAAACATTCCATTCGGAGTTATCATTTATCTAGCGGGGTGTGTGTGTATTTTTAGCCAATGTCAGGCGCGCGAAATTAGTTTTCTCTCTCTCTCTCTCTCTCTCTCTCTCTCTCTCTCTCTCTCTCTGGCTTCGGCACATCCCCAGAACGCACATCTCGTAGTGTAAAGTAACGAGAGCTTTTTGAATCTTTTACGAGCGTTTATAAGTGTACAACACCTGCAATGTACGCACACACAAACACACACTCGTATATTATAGGCCATGTATTGGTCTAGTGATGTCGCCTAACAGCTTGATAATCATGGCAGTTTAAGCCCACATTCACACAGGACGGAATTTACCCTGTGTAGCTAAAAAAATAGTATACCTTAGTGTAGCGACGGTACATTAATAGAATTATGTTGAAGGGTTACTCATTACATATTAGGAGAAAGTTGACCATGTGCCAAGTACCACTACATGAGAATCGAACATTAGTCTGGTTAATTGCGAGTAACCAAACCTAGGTCTACTGCGTGTTTAAACTTAAACCTATTTTTTCGAGGGATTTTTACGATAGGCCTAATTTCTAACTCTTACATACTGTTTTTATTGCTATTAGTGATCAGCTATGACCAAGTTATATTTCAAAAAAGCGTTTGAAAACTTATTTTGTAGAGGGATTTTTACAATAGGCCTAATTTCTAACACTTACATACTGTTTTTATTGCTATCAGTGACCAGCTATGACCAAGTTATATTTCAAAAAACGTTTGAAAACTTATTTTTTCGAGGGGTTTTTACAATAGGCCTAGTTTCTAACACTTACATACAGTTTTTATTGCTATTAGTGGCCAGCTATGACCAAGTTATATTTCCAAAAAGCGTTTGAAGAAATATTCACAAATTCATACAAAGAATGAATCCACACGAAGAGCCAATCCACTATATCCGTATAAGCCTTTCATTCCCTCAGGGGAAGAGGGGGAGGGGGGGGAGGGGGGGGAAGGAGGACGCGATGGAGGCGTATTGCTGGAAACCTGATTGATTGTTGTCATGAGAATTGTTTGGAAAGGTCAGGCGCGGTATTCGACTATTCCATTAGTTTTAGATTACTATCTAGATCCGGTTCCAGAGGTAGGGATGAATATAGGCTACTGTAGTATTTGTGGGTCTGAAATTTAAAAGAATATTTAGTCCTATATGCTTGAGTTTAGAGCCATTTTAAAACTTCGTATGCTTAGTGATGCAGTTGGATAATAAAAGAGTTAAGGCTGAGCGTTAAGGAGTCATTTTGTTTCGCCGTGTGTTTAGAGATTCAAGTCTCAAGGGTTCTTAGTGAAGGGAAATATAACCAAATAAAGGCCTCAACGATAACAAATAAGCCTCTTAATCGTGAAAAGCAGCGATGTCTAGATTTCATGAAGAATTACCTAGTCTTTTTGGAGGATGAGAGAGGTAGATGCCCGAGATTCCACCCAATTCAGATGATTGAGATTAACCACTTCCAATCTCTCTCTCTCTCTCTCTCTCTCTCTCTCTCTCTCTCTCTCTCTCTCTCTCTCTCTCACACACAACTAGTACTAGTTTTTAAGACCGTAAATGGTTTCCTAACTCTTGAGTCGACTGTCATTGTCAGATTTTAAAAGCAATGTGGTAAATGTTTGTGAGTTTGCTCTCTCTCTCTCTCTCTCTCTCTCAACTAGTACTAGTTTTTAAGACCGTAAGTGGTTTCCTAACTCTTGAGTCGACTGTCATTGTCAGATTTTAAAAGCAATGTGGTAAATGTTTATGAATTTGGTAAATGTCTTTTAATGTATTTGGATCTTTCTCGTCTCTGTGGTGATCAGCTAATCTTGCAAAAGTTTCCTATAGGTCTTACTGAGACTTGTACCGTAGTTTTACGTAATTTTTTATTCTTCCAGTTGTTTAATTGTCTCTCCGTTAATGGCTGCACTGTAGGTATTACTAAAGGTTCTTTGCAGCGGTTCCAGTGCTTGGCTTTTGGCCTAAATTCTGTATTCCATTCCATTCCTTTAATGATTATATCTAGAATATTCTTTCAGATTTTTCCTTTGCGTTACTGATTGATAACTTGACAGACTACCGTGATAGATGTTGGATGTTGAAAGTATATATAGGCCTATATATATATATATATATATATATATATATATAGGCCTATATATATGTATTAGTATATGTATATATACATATATGTGTATGTATGTATATATATTATATTATATATATGCATATATGTATAAAATTTATTTTATTTGTTTAAAAAAACCGGTTTTTGTACTGATACAATAACGTTGCTGCCGAAAAAAAAACATTTTCATAATCAAGAGCAAAGCATTCCAGTAAGTCTCTCTCTCTCTCTCTCTCTCTCTCTCTCTCTCTCTCTCTCTCTCTCTCTCTCTCTCTGGCGTACCAAATGTAGAGGCATTCCTCTCCCCATTCTCGAGGATAATTGACCCTATTTTCTCTCATTTGTCCGGATACCCATCTGTTGCAGACGCCCTGTTCTCTTGTCTGTGTTCCCAAGTTCTTCCTCTTATCTTCGCATTTTCTGTCCACCTCTTTCGTATGCTGCGTTTCTTTTGAATAAAAAAAAAATGTTTTTAGTTTTCTGTAAAAGAAAACTTTTGTGCCAGCTCTGTCTGTCCGCACTTTTTCTGTACGCCCTCAGATCTTAAAAAACTACTGAGGCTAGAGGGCTGCAAATTGGTATGTTGATCATCCACCCTCCAATCGTCAAACGTACCAAATTGCAGCCCTCTAGCCTCAGTAGTTTTGATTTTATTTAAGGTTAAAGTTAGCCATGATCGTGCGTCTGGCACCGCTATAGGTGCCAACAACTCAGGCCACCACGGGGCCATGGGTGAAAGTTTCTTGGATCGCAGCTGAGAGTCTCATACAGCATTATATGCTGCACAGAAAACTCGATTGCACCGAAGAAACTTCGGCCCATTTTTTACTCATTTAGTTAAGATATGGATTTGAAAGAGTTATAGATTGCTTCCCATATGATGAAGGATATGTCATACAGGATGTTTTAATTTGCATATAGGCCTAATGATGGTTGTAAGGATGTGCCCATTAAATTATCACCTTCTTTGGGTAAAAACATACCGGTACTTAGTGTCCTACTTTAGGTATAAATTGTAGACAACTCTCTTTTGAGATCCCAGGGAAAGGATTCTCAATGTAGCTGTTGTACTAATTGTGCTGTCTATATCTTCTTGTGTATTTTGTAGTTCGCGCTGTTTTTTTGTAGGCCTATACTGCCCTAAAATGGAAAACTGCAGCATCTGCAAAATTTTCGAAACTGAGATATGCCACCTATTGGGCTCGTGAAACGCTTAATACACAAGTTACTGCAGTTTCAGAACGTTTCTTCAATGCTTTCCACGGGTAATTAGGGGTCTCATTTGCAGCATCTGCAAAATCAGTGGTAAGGCAAGGGGGTATCTACCATTTTTCTCAGTTTTGTATTTTTGCAGATACCACAGTCTTCCATTTTAGGGCTGTATAGGCCTATATATATTTACTCATTATATGAGAGCTTGCTCTGTACTTTCTAAATCTTAGGGACGGGCCAGATAGCTTCTACTGCCCCCAACACCAAGGACTGACACGCAGACAGGTTCAATATTTAGAATCTCATTCGTTGGAAATGGGCCTACAGCCTGCCTTCCAGAATTTCAGTTACAGCCATTCATAGCGTGTTTAAATAAGCAAGAAACAATGAAAGTCACAGGCTTGGTTAAATATAATTGCTCTGTCGAGCTTCGTAGGGTATATATCTAGGCCTATGTCTGTTAGGCTAGTCTTAGGCCTATTCTCATGTCAGTGATTGCCTTAATTTGTTTCAGAGTTGCCTTTAAAGAAGTCTGTCTCAGATGTATGGGGAAAAAATTCTTTGATTTTATAGAAGGGAATAAAAAGGTATTAGGATGCTACGGTAATGTACCAGCTCTCTCTCTCTCTCTCTCTCTCTCTCTCTCTCTCTCTCTCTCTCTCTCTCTCTCTCTCTCTCTCTCTCTCAAGAAGAGGACAAGCCAAGAATCACTATAAAAGTATGTTAATAAGTATAGAATCTATATAATAACTATTACTGTCGTTGTATATCCTGGTCGATTCTATCCCTAATGATGATTAATTTGACCGATATTGATGTTACATTGTCCGTGCAGAGTTTAGAACTTATAATATGTAAAGCGAATTGGAACAGTCAGCATCAGGTTGGTAAACCGCAACTGAAAGAATTGATAGATTAAAATCATCACCAGGTCGTAAGGATGTGTTGGTAGCTCTGAAATGATACCTCCCTTGAGCGTATATAAAGGTTAAATGCAACGGCCATGCGCCAGCTAGATAACTCCTTTAAGGTGTTTCGTTTAGCTTTAGTTTTGTGAGGTTTTGTGGCCATTTACCGTATGTAAGGAGTAGCTAATGATTTTGATAAATTGATAAATGGCTTTCATAATAGGCTCTGCGCAAGAGGTTCTCAATGCTGTATCTAAACTTGACTGCTCTGTCAGTATAGGCCTATGCTGTTCTAGTTAGGGCATTAGCAGCGATGGTTCCGAGATCTTTCGCTTAGGACCATAATGATCCTGCATTTAGCCTTGTCTCTTAAAACGCTTGTTTAATCTCTGCCGAAGATTATAGGCCTACCATACAATAAGGTTCACTTCAGGTTGGCTTTCATTTTTGTTGCAAACTTTGACACTGTCAGGACAAAGTTTAGTATCTTTTGTGCTTTAAAATGCCTCATTACCTTGTCGAAGATTATACTGTATTATTAAATTCAGACTCGCATGCATTTTTTCAGTTGTGCCTCGTGAGAGGCTAATTTATTGGGCACCCCCTCCCATCAAAGGTGTAGCATCGGTCAAAGATACACACACACACACACACACACACACACAGGACGCCCAAAAGGGTTGAGTCATATGGAACAACCCCTGTCATAAGTAGCCCACTGGGCTTTAACATTTTAGTAGGCGCAGTTGGGAAAATGTATGAAACTCTTTGGCTACCAATGGTATGAACGAGTTCAGTAGGTTGTGATATGTCGCTGATCAATGACAACGAAACAACCGGACTTGAAAACCTGAGTCGTTCCCTGTGGAACACCAGTGATAACCGGACCTGGTGTAGATGAAGCACTGTTTGCCAACACTTGAAGTTTCTGATTTCAAAGGAAATTGTGAAGTCAAGCGCACGCGGACCCAGCCACCCTCGTTTCTTGCAGTTTGTTGCATCATATGAAGAATTGTGTCGATATAACGGCAGAATTTGATTGCTGATTAGGCAGTTTCTGTTTGGCTGTTTAGCTGAGACACCATTAGGCTAATCTCCCCTAGACATAATCATGTTGCTTAGGCAGAAGGATATCAAGTGTTAGAAATTGTAGAAGATGCTGTCAGAGAGAGAGAGAGAGAGAGAGAGAGAGAGAGAGAGAGAGAGAGAGAGAGAACGCCAGCCAGCCAGCCACCGCCAGTGACGTGTTTGTTGGTCATGAAAGAAGCAAGATGGACATTATGCATATGAATGAACTGTTGTTGCCGTTATTCGCTCTCCCTCGATGTTGAAAGAGGTGGCCTCCAGCTCTGATGGAGATCTGGAGAATATTAGTCTATATGTTGGAGGTGGATGGTTTGCCCATAAGAGTGATCCTTGGTTAGGCCTAGACTGTGCATTGGTGACACGGCATTGCACTTGTGATTTAGGTATTTTTCAGTGTTTTGGGACTTTCACGCAAGCGTTCTATCACGAATTTTTCAAAAATATATAATAGTTATTCGCTTGTGAGGTTTACCATACATAGACACATGAATGCCAGATAGCTACGTCAAATAGTTTGTTAACCCAGTGTTCAGATATTTTGCTCGTAGATATTTCTGATTCCCAAAACCTGAATTTATTTTCAGCAACTCATCGATTATTTTAGTTTACCTCCTTTTACAATTTTCTCATTTCATGTGGATGTTCAGATGCTTCTGTTTCTGATTTTTTACATTTGTTTTTCTATTTATTTTTGACTGTTGTTTAATAGATTTTAATGTGTTTATTTTCATTTAATTCTTATTTTAGTTTAATCTTGTCACAGTTTATTATTATTATTATTATTATTATTATTATTATTATTATTATTATTATTATTATTATTATTATTATTATTATTATTATCCCAAGAAATGAGTATGAAATGATTGCTGTTGTTTTCGTCAGAATAACATCTGTGACTCATGGGAAATTCAGATGAGTTTGGTACCTGGGTGATGGACAGATAATCTGTCCAGGACTCACCTGTAGGGGGGGTGGCGGGGTTCCTCGTCTGGTAGACGTGTCATTTAGGTCTTGGTCAAAACCAGGACCCACTTAGAGGTCAAAACGTAAGCTTATACAGAGCGCCTGGTCTCGAGTATATTTACTCATAGCCTAATTACTGTTCGACTGTTGTTGGGATTTGGTTAACCCACAAAGCAGGAATAAAAGAAAACGAAAGTATTAGACGGTTTATAAAATCAAGGATAATAAAAAATTAGATATGTACTGATAAAATCTTATATGGGTAACTACATAAAAATATTAACATTGAAATACATAATTTGTAAAATGTACATGATAAAATTTGTCAACCCGAAAGGTACGATAAAATTATATTTGTTTTTGGTAAAGTTAAGTTAATTTTGATTAAATTCTGATTGTAATACTTTTAAAAATGTAAAATATTGTATATTATATCTAATAAAAGATAAAAAGAATTACTGTTCGTTAAGTTTGATGTAAAAATATGTATGATGAAGGGTAATGGATTTTTATATATAAACAGATACATTTTAGAGAGAGAGAGAGAGAGAGAGAGAGAGAGAGAGAGAGAGAGAGAGAGAGAGAGAGAGAGGAATCAAAGACAAAACCGAACCAGACGCAACCGAGATATTGTTCCTTTAGGCTACATGACTAACCCCATTCTTATCGAGCGCACCCGTTTTGCTCCCCTGGGGAGTTTTTATTTTTTGGGGGCCGTTAAACCACCGCCTTTGTGGCTTCTTCCCTCCCCCCAGGCAGTCATTTGGCCCAACAGCCGAAGCATCAACATATTCTTTTGGGTGTGGGAAACCGCCCGATCATTCATTCTGAAGTGGGTCGTTTGATTCGAACGAAAAACGCTTTAATATAGGCCTAGGCCTACTATATGACATACGTGTCGATTTATTGTGATTCCATGGCGTTTCAGCTACAGTACTACATGGATTTCATGCTACAGCACAATAAGAAAAAGCAAGCTGGATGTATTGAAACGTATCTACAACACATAGACACAACACGAATAAATTGGCGAAGCAAGTTATTGATAAGTTGAAGTGATTTATATGACATCCGGTAAAAATTTCATTGTTTTTCAATTTACAAGGCAGTTCGACAGTGTAGGTGATTTAGAAACACAAGTTATTTAAGGATAGTGAACGACATGAAAACTTAAAAGCACTTTTATTTGCTGAAACCAGTGCAAGCGTTTGGAAGTGAGGAAAGTAACAAGGCGGTAAAAATGACATAGGCCTAGCGTTAGGCAGCAGAGATACTTGCATTTTTTTTTTTTTTTTGTTCGTTCACAAATACCCTAATTAAAACAGAAAGGGAAGGAGGGTATTATGTGATGTGTGGCACATAGAAGGGAGACAAAATTTTAGAAAATGTCACTTGGGAGTTGGGGCAAAAAATAGAGTTGCGTATGTGGATAAAGAGAGACTAGGATATTATATAGTCTTCCCAAAGTTTCGTCTTTGAAACATCATATTCTTGATATTTTTAGTTTTCTTTGAAAGGAAACCATTGTGCCGGCTTTGTCTGTCCGTCCTCACTTGGTTCTGTCCGCCCTCAGATCTTAAAAACCACTGAGGTTAGAGGGCTGCAAATTGGTATGTTGATCACCCACCCTCCAATCATCAAACATACCAAATTGCAGCCCTCTAGCCTCAGTAGTTTTATTTTTTATTTTATTTAAGGTTAAAGTCAGCATAATCGTGCTTCTGGCAACGATATAGGATAGGCCTCCACCGGGCCGTGGTTCAAGATTCATGGGACGCGGCTCATACAGCATTACACCGAGACCACCGGAAGATAGATCCATTTACGGTGGCCTTGATTATGGGCTTTAGCGGCTGTACAGAAAACTCGATTGCGCCGAAGAAACTAAGGCTCATTTTTCACTTGTTGCATAGGCTACAGGGCAATACATGTATGTATATTTTTGTAGTACAGTTTATAACATATGTAATACCAGTATTCTTAAGTAGGTCTATACTTTAAATGTTGTTTCTTGGCGTCGTCATGTTTCATAGTGCAACTGCGAGGTTTTCCTCCTGTTACACCTGTCAAACCTTTTACTCTCAATTTTCCTTTTAGCGCTGAATGACCTCGTAAGTCCCAAGGCTTGGTTGGCCTTCGGCCTAAATTCTATAGGCCTACTCTATTCTGTTCTAAATTCTTGATATAGTTTTCGGCTCGCATTGTTTAATTAGGCCTATTTTCTATATAGGCTATATCCATCTTAAGATTCTTTTGCTAAATTTTCAACATTTTTTTTCTTTTTTGGAGAAATGAGAAAGTTTAATAACATTATTATTATTATTATTATTATTATTATTATTATTATTATTATTATTATTATTATTATTATTATTATTATTATTATTATAGTGTTCCTATGATTATGGGTACAGTTTCCACTGGCATATCCCCATATCCTTCTTATTTCTGTTTTCAGGTCTTGATACTTATCAATTTTTTCTTTCTTTCTCATCTACTCTGGTGTCCCATGGTACTGCGACATCAATGAGTGATACTTTCTTCTTGATTTTGTCAATCAACGTCACGCCTGGTCTGTTGGCACGGACCACCCTATCTGTTCTGGTACCACAGTCCCAGAGGATCTTTGCCTGATCGTTTTCTATCACTCCTTCAGGCTACCTGGTGTTTCTTGCACAGGCTCCAGTGGAGGGCCTTTGCTACTGAATCGTGCCTCGTTTTGTACTGGTTCTGTGCAAGCGCCTGACTTTAGCCTATGTGGTTTATGGTCTCGTCTTTCATATTGCACTTCCTGCATTGGGTGAGATGTTATTTCCATCCATTGTTCTTTGGACATATTTGGTTCTTAGGGCCTGATCTTGTTCCGCTGTTAGCATTCCTTCCGTTTCCTTCTTGAGTTCTCACGTCTGTAGCCATTGCCACGTTTCATCGTTGGCCAGTTCTTTAGTCAGTCTCATGTACTGTCCGTGCATTGGTTTGTTGTGCCATTCCCCTGCTATTATTATTATTATTATTATTATTATTATTATTATTATTATTATTATTATTATTATTATTATTATTATTCAGAAGATTAAACCTGTCCATATGAAACAAACCCACAGGGGTCATTGACTTGAAATTCAAGCTCCCAGAGAATATGGTAATTTATTATTATTATTATTATTATTATTATTATTATTATTATTATTATTATTATTATCATCATCATTCGTAAGCAGCACACACTTGTAAAATGCTATAGCACAGACGTGTGTGTCCCAGAAAGGAAGCCCGTCTGCAACAAAGACTTCCTTGGCGAAGCGGTTTTAAACAAAGGCACTTCTCAAAAGTCCCAGTAACCCACAGCGTCACGTGTTGAAGACCTAAGCATCAACAAGCACGTTCTTTATATTTCAGAAATCGGAGCATAACGGAAGCATTCAGCCGGGTATCTCGCCTCTCTCTTGTTCTGTACATAGCCTACATTTAGCTGCTTGTTCTCTTGTTCAGTGAGTGTAAGAATGGCCTTGCCTTTTTTTTTTGTTTGCTGCAGAGGGGTAGATGCATTTTTTGTTTTTGTTTTTTCAATAGTACACCTTTTCCTCTCTGCGGGGGGTTCTCCTGAGGGTGTAATTTGGTGTATGTATGTATGTATGTATGTGTGTATGTATGTAGCCTATGTATGTATGTATGTGTACTTTCGAATGAACACCACAATATTCTCTGGAAGACTGATTTTCAAGTCAAGGGCCCCTTTGGGCTTGTTCTATATGAATAGGGTTCATCTTCTGAATAATAATAATAATAATAATAATAATAATAATAATAATAATAATAATAATAATAATAATAATAATAATAATAATAATAATAGGTCTTCCTCCTCTAGATCGAGAACAGGGATATGCTTGTTCCATATATCAGGTTCATCTTTCTGAATAATATTCAATAATAATAATATAATAATGATTTTAATTAAAAAAAAAAGTTACAAAGTCTTCTTCGAAGATGAACCCAGGACAGGGTTAGAAACCTCTTGTAACTTTTTTTATAAAATCAACATGATTCACCCAGGACAGGGTTGAAATCTCTTGTACCTTTTTATAAAATCCTAATTCACCACTGAATACATACAGTAATAATAATAATAATAATAATAATAATAATAATAATAATAATAATAATAATGTATACTTAAGCTTACTGGTACGATAAATGTTATAAATTGTACTCAAATATACATACGCACAAATTAGACTCAAATATACATAGGCTACTCACATAAACTATGCACAAAAATTTTAATATAATTCGCCATCTAATCCTTAAAATTTTCATTTTAATAGCCTGCTAGGTGCAACTCAAAGGTTTATAATGATTTTTGACTGCCCTTGATTTGGCTAATAACACCTGTGTCATTGGATGTAACTCGATAAATGAAAAAAGCTAATGTAGCCTATACTTTGTCCTGCTAAACATTTTTAAAGGTATACACTTACGTTCTCGAGTGGCTCTCGGGCCTTATTGAGACCCTGTTCTCCTGACATAAATTAGTATTTTTATATTATTAATTCAGAAGATGAACCCTATTCATATAGAACAAGCCCACCACAGGGGCCACTGACTTGAAATTCAAGCTTCCAAAGAATATTAAGGTGTTCATTTGAAAGAAGTAAGAGGAAGTA
>NC_089748.1:35917345-35937345 GCF_040412425.1 Macrobrachium rosenbergii
TGGAATTCCGGTGAGACTGAAAATCAAAAAAAGTTAATTGCGTCATGAGAACAAAGAACATGTACTGCATAGAGTGTTATTGATAAAGAACTGTTATTGATAAAGAACAAAAGGAAAATAATCTACATTTGTGAATGAATTGATATGGTTGAAATTGCTTTTCGCATCAAGTCAGGAAAAAAATCTACATTTGTGAATGAATTGATATGGTTGAAATTGCTTGTCGCATCAAGTCAGTCCTACTTTTGACATATCCGTGAATGAGAAATATGATCAATAATTTCAATCAAAATCATTTGTGACTGTGCTCTTTTTTTTTCAAGTCTGGGGTCCCGCAAGGTGATTGCCTTTCGCCCTACTTAATAATTTTGCCTTTCGCGCCCTCTCCTTTATATTTCTCGCCCATCTCGCTTCTTCCTCGGGGCTTGTAATTCTTCCTCGGGGCTTGTAAAGGTCGAGGTCACAGTCCTGCAGAGTCTTCCGAAGAATATGACGTCATGCCCCCTCTCCCCCTCGTGACACGGAACACTGCAGTGAGGATGGTGAGTGTTTTCGAGATGGTGGGATCATGAATGATAGTGCAGGTGATCCCTGACAGTGAGGAGGAGGAGGAGGAGGAGGGCACGGACCCCCACGAAAGCAACAGCAGCAGGAGGAGGAGGAAAAGAAGGAGGAGGAGCAGCGGCGGCATAGGAGGCAGCCACCTACTGAGGAAACGTGAGGATGGGCAGTGGAGTGTGGCAGGGAGTGTCACTCTCTACTGCACCGTTGGAGGAGGAGGAAGAGGCAACTTGAGGGAGGGGGAGGAGGAGGAGGAGGAGGGGGAGGAGGAGGAGGAGGGGTTGCAGCAGCGCCCAGCAGCGGGGTGTTATGGAGGGCCGGGTAGGGGGCGCCAAGACACTGCCGCGAAGCAAGGGCGCGACTCTGCCCGGATATCGAGTTGGCTCCGTACGGTATGGCGTGCGACTGGCGCCCCCTGATGCCCAGGGTTGCTCACCTTCCCCTCTGAGGAGGTGCTCCGAAGGGGACGCGGCGAACAGGGCGAATCTCAACTGCGATGGGAGGGGGGGAGGGGGAGGGGCAGGGGAGGAGGAGGAGGAGGAAAGTTTGGAGCTTGGGGGAAGAAGCCGGAGAGCCCTGCTGTCCTTTGCCGAAGACGAAGAGGTTGGAGAAGCTGCGGCGCCTAGTCATCATGTTCCTTCACCCTCCTGCGGCAGTGTCGCCAGCGCAGCCAGTACCGCTCCTCCCGCCGAAGCGACGAACGCCCTGGGCACTGTCAGCCACGGATCGTCTCCGCTGGTGCTCAAAGAAGCGCACTCGCTGCTGAATCACAAGAGGACCTTGCTCACAGTGCCTTCGCTCTCCCCTCACGCCCTCCCGCCGGTGTCGCCGCGCCCGCACTCCCGCAGGCGAAGCTTCAACGCTCTGCCGAGGCCGTGGGTGGCTCCCCATGTTAACCACGGTGCCACTGCTGCTACCACTACTGCTGTTACCCCTGCCGCTACAACTGGCACGGAGGACGTCAGCGACAGATGCAGGGAGGAAACCAGGAGGTGGCACACACCACCGATAGATGGCGTGAGCGGTGCCACCAACACCAGTGCTTCTTCTTCTTCTTCTTCTTCTTCTACCAGTCCCAAAATAAACCTGGGCCTCTATCGGGGTAATGGCTCCTCGCCCTCTCCCTCCTCCTCCTCCTCCTCCTCCTCCTTCTCGAGAAAGGAGCCACGTCCTGCGTCTCTCCCTCCTCCACCACCTGCGGGCTCCCCAGGCGACGTCGCCACCTTCAGGAGCGAGGCTACTATTCTCGTCACCCGGGGAGGAGACGAAGGGCTGAGGAGGAGGGAGGCGAGCAGCGGCGTGAGCGTTCGCTCCCCCATCAGTCGCAGGAGAGGCGTAGGTACTCTGAGTCTGGCCAAGAACATTTCGAACTTCAGCGAGCCGCGGGAGGAGGAGGAGGAGGAGGAGGAGGAGGAGGAGGGCGTGGGCGTGGGAGGCGACGAGGAGGACGAAAGTGTGGGTGGCAGGAGGCAGGTGGCGACGGGTGCTACTACCACTACTGCTGCTGCCGCCGCCGCCGTTACTGCTGTGGCTGCCGCCCCTGGGGGCGCCGCACTAGTGGAGGAGGTGAAGGTGGGTGGCCTCCTGCCTCCTCCTCCCCATGGCGCTAAATATACGTGTTGTGTGGCGGGACGCTCCCCCCGCCAGCTGCTTCCCCGCCATGCCACTATGTTTAGCTACCCGGGGCCGCCGCGCCCCGCCATACCCGAAGAGCCCGACAGTGCGCACCTTACCAGTGATCAGTGCAGTGCTCTGTTCCCAAAGACACCCTCTCATGCCCATGGCACTACAGGACAAACTACAGTGCTTTCCGGCAGGTGTAGCGAGAGTGTAGCCTCGGGGGGCAGCGGTCATAGGGACCGTGTGGCCCCCCCGGCGCCTGTGACTATTAGTATTACCACCACCAATATCACCACCACCCCTTTCTCTTCGGTGACAATAGCTGCCACCAGTTCGTCCACGTCCTCTGCTGCTGGATCTCCTACGACTCTCACCACTACTACTGCTGCTGCTGCTACTGCTACTGCTACTGCAGCCTCCACTACTGCAGGAGAGGAGAGGAAGCAGAGGAGACCAGTCAGACCCAAGCCAGAAATACCAGACCACCTTTACCGCCGTTGGGCAGCTCTCCTCCCACCTCCTCATGGTGGTGCCGCGGATGTTCAGCAGCCAAAACAAAAACAGCAGAACGTAAGAGGTTCTTCTGACACCAAGGGAGCCACTGGTGGTACCCACCGCCTGTCAGATGAAGGTCCCCTAACGGCGCCGTTCGACTTTCATCCTCCAGCGAGCGGGACCCCCCGGAGGTTCTCTTCCGACCAGTTGGATCTGCAGTCGGACATCTTTCAAAACTTTGCCCAGTTGCGACTGGGCATCCCCACCGGCGACCTGGGGGGTGGAAGGAGGGAAGGGGGCCGTGGCCCCCCACCGTCGCGGCCGCCCAGATCTCGACAGGACCACCTCGAAAAATTACGAAAATGCACCGAGAGGCTGAAGACACCATCCCCGGATAAAAAGGCGCGGGGGGGAGGAGGAGGAGGAGGAGGAGATGCCCTTTCTACCACCGACGCGACAGCAGCCGCCGCCGCCGCAGCAGCAGCAGGAGGGAGTGACAGCGGCGTCCCGCCCAGATCTCACAAGTCCAAGAAGCGCAGCAGTGAAACTCGAGGAGGAGCGATGAATCGACACCCCTCTTTAGGCAAGAGCCCCAGCCTCCCGACGCAGTTACCTTCAAGCCAAAACCAGGACGACGCTGTCAAGAGACTTTCCCCGCTTCCAGCCAAAGAAAATAGCGAAGCGCCTCTGCCGCCAAGTCACAGGAGGGAAGACGAGGACGTCTTCAACGAAACCATAGCGAAATTGCCGCCCCTCCCACGCCCCGAGACTCGTCTCGTCATCCCCCCCAGGGTGATTCCTTTCAGGTCGGCTTCCGTGTCCCAAGTGGACGTGAGGTCGGACGGTTCCTTCTGCGGACGAAGCAGCAAGTCGCCGATAGCGACGCGCCTGTACCCCTTCTGCAAGGACTATTGGGGTTCCAACACCCTGCCCCGCTGTAAGCCTCCGACCGCCACGGGCGAGGGGGAAAGCGAGGGGAGTGCCTCCCAGAGAAGCCACCACCCTCCCCTCACGGCCGCTGCCTCCATCAGTGACATGACTAATGTCGGGGGCAAAGGAGCTTCTTCCCCGCCAGAAAAGCTGGAGAACAAATCCAAATCGGAAAGCGAGCTCTCCCTCACCACGCACAACAACAACAACAACAACAGCAGCAGCAGCAACAGCAACAGCAGCGGAAGTCCCAAGGTCGATTTGTTGGAGCTGTGCGACAACATTCTCCCGAAGAAGGTGGAAGCGAGCGAGGCGGCCAGGGAAGGAAGAGCTGAAAGGGGCGTTGCTGACGATGGCTGTCAAGCCGCAGTAGCAGCAGACAGGAGGCACGCAGACCCAGATGCTAAAGACCAGAGTCAGTTAGATAAGGTCAACAATGAAAGGAATGCCAAGGAATTGGAGGGCAAGGAATTGGAGGGCAGTCAGAGGGGGGGAGATGGAACCGCCAGAAAAGAAAGTGGAATTGAACAGGCGGTAAATATCGGCATCACCGTCACAGATCAGAGTGTGTCCTCCAACGCAGCCGCCGCCACAGCACCGACAGCTGCTGCTGCTGCTGAAGAAAGCCCAAAGCAGAAGACGAACAGCAAGGACAGACAGCCGTGGAGGGAGAGGGACAGGGAGCCCTCCGTGATCCTAACAGTGAAACTCAAGGTGACTTCAGTGATCAGAGTAAGATTAGTGAGATTGCAAACCCTTCCGAAACAGTGCCACCGAACAGTGATGGAAAGAATCAGAGTGCAAAGGATCCTAGCGAGGTGCTCAAACCGGCCGTTTCAGTCGATGAGAAAAGCGAAAAAGAATCGGTGACTTTTTACTTACCTGACGAGGAACTGAATCCCAAACATGACGACTCGAATGCGCTCGGAAACGGCGACGGTAAGAGTGGAATAGCCAAAGACACCGACGAGGAAGTACACAGCAAGGATGAGGTGGGTGGTGCTCCCCCCGGAGGGGAAGTGGCGACCCTTGGAGGACAGGTGCCTTCAGGGGAAGGTCTCCCCCGCCCGTCTCGGTTGTCTCAGGAGCGATCGGTATTCATGGCGGAACTGTGTGCTGGTGAAAATCAAATGGACGTGGAGAGTACCAGTTTTTCTTTAGAGAGGAAGCAGGGCAATGGTAGCGGCCCTTCGGTGGGCGGTGACCTTAGAGAGAACAACGCTGCCGGTGCTGGGGCGGAGGCCAACGTGAGCCTGTGCACGGACAGACGGCAAATCGAGTGTCGGGTCTTGCAGAAGGAGCCGAGGTTATCTCAGTGCCTGGTCATCAAGTCTGGGTCTGGGGAGGGCGGGGACCTGGACCCCCTAGGAGGACCTGGGGCGACCTCCGAGTGCCGTGTCGTCCGGTCTCGGCCACGCCTCCCTCGTGAGGATTCCGACGAGGTCAGTGGCGAGAGGGACTCCTCCCAAGGGAGGTACGTGACGCAGATGAGCGACGAAGGGATTTTCGAGGAGGACGTCAAGAGCCCCGAGCCTCGGGACTCCTCGGATTCGTCCTCCCAGGACAGCGTGGGCCTCACTCAGGACAGACACGGCGAGGAGATGTTGTCGACGGCGCGTGACCTTGGCGACGTCCCCGTCAGGCAGGGCTCGAGACGACGCAGGAAACTGACGGAGGAGGGAAACGAGCGCTCCCTCACGTTTCCACCCCCGCGGAAGAATTCCCAGGCCGACTCGATAGGTTACTCTTCGGTAGACAGCAACGGCCTGCGTAGCTTAGCGACGTCAGGTGGTTACGGGGACCGCGGGAGCAGCGAGGAACAGCAGCGGAGCTCGTTCTCCCTCGCCGACAGCTACCTGAGCGAAACGAGCCAGCCCCCCGATGCCCACCAGCTGTTCATCTCGGAAAGTCGCTCCGTGATGGACAGGGCCGAGCGCAAGAAGAAACACCACAGCGACCCCAGCTGCGAAAGAAGGGGAAGCACCGACGCCCTTCTCTACCTGAGCGAGCCTCACCTGGACAGCCCGGCCGCCGAGGGCAACAAAGAGCGCGCTTCGAGCAAGGGCGTGGTGTCTCAGGCCTCCACAGACTCCGAGGGGCGCGACGATCGCCTCGAGCAACCGCCCCTGGGCCCCCACAGAGTGTGCACGCCTCAGGTACTGCTGCTGGGCGGGCACGAGAGCGACGGCTCCGACTACCCGCCCTCTCGCACGCCCTTGCGCAACTCGTCGCCCATCCCTTACTTCCCCGACAGCGATTCGGGGGACAAGAGCGCCCCTCGAAGCCCCCACGGGCCGCGGCGTTACTCGAAGAGGCCGCTGAGAGGACCTTACGGCGAGATGCTGGAGGCGGAGATGAGCAAATCGAAGACGAGTTCCCCTTACCTGTACGAGGACACCTACCTGAGGGTGAGGGACGCGAAGAGCTGCTCTCCCAGGCCGCCCTCGCCCGTCTCCCCGTCGGTGCTGATCGAGGGGAGCGACAGGCCCCCTCTGTCGGGGCCGCGCTCTCTAGACGACTCGGCCCTGAGGATAAATTATGCCAACGCCCCCGGGGACAGGCAGAGCCGTCGGAAGATCAGCGGGGACGCGGATCACGGGGCGACGTCCCCCGTGGGGCCTGCGTGGGAAAGTGACGGGGAAGGGACGCTGTCCCCGCTCTCAATGGGACCCATGCACCACCGGACGGTCTCATCCCCTTCGAAGCTCTTCAGCGAGGGAGGTTTCACCTCGGAGGAGGAACAGGAGCTGGTCGATTACTACGCCGAAAGGCTGTTGGCGAAGCCCATCCAGCAGCAACGACAGCAGCAAGCCCAGCAGCAGCCGCCCCTCCTGCACAGCAAGGAGGAGGGGGAGGGGGAGTAGGAGGAGGAGGAGGAGGGGAGAGCCTGGTGGGGGTGTTCCGGAAATCAGACAGCCCTCTTCGTCGCATGAGCATCGACATTCGCACAAGAGGCACAGGGTGAGTACACACTCGGCTCCTTTCTATGATGATTCTCATATTATGATTCTCATTTCGTCTCGATGCGTTTGAAAATAAGATTGAAGCCATTGCTGGAATTATAACTAATCCTTCATGGAATCTATTTGAAGAGTAGTAACTGAAATGATCACCTGTGATTGATTGGTTGTCTATATGTTTTGTAAAACAAATGATTTATCTTGATGATTTTCAAACCATATATATATATATATATATATATATATATAGATATATATATATATATATATATATATATATATATATATATATATATATAAACTAGTTCAATAAAGAAAAATGGTTTTCAAACGCTGACAGATTGACTTTGTTTATTCCAAGTTGTGGGAATCGAGGTTATTTCAAGTATTAGATTGATGAGTATTCCAGGTGATAGGAATCGGTATTATTTCAGATATTAGATTGATAAGTATTCTAAGCTGTAGGAATCGGGGTCATTCCAAATAATTAGATTGATAAATGATATTATTTTCAGTGAAATGATCTTGGGTCAAAATGTACATGTAAGGATTTGTCAGAACAGTTGGAACCAGATGTTAGGATAACATGAAGATTTAAAGTCATGCAGAATCTTAGACAATTTGTTGGTGAAAGCAGCGTAAAACGGTAAGTCACTTTGGTAATATCTAATATTTACGATTTTAGTAAAAATGGAAGGTAAAATAACTGACAGGTTTGAGAGGTTCAAAACAGCATTACGCACTAACGTGGTAGAAGAACATCTTCCATGCGAACCCGGTGACGTAGTGAATGATAAATGACTGTCTCATTCATTCACATTGCCAAACAAATGTTCGTAGGTGTCTTTAAAGTAAAAGTTATATATATATATATATATATATATATATATATATATATATATATATAAATATATATATATAGCCTATATATATAATCAACACACAATCACGTGTGGAACAGAAATAAATTTCTGACTCGCATCAATGGGCAGCACCCTTGCCTTTCAATTGAAAGACCTGGGTTCGATCCTGATGTAAGTCAGAGATTTATATATTATATTATATATATATATATATATATATATATATACATATATATAATATATATATATATATATATATATATAATATATATATATATATATATATATATATATATATATATAAATATATATATATATATATATATATATATATATATATTTATTTATATATATATATATATATATATATATATATATATATATATATATATATATATATATATATATATATATATATATATATAAAGACTATAAAAAGCCTGTAGATGTATTTAAGGTCAGAAAAAGCCTGTAGATGTATTTAAGGTCAGTAAAGATCCATGGAAGTATTTAAGGTAAAAAAAATATCTATTGATGTATTTAAGGTTGTAAAATGTTCTGTAGATGTGTTTAAGGCACAAAAAAAAAAATCTTCAAAATTAATCAAATACCGAATATATTTGTTTTAACTGAACTTCAAATAAAACAAACTTTTTATCAGCAATTTTAGTGATCACGTAAAGCGCAGTTATATTGTGTGTATGTATAGTATGGTTTCTTATAAGTGATTTTAGACACTGTATGAAATTCCAAGTTATAATGGTATGTATGGAATTACAGGTTCTTATGCCCGGCAGCAAATTCCTGAGATGTATGCTAGTATTGCACCAGCCCCGGTTTTTTTTGCCATGCCCCTAGGTTAGGTTAGGTCAGGTGAGATTAGTAACTCTTCTGTAGTTTGGGTGTGGGAAACATAATATCTAGAATCTTATATGTAATTTGGGTGTGGGAAACAATACCTGGCATCTCATTTGTAATTTGGGTGTGGGAAACATAATATCTAGCATGTCATGTGTAATTTGGGTGTGGGAAACATAATATCTAGAATCTCGTTTGTAATTTGGGTGTGGGAAACATAATTTCTAGAATCTCGTTTGTAATTTGGTGTGGGAAACATAATTTCTAGAATCTCGTTTGTAACTTAGGTGTGGGAAACATAATTTCTAGAATCTTGTTTGTAATTTGGGTGTGGGAAACAATTTCTAGACTCTTATGTGTAATTTGGGTGTTGGAAACATAATATCTAGAATCTCGTGTGTAATTTGGGTGTGGGAAACGTAATATCTAGAATCTCGTGTGTAATTTGGGTGTGGGAAACATAATATCTAGAATCTCTTATGTAATTTGGGTGTGGGAAACATAATATCTAGAATCTCATGAGTTGTTTGGGTGTGGGAAACATAATATCTAGAATATCATGTGTAATTTGGGTGTGGAAAACATAATATATATCTAGAATCTCATTTGTAATTTGGGTGTGGGAAACATAATATCTAGAATCTCTTGTGTAATTTGGGTGCTGGAAATATAATATCTTGCAAACTATGAGTAAGTTGGGTGTGGGGAAACACAATAAGATTATTTTCAAAAAAATTTCTATGGTTAGTTTTCAAGATATGGCGTCCCGCTTCTTTCAGGGAAAGGTCCTGGTACTCGGTTACATCTCGGGAAAATGCTTCCCGGCTTATTGATTTCAGTAAGGAAGACGATGTTGAATGCAAGGCGATAGTTGACCACCTTTTTCGTTCGTAATTTTTTTTTTTACGGATTAAGTGAAAGTGTTCAACAACAGTCGCTTCAAAATGACTGGGGAATTCTGTTTTGTCCAAAACTATATGTCAGAAATGGATATATGTTACTGAAGTAATACAAGTGTATAATGAGAAAATCTTCAATTAAAACCATTCAGAATATACTTTTTATTGCTATGCGTCGTCTTACTGATTCATATGACAGTCGTTGCTGACATTGTCTTTGCATTTTAGTTTTCTGTAAAAGAAAACTATTGTGCCGGCTTTGTCTGTCCGTCCGCACTTTATTCTCTCCGCCTTCAGATCTTAAAACTACTGAGGCTGAGGGCTGCAAATTGTTATGTTGATCATCCACCCTCCAATCATCAAACATACCAAATTGCAGCCCTCTAGCCTCAGTAGTTTTTACTTTATTTAAAGTTAAGGTTAGCCATAATCGTGCTCTGATTAAAGTTTCATTTAAAGTTTTCATTTTCTCTGAAGGTTTGGGGAAACGATCTTCAAATTCTCAGGCCTAGCAAGTTGATGTTACTAGTAGCGCTGTTATTATTATTATTATTATTTATTATTATTATTATTATACAGGCTTCACCGAATTTATGAACTTACTTTAGTGCATATATATATATATATATATATATATATATATATATATATATATATATATATATATATATATATTGATTTATCATCAAATTTTTATTTGCATGGTAACAATAATGATAATTCCCCAATAGCTTTCATGTACTAAAGTAAGTTCATAAATTCGGAGAAACCTTGAAGAATAATAATAATAATAATAATAATAATAATAATAATAATAATAATAATAGCTCTAATAGTAACATCAACTTGCCAGGTCTCAGAATTTTTTTTGTGGGGGGCGGGGGCGGCGGGTTTATGACTCAAAGCAAATTTTTGCTGGAGTAAGTTACTGAAAAGTAAAGTAAATCAGAAAGATAAGCAAAATACGAATAGACTTTAACTCCGGAAATGCTTTAGCTTTTATTAAAGTCAGCTTAACCTCTCTCTCTCTCTCTCTCTCTCTCTCTCTCTCTCTCTCTCTCTCTCTCTCTCTCTCTCTCTCTCTCTCTCTGACGTTCATCAAGGAATATTTATCAGTCTTAATAATCGTTTTAAAAAGAAACGTTCGGGCATTATTTTAATCGTGGACTACAACAGCTATAACAACAATCAGTAAAATCAACAACAATCAGTAAAAACAACAATCAGTAACAACAACAAAAATCAGCTAAATCAAAAACAATCGCCAAAAACAACTACGCCAGAAGTCAGCAAAAACAACAACGCCAGTCAGTAAAAACAATAGTCAACAAAAACAACAACAGTTATGAAAACAAAACTATCGGCGAAAGCGACTACAACAACAATCAGTAAAAACAACAAGGAGAAGCAGCTGCACCAAACAAAAACAACATTTTGTAACAACAACAACAATCAGTCAAAACAAGAAGAAGAAGAAGAAGCTGCCCAAACAACAACAACAACAGCAATACTCAATTAAAACAGGAAGTAGAGGAAGCTGCACCAAACAACAGCAACAACAATCAGTTAAAACAACAAGAATCTGCACCAAACAACAGCAACAATTTGCAACAACAACAACAACAATCGGTTAAAACAACAAGAAGCTGCACCAAACAACAACAACAATTTGCAACAACAACAGCAGCAACAATCAGTTATAACTACAACAACAAGATGAATCAAACAACGAAAACAACAATTTGCAACAACAACGATCACTTAAAAAAACAACAACATGAAGAAGGTGCACCAAACAACAGCAAGAAGCTACACAAAACAACAACAATCATTTAAAACAACAACAACAAGCTGCACCAAACAACAACAACAATTTGCAAAAACAACAACAAAAACAACAATCAGCAACAACAACAACAGCTTTGACTCGAAAGGGCACCCGGCGATAAAACAACTCCACAGTTCTCAGACAGTACCTTACGCTCTCACACCCTCCCCTCCCCCTCCCCGTGTTATAATTCCGTCCAGGCCACGTGTTATTAACGATGGGTTGTTCCACAGAGCAGATTCCGAGTAAGGAAGAAGCTGGGAAAAATTTTGGGTGTTGCCCCCGCGATCGCTCGTCGAATCACAGGAGCTGCGTGTGTTTGAAGTAACGGCTGTTAGAGAGAGAGAGAGAGAGAGAGAGAGAGAGAGAGAGAGAGAGAGAGAGAGTTGTTGCCTGTAATACAAACAATTGATTCTTTTTTTTGTATAAACCCGTTTCTGTATCTTATATTTCATGAAGGTTTGGGAGAGAGAGAGAGAGAGAGAGAGAGAGAGAGAGAGAGAGAGAGAGAGAGAGAGATTGTTGCCTGTAATACAAACAATTGATTCTTTTTTTGTATAAACCCCGTTTCTATATCTTATATTTCATGAAGGTTTGAGAGAGAGAGAGAGAGAGAGAGAGAGAGAGAGAGAGAGTTTATCTTTAAGTAAAGTGAGCCAAAAGTTTGGAACAGGATGACAACAAGGAAGCAAAATGAGAGAGAGAGAGAGAGAGAGAGAGAGAGAGAGAGAGAGAGAGAGAGAGAGAGAGAGAGAGAAAGAATATATATTTTGAATAAAATGAACCAAAGTGTTGGGACAGGATGACGAGAAGGATGCGGAACACAAGTAGATCCTGGAAGAGAGAGAGAGAGAGAGAGAGAGAGAGAGAGAGAGAGAGAGAGAGAGAATATGAATATCATTGTGAATAAAATGATCTGAATCTTTTGGACAGAACAGCGAGAAGGAAGCGGAATGAAAGTAGACCCTGAGAGAGAGAGAGAGAGAGAGAGAGAGAGAGAGAGAGAGCACTGATCTAATCGACGTTTGAGAGGGTCTGGGAAACGCCATCAAGATCTTAACAGCGGACGGACCGACCAGGCCCCACAAAACGTCACCTTGCTGGCCTGATCCGTCCGGACCTTTAAACTGAGCCGTTTTCCTATTTCTTTTTTTAGGGCTTAATATACATACATCAGATATAGCTGAAGTTAACTGCGCATTTTAATAATAAAGAAACAAGGAATATCTTTTCTTAAGAGAAATTTTCTTTTATTTTGTAGAGCTTAATGTATATATATATATATATATATATATATATATATATATATATATATATATATATATATATATATATATATATATATATATATATATATCAGATATAGCTGAAGTTAACTGCGCATTTTAATAATAAAGAAATGCGGAATATCTTTTTTGAGAGAATTTTCTTTTTGGTTTTGTAGAGCTTAATATATATATATATATATATATATATATATATATATATATATATATATATATATATATATATATATATATATCAGAATAGCTGAAGTTAGCTGGGTATTTTAGCAGTAAATGGATGAGAACTACCATTTCTCGTTCATTGTTCATAAATGAATAGAAAACTGTTTTTTTAAGATTGTAATATTTTTTTTGGTATGAGCTGTCAAATTTGTAGATTGAAATTGCAAGTTTCTTTTAAATTTCTTCCGATAATTCTTAATTTAGCTGCGTATCTTAATCATAAATGAACTGTATATACATTCATAAATATTTGGTTTTTTTCAGAAGAAAAGAAACAAAGTTTAATTTACAAATATGACAGCTCATACAAAATATAAAATATTAAAACCTTAAAATTCTCTTGAAAAAAACAGTATTTCTTATTCATTTAAGAATTATCAGAAGAAATTTAAAAGTTTTAATATTTTATATTTGGTATGAGCTGTCATATTTATAAATTAAACTTTGTTTCTTTTCTTCTGATAATTATATATATATATATATATGTGTATATATATGCATATAAATAAATAAATATATTATATATAAACCAAAAAGAAAAGTCAAAAAAGATATTTTTATTATTAGCTATAATCAGCTATATGTCACAGGAAAAGAATATATATTTATAAATATATCATAACAGATAAAATGTTACAAGCTAAAAATCCCTTTAAAAAATATTCCTTATTCATTTATAATCGTTATAACTACACACACACACACACACACACACACACACACACACACACACACACACACACACACACACACACATATATATATATATATATGTGTGTGTGTGTGTGTGTGTGTGTGTGTGTGTAGTTAGCTGCCTAACGATTATAAATGAATAAGGAATGCCGATTTTTTTAAAGGGATTTTTAGCTTGTAACATTTAATCCGTTATGAGCTGTCATATTTGGAAATGAAAGGTAGGCGTTTCTTTTCCTGTGACAATTCAGCTATCTGGAAATGGACACCTTGAATGCACACATGCCCGAGTTTTAAATCGTTCAAATCTCTCTCTTTTTTTCATTTTCATCCCTTAGAGCAAAAATTAAATAAAATTGATATTTTTCATCTTAAAACCCTTAGTACAAAAAATAAAAATAAATTTAAAAATAAATTTGATCTTTTTCATCTTAAACCCTCAGTTAAAAAAATAAAAATAAAACCAATCATTTTCATCTTAAACCCTCAGTACAAAAAATAAAAATAAATTTAGTCTTTTTCATCTTAAATCCTCAGTACAAAAAATAAAAAATAAGTTAAAAATAGAATTTGATCTTTTTCATCTTAAACCATCAGTACAAAAATAAAAATAAATTCAGTCTTATTCATCTTAAATCCTCAGTACAAAAAAATAAAAATAAATTCAGTCTTATTCATCTTAAATCCTCAGTACAAAAAAAATACAAAATAAATTCGAAAATGAATTTGATCTTTTTCATCTTAAACCCTCAGTACAAAAATTGACAAAAAAAAAAAAAAAAAATCCTGGTAACCAGTTTCATCTGGTACATATTGACAAGTTTTTTGCGGTTCAATCTGGCATATTTCCTATCCCTTGCTCATGAAAGGATCAGTTGATGATGAAAAAGGATGCTGTAAGTCCATCCTTCGGACTGATCTACATATCTCGGCTGATCATCCAAAGGAATGTGGGAAGTGTGTGTTTGTGTGTATGTGTGTGTGTGTGTATGTGTGTGTACTGGTATTCAGAAAGTTCCTCTCAAAGAGAGTTCCTCGGGAAACTTCGGATTTTGAAGCTTCGGTCAAAATGGCACAGTGTGCAAATGGCACAGTGTGTTTATAAAATACGTTTATGAATTCATGTATACATGCATATCATTTCTCATTCATTCATGCGCATTCATTCATGTATATGTACATTCATTTTTCATTCATGCACATTCATTCAAGAATACATCATTTTTCATTCATGCACGTTCATTCAAGAATACATTTATTTTTCATTCAGTCACGCATATTCATTCAAGAATACATTCATTGAATAAATGATTCTTGAATGAATGAAAAAAAGAATGAATACAGTAATGGAATGAATGACTCTTGAATGAATTCGCATGGATGAATGAATAAAGAATGAATATGAATTAATGTATTGGTGGACACTTTCTATCGGGGTCTTCCTTTTTTAGTTTTCTGTAAAAGAAAACTATTGTGCCGGCTTTGTCTGTCCCTCCGAACTTTTTTCTGTCCGCACTTTTTCTGTCCGCCCTCAGATCTTAAAAACTACTGAGGCTAGAGGGCTGCAAAGTGGTATGTTGATCATACACCCTCCAATCATCAAGCATGCCAAATTGCAGCCCTCTAGGTTAAAGTTAGCCATAATCTTGCTTCTGTCAACGATATAGGACATGCCATCACCGGGGCCGTGGTTGAAGTTTCATGGGCCGCGGCTCATACTGCATTACAACGAGACCACTTAAAGATAGATCTATTTTCGTTGGCCTTGATTATACCCTGTAGCGGCTGTACAGAAAACCCAATCGCGCCGAAGAAGAAACTTCGGCGCATTTTTTACTCGTTTGACTTTGCTTCAAATTATTTAGGTGAAGCTTTACATTGGTGAAGGATGGCCTTAGGCGTCGTTCCCCCCCCCCACCTCCCTCCCTCCCCTCCGTTTACGGGAATCAGTCATTAATCACCCAGTCAACCAATTAAAGGACGCGGCTGATTTAGGTCAATGATAATCCTGCTGCAACGCAAATAAGCCTCGGTCTCATTGCAAGGCGAAATGGTGGCCATCGTCACTGGTCGTGATGGCGGCGAAATAACGCACAAAAAGAATAATTGCAATCGCACGTTGCTTTCGTTATTATCTTCCCTTCTTTATCATTATGTGCCCGATTGCAAAGGGGAATTCGAGAGGGGGTCTACGTTTCGTTTTTTTTTTTTTTTTTTGGTCTGTCCGTCTGTATATAAATTTGTCTGTCCATAAATAACAGAAAGATTACAGGTGAAAAATAAAAAAAAGACTTCACATTAAAGCAAGCAAACTGGAAGTCGAGGGTGTCAGTGCTTTGGTTTTGTGTGTCTCTCTGTCCCGGGGTCTGTCCATTTATCTGTCCTTAAATGGTAGGAAGACGTTACGGTTACATAATAAAAAAAAAACTTCACAGTAAAGTGAGCAAACAGGAATTCAAAGCTGTCATTGGATTGATTTTTTGTCTGTCTGTCTGTCTGTCTGTCTGTCTGTCTGTCTGTCTGTCTGTCTGTCTGTCTGTCTGTCTGTCAGTCTGTTTGTCAGTCTGTCTGTCTGTCTGTCTGTCTGTCAGTCAGTCAGTCAGTCAGTCAGTCAGTCAGTCAGTCAGTCAGTCAGTCAGTCAGTCAGTCAGTCTGTCTGTCTGTCTGTCTGTCTGTCTGTCTGTCTGTCTGTCTGTCTGTCTGTCTGTCAGTCTGTCTGTCTGTCTGTCAGTCTGTCAGTCTGTTTGTCTGCCCTTTAATGGTAGGAAGACGTTACGGTTACATAATAAAAAAAGACTTCACAATAAAGTGAGCAAACAGGAATTCGAAGCTGTCATTGGATTGATTTTTTGTCTGTCAGTCTGTCAGTCTGTCAGTCTGTCAGTCTTTGTCTGTCTGTCCCAAAATAGCAGAGAAAGATTAAAGGTGCAAAAAAAAAAAAAGAGAGAGAGAGAAAATCCTTCACAGCAAAGCGAGCGAGGAGACGCGAATGGCAAGCGCTTGAAAGTAGGTCAGAGAATCGTCCATCGGAGCCAAGGTTACAGAGCCTAGTTTAGATGGGAATTTCTTGACGAGGCAGTTAGTAGGGTCGTTATGACGTCATGCATGCCAATTAGGAGCGCCGCACGGCCGGTGCTCTAGACACAACTGTGACACACGTCGGCTGAGCAACCCTTCTTTTTTTTAATTTTTTCAAAAACATTGTATGTCGACATAAAAACATTGTAAGTCGACATAAATACATTGTAAGTCGACGTTGAAATATTGTAGGTCGGCTTAAAAACGTTGTAAGTCGACATAAATGCATTGTAAGTCGACGTTAAAATATTGTAGGTCTGCTTTAAAACATTGTAAGTCGACATAAATACATTGTAGGTCGACGTAAAAAGTTGTAAGTTGACATAAAAACATTGTAATTCGACTTAAAGGGATTGTAAATCGACTTAAAAACATTGTAAATCGACTTAAAAACATTGTGAATCGACATAAATACATTGTAAGTCGACATTAAAACATTGTAAGTCGACATAAAAACATTGTAAATCGAGACTGTAATCCAACAAAAACATTTTAAGTCGACATTGCAGCAGTGTAAGTCGACATTAAAACATTGTAAGTCGACAATAAAACATTGTAAGTCGACGTAAAACATTGTAAGTCGACATAAAGCATTGTAAGTCGACATTAAAACATTGTAAGTCGACATAAAACATTGTTAGTCAACATAAAACATTGTAAGGCGACATAAAACATTGTAAGAACGCATTAGCCTGATTCAACTTAAAAACATTTTAAGTCGACATAAAATATTGTAAATCGACATAAAAAATTGTAAGTCGACATAAATACATTGTAAGTCTACATAAATACATTATAAGTCTATATGTCGGTGAAGTCTAAACGACATTAAAACAAACAAAAAAATAAAGAGAGAGAGAGAGAGAGAGAGAGAGAGAGAGAGAGAGAGAGAGAGATGAAATATATTCCCTAGTTGATTCGTTACAAGGATCACTTTTTAGTTAGTGTAGAGTTGCCTGTGACACTTCAAATTTATATTGACACATTAATCTTACTTTTACCTTGATTTTTGTATGGTTTATATGATTTTTCTTTATGTTCTGGGCCAAATGACAGTAGGACCAAGTTCTATAGAACTTAGAGTAGGACATGATTGATTCTGGTCTCTGTCAGATGATAGTAGGAGCAAGGTCTGGAGACCTTGAGTAGGACCTGGTTGATTCTGGTCTCTGTCAGATGACAGTAGGAGCAAAGGGCTGGAGACCTTGAGTAGGACCTGGTTGATCATTGTCTCTGTCAAATGAGTAGGAGCAAGGATGTCTCTGAGTCAAATGACAGTAGGACCTGGTTGATCATGATCTCTGTTGACAGTAGACAAGGGCTGGAGAATAGGTTCTGGTTGATCATGGTGTCTGTCAAATGACAGTAGGAGCAAGGGATGTCTGTCAAATGATCAGTATCTGTCAAATGACAGTAGGATGTCTGTCAAATGACAGTAGTAGCAAGGTTTGGAGACCTTGATTAGGACCTGGTTGATCATGGTCCCTGTCAAATGACAGTAGGAGCAAGGGCTGGACACCTTGAGTAGGACCTGGTTGATAATGGTCCCTGTCAAATGACAGTAGGGCCAGGGTCTGTCTATAAACCTTGAGTAGGACTTTCCACCTCAAGCGACTGGGAAGATAATCTGTAAAAGCACATCGGTCAGAAAGTCGAGAGATTTCGGCATTCAAACCGATTACTGAAAGGGAGTCTTGTTTACTTGAGAGAAGTGTGAGGTGGTGGGGGCGGGGGTGGGGGGGACCACAGACCTGGGGGAGGGGTGTTGGGGGTGGGGGCATAGTCCTGAATTCCCTGACTTGTAAACTGTAATTATCTTCTGGTTGTAGGAGTTAAGGCAGAAGGTCCTCCATGGTGGACCTAAAAATGACACTTTTTAAAAATTTTTTTATAGTATCCGGGAAGGTCTTATCAGCTTTTCGTAAGTCCGTAGAGGAATACATGCGTGGGCTTCTTGAATTACCGATGAAGAACCTAAAAGAGAACCGGAGAGAGAGAGAGAGAGAGAGAGAGAGAGAGAGAGAGAGAGAGAGAGAGAGAGAGAGAGAGTTTGTAATCCTTCCTTCAGTCAGTAGAGGAATGCACGTTTGTGCGTCGGGAATTGCCGAATGAGAACTTAGAGAGAGAGAGAGAGAGAGAGAGAGAGAGAGAGAGAGAGAGAGAGATAGTTTATAATCCTTCCTCAAGTTCGTAGTGGAATACACGTGAAAACTCGGAATAAGAACCTTAAACAGAACGAACAGAACGAACAGAGAGAGAGAGAGAGAGAGAGAGAGAGAGAGAGAGAGAGAGAGAGAGAGAGAGAGAGAGTTAGTTAGTTTATAATCCTTCCTCAAGTTCATAGAGGAATACACGTGAGAGGAACTCGGAATAAGAACCTAAAACAGGAGAGAGAGAGAGAGAGAGAGAGAGAGAGAGAGAGAGAGAGAGAGAGAGAGAGAGATTTGCATTCCTCTGCAAATCGCCTCTTGCCTCTCTCGTGTTTTTTTTTTTTTTCGCGCATGCGTCTCCAATTTCTGGGAAGTGCGTCAGCGTTGCCGGTTGTGGTCTCGCGGTTATAAAGACTCGCTAATATGTGGACTAACTTTTTAGGTTATAAAATGAGAAAGGCTTGAAATTGTGCACTCCTCTTCTTCTTCTTCTTCTTCTTCTTCTTCTTCTTCTTCTTCTTCTTCTTCTTCTTCCTCAGACGCCAGAGAGGGCTAATGTATGTCTTCGTTTGTTTTTAATCATTCCAGTGTCATTAAATGTGTTATTTGGAAGACTGAAAATGGATGATTCCAGTGTCATTAAATGTATTTTTTGGAAGACTGAAACTGGAATGACACCATTGTCATTAAATGTATTATTTGGAGAACTGGGAATGGAATGATAGGAGTGGCATTAAATGTCTTATTTCGAGGACTGAAAATGGAATGATTCCAGTGTTATTAAATGCATCATTTGGAGGACTGAAACTGAAAAATGGTCTTTAAATGGTTATTTAGTGTCTAGTTTAAATGTATTATTTGGAGGACTGAAAATGGAATGATACAAGTATCATTAAATGGAATGATACCAGTGTCAATAAATGTATTATTTAGAGGACAGAAAATGGAATGATAGCAGTGGCATTAAATGTCTTAGTTGGAGGACTGAAAGTGTAATGATGTCAATAAATGTATTATTCGGAGGACTGAAAAGGGATTCCAGTGTCATTAAAAATGGACTGAAAAAGAGACCAGTGTCATTAAATGTATTAAGGACTGAAAATGGAATATGTTAAATGTATTATTTGGATAAAAATGGAATGATTCCAGTGTCATTAAATGTATTATTTGGAGGACTGAAAATGGAATGATAGTGTCTTTAAATGTATTATTTGTAGGATTGAAAATGGAATGAGTGTCTGTAAATGTATTATTTGTCGAAAATTACCAATGTAAATTATTTGGAGAAATGGAAAATGGAATGATTGAACTGGGAATGGAATGATAGGGGTGTCATTAAATGTCGTTATTTGAGGACTGAAAATGGAATGATATGTCACTGAATGGAATGACACCAGTGTCAGTAAACCTATTATTTGGAGGACTGAAAATGGAATGGTAGTGTCTTGAAATGTATTATTTGGAGGACAGAAAATGGAATGGTAGTGTCATTAAATGTATTATTTGGAGGACTGACAACGGAAAGGTACCAGTGTCATTAAATGTATTATTTAGAGG